>NC_051847.1:69701044-69881633 GCF_002237135.1 Teleopsis dalmanni | reverse complement strand
GATTTCTAAATTAGATTGTTTCTAGAAATTAAATTAATAATAATTTAATTCAAATTAACTTTTATGTTACGATAATTTGACATAATGATTGCTTTTTTCCGCTCACGAAGCAAAATTTTAATTTCCGCAAATTTAATTGTTAATTGCAAATATAAATTCAAAATTAAGTAATTGCGATCAAATATACTCTATTGAATAATTAGTGATTTGAAATTTTAACTACAAATAATTTTTCACAAAACAATTAAGGATTATTAATCAAAATTAGCTCCAAATGTGTGAGAGTCAAATATATACCACGCATTTCCTCCTAAATAGGTGCTTTACATTGTATGAGTTTCAGTTTACAATGTGTGCGTTGGTTTAAATCTTTTAACAAAAAAGGATATGTAGTCATATACGTTATTATCGTATGCATACAGGTTAGGTTTGATTGTAAAATTTTCGTATAACACCTAACCAGTTAAGCCTAGATTATATGGAAACCACGTTTCCGTGCGTGACCTGATTCGCTGGAGATATTGCATGTGTGGGATGTGAGTTGAATTGGTGTGAATTTTGTTTTAACTAATCTAGTTCATTATTTACACATCAGTAGCTTTCTATAAATTTTGTATATACGCTAATGAAAATTAGCTGAATTTTGTCTGTATTACTCTAACGTATCGGAAAGCTACTGATGCCTGAAATGGTGCTAAACTGCTATCAATTAAAATTGCATATAATTTGCAACTCATGGTGTAAACATAATTTGAAATACGTTTAGGTTTCATTGTTTCATGAACTGGTAATTTAAGCTTCACTGAGGCGATGTATATTCTTTGAAATATTTTTCATATGTTTCTATATATCAAATTAAAAATTTCATCAATAAATTGCATAAATAATTCAAATAACAATTTTATACCTCATATGAAAATGTTTTAAAAACAAAATTTTTGCATAATATAAAACTGTATTCAATAAAATTAAAGATGTCAAAATAAATTATTGGTGGTTTAAATAAATTGTATTTTATTTTATTTTTAATAAACATTTTTAAATAGCAAAAATCACTACAGTAACTGTAGTCGAAAAAATATTAAAGCAATGAGTATCAGAAATCTCCTTCAGATCAGAATTGTCCATAACTTATTTAGTGTAGTAGCTCGTTAAATATTTATCTGGAATCATTAAATATGATTCGTTCCGAGAAATTTTCGATTAGCCATCGAAAATATGTTGCATGACTTATTTTACTAAATGGCTTAGTTAAAGTGTGCCCAGGCGAGTTAAATTTTCATATTTAAATTTATGTTTATGGTCTTTTGATTTGTAGTTTTAAACAATACAAACAAATTTGATAATTATGTAAATGCTTACTTTAAACTAAGCCAAACTATAAATATAAACTATAAATATATACAGACCTATTCTGTCTATCCTATTCTTTAATAAAATTTTTGATTTTTATAAAGCAGAAAGCTTTTTAGTATTCTGGACACATCTTGACAAATTTCAAAGCTCAAGTACCTAGTGCTTCTCACCACACTATGGTGTAAAGGGTTTTGTATACACGGTTGCCACTTGAAAATTTTTTCCTGTACCAAAATTGGTTTAAAAAGATACAATTTCTGTAAAAAAAGGTCCAAAATTTTTTTGAATAGGTCCGATAGTATAAATACTATACACAAAAGTATATGCTACAAGTGCATATAAGACCATATTATATGACAGTGACCAAGCTCATTCGACAACAGAAGAATTTATACATAATAGAAAGTTATGATTGTAATCGTTTTTGCAATCAACTTCACTTTTGCAATCAATACTTCTCGACAATATAGAGTTAAAAAAATAAATAATAATAGGAATGTATTAAAACACTTCAACAAACCTAACCTGTCATCAAATTATATATCTTTTAAAAAATATGGTGCTAGAATAAAGCAATATTAAGATGTTATTTATACGTTAAAAACTTTTTTATATACTCGTACATATTATCTTTACAAAATACAGTTAATCACCTTTATAACTTAAACATTGTTATATAAGATCATTATGTGGAAGTAATAAGGCCCACAATCAATCACATTTTAAATTAGTTTGATTATGATTTCATATAATATTGAGGTTCGTAAAATATAAAAATTTAATAGTTCACTCAGAGAGATATGCTCTAACCACTTACTAGTTAAATTAACTTGATCATATTGTTGGAGAAATTGATTGAACCAACATAATGCGTTGTAAGAATATTTTGATCTGAGATTTAGTTAAAATTTAGTTACTCCAACCAAATAAATTTGCTGCATGTTTAAATTCTCAACATACATTATTTCATATAATTATACAAAGTGAAATAGATAGGATCGTTATAGTAATATTAAACGGTTGAACGATATATCGATATCGATTGAAGAATGGTATTTTCTGATGTGGCAAAAATTGAACAAAATAGCCAGGTTTAAATGTAAGCTGACTAACTTAAGATTTAGATTTAGAATGATAAAACTACTGGATAGTTTTCTGCACATCTGCGAATTTAGAGTTTAAATTTGTTAACATCTTCCATCTGTAAATAAATTGCGGACAGGATTTGAGCAGTATTAATTCAAGATCGCTCTTACAACAATTCTTATATTTTTTACACTACAAACTTTCCAAAAGAAGAAAAGCGTCGTATTTCCCAATGATGATGGCATGTCCGTGATGCATTCAGCCGCTGAGTAAAAAGTGATCGTTTTCTGGTACAAGTTTTTAAAAAACAATCCCTCTTTCAATTGTGAATAAAGTAAAATTACTGGGCTTGACTTTTAATAGTACATTCATTTGAAAGAACCATATTAGAAAGAGAAAAATAACGTACAAAGTGAAATTTCGCATATCGCAGCAATTAAAACATGAAAAATTAGAAGCTTCCTAGTAGCTCCATTATATTTCAGATAACTATATATAATATTATATATGTTATATAATTTTAAAGATTTCATATTAATCCATAATAGAAGAATCAAAAGCGTTTAACAGTATATAAAACATAGAGCTCTCAAAATGTTTTAAACAAAAATGTTCTTTTGAATTCAGCACTAACAAGAATCTAGAATAACAGAGAATATGACAAGACTGGTAGTATAAGTACCAGAGTCCGAAGAATACTTGTCGGTCGACTCAGTTCTAAAGAAAAATAATATCAAAAATTCAAAAAGAATTCAAAAAATTAAGTATTATTTCCAATAATGTTAAAAGAGGTAAATTTAAAATAAAAAAAGTTGTAGATCCATTAAACTATTTAATAATATTATATCTTAAATATATTTACTTTTGAAAGAAATTTAACAGCAGCTTTCCGATATATATTTGAAAACTATATCCGATCAAAATTAAATGTGAATAATTATTTTAAAAATACATTAAATAAAAACAAAAAAAATTTTTATAAATAATAAATTCTTGTTTTATAATATAACAACCTTAATGAATCGTGACGAAACCTACGCAAAGATAACTAAATTTTTGTTTTTTTTTTTAAATTATTTAAAAAATTTTTGTTGTATTTCACTACTGTTCGAAAAAACCTCTTAAATTATTTATTTTATTTGACGACTTAAGTTTGAAAACAAAAAACATGACGAAAAGAAAAATTACAAAATATTTTAATCACGTTCTTATGAAATTACCTAGTATGTAAACACAATTTTTAATCATTTTTAATAAATAATTAGTAACAGTAAAATTCAAATAAATATTTTTATAATTATTTTAACATTTTTCTGATTATTATAATATTTTTTTTAATTATTTGAATATTTTTTGTGAAATATTTTGTATGGTTTTTTAAATACTCGTATTTATTATTAGGTGCAGTAATTATGAATCAACACATTAATCTATTAACCTACTAAAACTTATATAAATTAATTTAAGTTTAATGTTTTCATATAAGCTATACTACATTCTAGAGAAAAGAAATAAACGTTAATGCTGACGTAGCTCCAATACGCTTTACACAAACCACTACGTTAATAATAAATATTTATCAATGGATCTAGAAAAAAGTATTCAAAATTTACTACCAAAAATGTGAATCACTTTTGATTACATAGTATAAAACGCTTCATTGATAACTCCGTTTGGTTCTGTTTCAATAGCGACTTAATATGGTTCTTTAGTTAGTCTATGCGGAATCTAAAGATTGAGATAGGTTTTTTTGGAACCAGTTTTACTTAAACACTTCGGTTAAAAAGGTGATAGTGAAGTTTATTTTAATGTTTATATTATCGAATTTTTCGGTGACCAATACATGCAGCATCTTAACGTAAAAACTTCTGGAAGAAAGAAGGGCGCACAAAATGAACTACATTAATAAATTCTTAAGTTATGCATCTTAATTGAAATATTTAGAATTATTTGAACTAAAGAGGAGTACTACACATAAAACGACACCACTTTCATTAACATTCAATAAATGTACATGTCTACTTGACATAATGTATAATATTTTTTAAATTAATAACGTTATTGACTTAAAACGTACTTATATGGTTTTTTGTGTTTTTAAATAAATGTAACTGTTTTTAAATATAGTTCATTGTGCCCTCATTATATCTACAAAATTATCCTATAATCTAACGTGCAATTTGTAGAGTTATAAAACTTTAATTCGAAAAGATGCTTCGTATATAAAAAATTACTAACGGGTAAATAACAAGTTTATACGTGCTTTATACTTGCACTATTATTTTTTTAAAGATTATATATATGAATTAGTGAGTAATATTTTATCGAAAACTGTTTTAATATATTCTTGTAATCTCTTTGATAATGCTAGAGTAACTGGTATTATTAGAATTAACCATTTTGAGTGGTTACAGCCTTAATATTCAATTGCGTAATATTCCTTTGTTGCTCTACTATATGTGCCACTGAATAAGTTTTCTGAGATTTTTTGATGGGATTTGACAGCTCTCAGCAATTAGCGAGTAGTACAGATACTAATATTACGCGCTAATGCTCTAAGCTTGCTGAATGAAATAAATAAATTTCAATAAATTTCAAGTTTCTATAATTTATATAGCCTGAGATATAGCCGTTCAAAAATGTGTCTACAAAGTTAATTCTTAAAACCCATGGGTTCATATATAATTTCAAATGTATATTATTTCGAATTTTATGGAAGGAGCTCATGAAAAAAATTTCAATCAAGTCGGAAGTGATGAGATCAAAAGGGTGTCCGATTTATATAAGAATGACCCATATATATAACAATTTTTGTGTATAATAATTTTTTTAAAAGTTTAATTAAGTTTTTAAAAATGCAATTAATATTTCAGAAATATTATCAATTTTTTAAAATTATAATTATTTTTTTATAAATAGAAATGTTTTTATAAATATAAAAAAGAGATAATAATATAGCACATCTATTTACTAAGGAATACGATTATTGATTTTATTAAATAAAATACCAGAAAAATAGTTTTAACCAAATTACACTTACTTTGGAAGGTAACTACTAACTAAAGAGTGAAGGGTTAGATTTATATACGATAGGTTAATTTAATTAAAACAATGTCTTGGCAAGGAAATGGTCTTAAATAAAATGACTTTAGATGCATATTGAGATCAATACACTATTTTTTCAACAGCTGATTTGTATGGACATTATTACTTATTTCATTCATGTAGTAATTTAATGTAACTGGATAAAAAATAATTAAATTACAATATTTCATTCCGATGGATAAAGTCCATTTGCTGACTTATGCAGCTTTGGAGATCATAAGCGTCTCCATGTGATACCTAAGTTGACTAATATCATCTATTTGCCGTCTTTCGATGGACCTAACTAAAAATATTGAATGTAACTGATATTTTAAGAAACAACAGAACATATACACAAATACAAATATAAATATTGCTAAATATATTTTTCCTGTATGTTTTATATGGTGCCCAATATTACTTTCATTCTTTTACAAACATTTCATCAAACTTTATACACCCTTCATACTTCATGAAAGAAAATATATAATTTAATTAATCACATTTTAATTATTTTTTATTAATTAATAAACATAAACGAATTTGTATATAACTTATAGCTTAAACTTAAATTCTTAGAAATTAGACGTTTTAGGTATAAAATGAATATCGTAGCTAATCTATCTTTTACTGTTTACTATTTACTGTTTTGTGTATATTATTCGGCGAATATGATTTCATTATTATTATTTTTTATTATTATCTAATTAATTTGCTAAATTACAGAGCTGGAAAAATAAAATAAGAGAACTAAATATGAAGTTAAGAGTTCTACATTATAACACTAAGAGTAACTTAAAGAGATATACAAAATATCTAGACTTTTTATTTACAAAATAAATATAATATTCGCAAATAGAATAAAAAAATGTTGAGAACATTTCTGAGAGTTCAGTAAAAATAACAACAGAGAGCGGTACGAGTGTCACATGCACTCATATTAAAACTTCATTTCGAAAATTAAAAATATTTATTTTTGCTTTTATTATTTATGAGGTTTAATATTTAATAAATATTTAAATTGTTTGTATATAAAATAATAACAAATTTATTACTTACAAATACCCAATTTGTGTGGAAATACATTATGCCACTTAAGGTTTATGAAGAATAAAATTTATAGGTTTCAGCAATAGAAGAAAACAAAGAAGTAACACAAATTTATCAACTCTGCTTGACCGTGTATGGAAGCATAGCGCTTTGTTGCAAAATTAGCTCTAACAGAACTAAAAGAACTAATTGAAGCAAATATTCTATATTCTGGCCCGCAAAATTCACGCTACGTTTTCAAAGACCGCAAAATTTTATACTAAAATGGATTGAGTCAGATATTTTGTCATACTACAGACAAACAAGTTCAGCCAAAATAGAGAAAAATAAATAATCACAATCACAAAGGCGAATAATCGACATCGACAACAGAGAGTACTGGAAACAATATCAGCGATACTGATTAGTTATGTGAAGTGGTACGAAGTCTATAGTTTATGTCGAAGAGCGAATTCCTTTGTAAGTATCTGACACTTGCATGAGAAATTCTGAATAGAAAATAAAATTGATTCGAGTAGAAATTTTATAAAATATAAACTTTAGTATCAGTTGAGAGAGTTTGTTAATTGATTATTTGAAATGTCTAAATATATGACAACTATCAGTTAACACTGTTAGCTTCAAAGTTTCAAACGTCATTAATAATTAATTTCACATTAAACTATTTACGTCAGAATCAATTAATAGTTCACACAATTCTAATAAAAATAATTAAATTAAAATAAATAAAAAAAAATATTTGATTGAAATTTGAAAATATGTTATTAAGTTATTAAGTGGATATGTGGTGTTATGTGATGAAAAACCAACATATGAGATGGTTTTATGAAGAAGTTAAGCCAAGTAATTTATTATTAAAATTTGTTTGTTAAATAAAATTCAAAAAAAAAAAATAAAATAAAATATTTTAAAAATATTTCTATTATAACTGTCATATCTTGTCTTGTTAATTATATACTTTGATAAGTTAGATATTACGCACATGTACTGTCAAAATTTAATGATTTTTTGATGAATAGAAGGGGAATTCTTACATCTAACGTGATATAGTCAGATGTCATTGATGTCACATGTTAGATGGCTCTTAATATTTCTTTAAAAGAGAGTACAAAACAGTAACCAATTATATACTAAAAAAAGTTGAAAACGTTTTTTAGTAGTTACGTCAGTGTCCTTCTTTACGGAAATTCTCTATCATACCTATGCTTTCGTTACCAGTATTATTATATTAATTAATGTACATTAATTTATATAATATAATACATTAAGTAAGGTACTAATTTTATTTGATAATCTTGTTTATCTTGTGGTAGAATTTATAGTATATGCAGTTCAAAAACATAATTCCAAATCCATATTTATTGCAAAGATATCATCGAATTTGTGGATGAATATTAATAATATCAGTAAAAAGTTTTCACTGAAACACAGCAAATTGGAATTAAGTACTCTAAAAATACCAATTTATCACAGTTTGACTAAATATTTGGGCTAATGAAAGTCCTGTGCATAATTCATTTCGCAGAAGTTAAAGTAGATCGTAGGTAATTTTTGGTCGTTCCGACGATTTATACTTACGATCAATTTTTAAATAAAAATAGCATTTTAACTATCAATCACTTCCTACATCATTTGATTTAGCATAGTAAGTCTTTAAGCTTTTTGAAAATTTTTTTAAACTTTTTCATAGACATTTGCATATTTGTCAGTCCTTAATGGTTGTAAGAGACGTACAAAAACTTTGAACCAACAATCTGAAGAAATATCACTTCACGCGCAACAACTCAGGCGAAAAAATTAATAGTTCTCGAAGAAAAAGATTCGCTAAAGTCAAATATAACAACAATGAAGAAAGTAAGTCCGAACAATGTAATTGTGATGTTTAAAAATATAGTTTAGAAACAAACTGTACTCTAATTGACGGAGCATACAAGTGCCAGTTCCAAACAAATGGAAATCCAAAATTTAAAGCCCGCAAATATCAATAAAATAGCATCATAGAAAAAAACGAAAGATTTCAATTTAGTATTATCCAGAATATGTAGCAGACTAAGCATCTAAAGTATATACTCGACCTGCATACATTCTAACAAGCACACATGGTGTAACATAATCAAATCATAAAATTTCGATTCCGGTGATCAGTTCGATTATCTTACATGCAGCCCGTATATGAGTACAAGCTCTGAAATAAGTCACGTATAAGCAAACGATTAAAAGTAATACAGGAGAAAAATATCTAAGGAAGGGGATTTAGCTGTCTCCATCTGCATACAACAGAAAATTCCATGAAGAAGACAAAATTGATAGCATGATAAAATGACAAGCACAATAACAGTAAACTGCGACACTGAATAGAAAAAGTAACCTTATCTATCCCAGCGATAAATCAATTACGCTCTTTTTATTTTATTTCTAGATATGTCTTTAATATAAACAGTTAAATATAGGACCCAATTTTAATACACTTTGTTTTGCTATAGAAGATGTGGAGAATATAAAAAGGTACAAATAACTGTCACTCTTGATATGAGAACTTCAATATCAAGAGTTTATAATCGAGTACTTTTTGTTTAATACGAATAACTGTACTGAGGAAGTATTAATGTTATAATAAACAAATGCAGGCTAAAGTTATGTGAATAATAAATAGCTAATATTCTACAATTAAATATCTTCTATTAAAAAATAACTTAAGTTACAATAGAGATAGAAGGCAAAAGCTATGTAAATAACTGACACTTTTCATATAAATATCCTAAATGTTGTCCTAAGTAAACAGTTCAATTTCAGATACTTTTAGTTCTACGATTAAGAAGAAATTAAACAGGATAGGAAGCTAAATAAAAAAAAATAAAGGAGAAGGATAATATTCAAATAATCTTTATTTTAACACTAAGCAAGAAAAGATAAATGTTAATAACAGACATTGTAGATACTTCCAAAATCTACTGTTATTAAGAAATTCAAAATAAAAGGAAGATAAAACAATATAGTATTAAGTATTATAAGTAATAATACGACTTTTTGGCTTAAAAAATTTGAATTCAGATACTTTGATTCAATGATTCACAAAACTATTTTAATTTTTCACACAAATTTAATCTCTTTGTACTTAGTACATGTCTTATGTGATACTTTAAATAATATTCATTAAATACATTATTCTAATTAATTTGACAAAACTTTTGAATTGCTTTAACACTTAAGTGCAATAGAGCAAAACTCAAACAAAACAAAGTAAAATGCTTTTAAAAAAGCGTGAGAATAAATTTCTCACCTTCATTTCAAAAAAAAAAAAAAAGCGTTAAATTAATTATAACATACACGATAATAAACAATTTTTTTGAATTCGATAAGATATCTTTTTTTATCTACAAAGCGATAACTTAGATGACTAGCAAACAGTAACTTTTGTATTTAGTCAATTCAATACTTATTCATCGCATTCGGTAATACAGAATAAAAAAACATTAATTGATTTAAACTTACCTATATAAGAATAGATATATTAATTATATAAATGCATTATAAAAAATAATTATACTTAAATCTAAATTTTAATATTTAACTAAAATAAAAAATATAATTTGCCGCTTCCAAAATATATCTGGATTTCCACAAACTTTTCTACTTTTATGTATGTTCATGAACTATGAATAGATAAAAATTCTTTACTATTATTAACATTAAAAGCATACTTTTTGGCTGAAAACTACAGTATTAAATACAAAAATGAGCTTATTTGCCAATTTATTCATTTTCTTTATATAATATAAAAGTAATTACGACAAATATTACTAAACCGTAGCAGTAAACTATTTAATCATACCACAAAAAAAAACATTATGATAATATTATAATAATAATAATAATTATTCATAAAACTACAAATGCTAGTAACTGTAGTGCATAGACAATTTAAATTTTTAGAAGCCCACTTTAAGGCTTATAAGCAAAATAGATACAGTTTCAGTTAAATATATAGAAAATTAGATAAACGAGTTTAAAAGCAGTTTGGCAGTTAGTCAAGTTACATTTACAATAGAAAATCTTAATTAGAAATTTAGTATGTAGGGAAAAAAAGTTATAAAAGTATTTCTGAACTTTTAGAAGGAACGAAAAGTGTAGAATTGAAAAGAGAAATAGGATATCATAGGATAGATAGCATGGTGAATTGGTTTGGAAATTCATAAATATGTACTTAAAGTTATAAATATTATAATAAATAAATAGTATATAAATTTATTTTAAGTATATCTTACCGGTTTTGCTTTGGGCTTCTGCTTTCCCAAACGCTTCTGCTTCAACATATTCCAATTGGCCGCTCTGTTACGCGGATGATATGAAGTTAAGCGCGCCTGCGGTCGGTTGTATCCTGCCGCCAGCGCCAATTTTGATTATGGAAATGACTTAATTTTTGGTTAGAGCTATGAGGTATCGTTATGTAATGGAAAATTTGTATACGCTTATTTTTTATGTATCTATATATAAATTTAAAATGAAATATTGTTTTGAACAAAAATCAAATATCTTTTTTTGAATCGTTTTATTATTTAAAAATACATTATTATTTAGACAAAAAAAAAAACAAAAAAAAGAATTCATAATTTTACTCAGCAACACTAATCAGGTGAAAAGTTCCATTTTATCACTATATAGTATATTTTATTTATTTGTTATTTTTTTATTACTAAAACCCAATGTAATAATGCATCGTGTTCAATAATATATTTTTCTTGAGGAATTTGATAACAAGTTAGCATCTTCAATACTTATACTCAAAAATTGCTATTTACTTTTTTGATCCACTGTAATAAATTATAAAAACATATTTTGTCAATGTACGCTGACTACTTTGACCTTTAGCTGCTGGTCTAGTCTAATTGTCTAGGACAACATTTATACGTGTTATACCAAATAGGCATTTTTTACGCTTAAGTCAATTGAGGACTAAATTATCTCATCAACCATGTTGCAGCTAAATCAATAAACTGAAGTAACTTCCTAGGAAAGTCAATAAATGCAATTGGGAAAGTCCATTCATAAGTTTGGAGCATTTGGCTCTGCCACCTGAGATTAAAAGTTAATATTATTTGTATAGATATGTAATACTATCCGTATAGATATATACATATTTGCTCTTAAAAATTGGAAAAATCCAACATTTATTAGTAAGTAATACTTGAATTTGTGGAAAAATGTGCTCCGGCTAGAAAGGTGTACCTCTCCGCGGTAGAGGACATTCGCATCTTCGGTGGAAGTGTTTAAGGAAAATGAATGTTTCAACGTTTAAGGAAAATGATTGGTTAGTTCAAAGCTTACTTTCTAAAATAAGCTTACTTTCTATATTCTTATATATTATGTGTTTTTTAAAGTAGAAATTCATGTCTGTAGTATCTAAACGCCATAACCATAAATTATTTCTATATCTTTATATATGTATTATATGTGTATTAGGGAAGATATTCACGTCTTTATATACTGAAGCGTCATAACGATAAATGATAAATGTTTTTAGATCTTCAAGTTCACAACATTTTTTGTTTGATCTCAGTGAATGTATAGCATTAATGATCTTTTAAGTACTAATATTTATAACTTTAAATATGATTGTCACCTTAATGATAGTACTAATGCTAATAATAATATTTGATAGTTTTACAATTTATTTAAATTAAAATCAAAATTATTAAGAGCATATATATATTCATAATGAAACCGATCATTTTTATATGGAACTTTATATTACCTATATGCCCATTTTATAAACTTATATATAAACTAAGAATTATAAAAAATAAATATTTTTTAAAATAAATTAAGATACATTATTAAATTCTTTAACTATTAAACAACAAGTAATTTTCCTTTAATATTTCAATTCCCTCTTTAACTTATGTATAACAATGTTTTTCAAAATTATATAGGCTTTTGTATCTAAATAGCATATAAATGAGAATTGTGAGTATATCATAACGATATGCAGTTGACCCTTATGTTAATGTAGTTATAATTTCCAGGCACCAGGGACACAATTTAGAATAAGTTAATTATGTTATGCATAGTATGTACATTATTCCATTGAACCATATGTTATAGAGACAAAAATAAAGTGTTGACGATACGATATGAAATGGAAAACCTCTTCACCATTAGAATTTGTTGATGATTAAAATTATGAATGTTATTTTTGGACAAAAGACAAATTATCAAAAACACATTAATGACAATATTACAAAAATCGATTAAGTAAAATTTATTGTTTTTTTTTATATTGAAATATATTATATTTTAAAATTCTTACCTTTCGAGGTTTTCTTAATGAAACAGTACGTGAATAGTGGTGATAAATTTGGACATGATTCGAAGTAAATTTTCCCAACATCGGTTTTGGCTTGTCAAACTTTTAGTGTACACTAAGGAATAAAACTGTAAATATAGAAAAAATATATATTTTTAAAATTTATAAAGTAAAACTTAATAATATTTATATTGCTAAAGGATAACTATTGAATTTTAGTAAAACTTATTAAATGTATTAATATTGTAATATAAAGTTTTTTTTATTGGAATACGTATACACCACATAACGAAACTGAATGTTTTTTAGATGGTGGTTAAATAACTGAATGTGGATTTGTAGATATGGAGTGGAGTGGTGGAGTGGTTGTATCCCAAAAAGCCCACTTGAGCTCAAATGATAGCCCATTGTGGTACCATAGGAGTGACGTTGGTGTAAATAGATTTAGATCAGTATACATTCAACGCCGAACGAAGGTAACGATTCCCCCATTAGATAAAGTAAAATCAACCTGACCGTTCTATAAACTTGGCTAAGTCCCTAACATTACAG
The DNA here is from genome assembly GCF_002237135.1 of Teleopsis dalmanni. NCBI lineage: Eukaryota > Metazoa > Arthropoda > Insecta > Diptera > Diopsidae > Teleopsis > Teleopsis dalmanni. The sequence goes on along the minus strand of NC_051847.1, from coordinate 69,868,201 downwards.
AATGACAGCTCAGTTAGATCGGTAAGAAAAGGGAATCCTAAGATTTTTAGTCTTCTTCTAGCTAAGGAAGGGCAGTGATACATGAGATGGAGCACTGTTTCCTCCTCATCCTCAGAGCCACAACATCGACAAAAGTCATTAAAGGGAAGACCCAGTCTTAAAGCATGCCTTCCTATTACACAGTGTTCCGTCAGCACAGATACCGTGGTGCTGACCAGGTTCCGTCTTAGTTGAAGTAGCTGACTAGTTCTTTTCTTGTCTAAATTACACCAAGTCATCCTAGAAATCTGACATTGAGATTCGTCATCCCAGTATTGCTTGGCTGTGTTCAGGTTTTTTTGTTTAATTGCCAGTTTAACTGCAGCAAGTGGAACGCCTATATCTGAGAAGTTAATGTTAGGGAGAAGAGCGTCTACCTTGGCGAGGTCGTCTGCCCTACAATTCCCTGGGATATCCCTGTAGCCAGGAACCCAAATGAGTTCGACCCTAACAAACCTAGCGAAGTCATTTAGTGAAGCACGACAGTCATGAGTTGTAATTGATGTGGCTGAGGTGCCTATCAGTGATCAGATGGCGGCTTGGCTATTGGAGAATATTGAGATGGATAAATCAGATGTTCGATTGCTTAGAACCCAATTTACGGCATGGTGAATTGTCATTACTTGCGCCTGAAAGAAAACAAAAGCCATAGAAAACTGAAAATTTGTGGAATTTTTCGCTGACTAAACTCAAATTCCTGCGACTGTTCTGTAAGGTTAACTTAAATTTTAGTTTAAAAGTTAGGTTTTATACGCTTTTTTTTACTAGGTAGAAGATGATTGTTATGAATAAATTTGCGGTTTCAACATCAACTTAACTATCCAATAATATAACAATGACATTCTTGAAGACGTGAGCTGCATTCTACATGCGTCCCTTATCACAAAGACTTCTGCTTACAAAATTGTAGACGAGTTGAGTTGTAGACGATTGATATTTAATCCTTGCAAATAAATAACCGCAAACTATTTAATAGCCAATTTATCGGTTATTTCGTTTCTCTTTATGTATCAATTAGCTGGGACTCATATTAGAAAGACGTGTTGCTGTTCACCACAAAGACTTCTGCTTAAATAAATACTAGAAGAGTTGGGTGACCGTATAGATTTTGTGATATTTATTCCTTGCATATAATACCTGTTCCGATACTGTAATCTATTTAATAGCCATTCATGAAGATTGCAGTCTCGAAACTGTTAAGGAAATTTCCTGTTATCTACTTACTCCGTGAGGGTAAATTAGTAGAATTATTTTTTGACTTTTATATCTACAAATTGCCATCAGACCTAATATTCGGAGAAGTATGCTTGTATATATACAATATATCTTTCTTCTTTCCACTAAGGTACTAGTGTAGTGGTTCCCAATTCTTTTTTGACAAAGAACTAATATGATATTTTTGTTTTTAGTAGGGACCACAAAGTTTAAGAATAATAAATATTATATAATTATTTTAATATGCTTTATGTATCTCTGGTATAATGTATAATGAAATGTGTAAGTGTATAAGTATATTACATAGGCTATAAATTTTTTGAAAATTTTTTGAAATAAGTGAGGTCTGAGTGGACAAACTACAACCATATCTGTTATATTTGATTTACAGACCGTTGTTAAACATCTCGCGAACCACCTGTGGTGCGCATGCCACCTGTGATCCGCAGACCACTGTTCTAGAGAATGACGTAAGCAATTTGATCAAGAAAAAGCTTTTGTCTTTATATCACTGATTGCTATCCTAATGTATGCATTCTCAGTTTATTAAAAATGTACTCTTTTATACATTTTATATGCGTAGTTTAATTAAAATAATTTATGTAAATTAAATCGATAACAAATAATACATGAACTACAACTTTAAATGATATATGAATTAAATGTTAGAACAGAGCCTGAAACCTTTTAATGATATTTTTTTTTCTCATGACCTTCAATAACTGTTTTTAAAATTCCTTGTATAATTTTTCATTTAATATTTTTCTACTTAATTAATTAAATATTCATGCCAATAATTGCTCTGTTGCGCATTTAACTTTCTATAACGGAAATAGATGCGTGTTTAATATTAGTTTCAACTTATGATTATTTCATATCATACGTTGGTATTAAAATGCCTATTAGTAAATCAATAAATTTATATCTTATTTATTAGAATAACAATATTGTACTACAAATGCGATACTTAATACATAGGAATGTAAAAATTTTTTATATAAACACACAAATATGATTATCAAATCCGCAAACTCAACAATAAAGCATGTAGAATAAAATTTTATAATAATAAGTAATCAAAATGTAGGCGCAAAGAAAAAATCGTGGGAGCTATCAAATGTTGCAAAGGCATTTGTTGCTCGCAGCCCACACAAAATGCCACTTCAACTTGGAAAATTGCACAGACACTTATTATGTGAGGATAAAATACATTGGGGCACATAACAGTGGCTTAGTGATTCTTGGTTCTGCTTTGAGACGTGGCGTCTAAGAGTAAGGACGGCGACTATAGCGCTAACATTGTAACAAAAGAAGCAAAAACATATTTTAACCCCGCTTTTCTAGTGCTTATTATGTCAGCACAAAGCAACAAAACTTAACGAGTTTAGTTCACAACATCTTATTTTATTTTAAGACGACCAACAAAAGATAGAGAGATTAGGTACATATAAAGTAGCAGAAAATAATAGTAATAATAACAATAATAGAAGCGCAGTAATACTAAAGTGGAAATAAAAAAAACGTTCAAACCAGAAACTTCTACTTTCCTTGCTGAGCTGCTTTAATTAAAAGCCTTATTAAATGAACAGAATAATGGGGGGAAAACCTAGATTGCTCTGGTTTTGCATACACAAAGCCATCGTCATTATTCTTTGGAAATGTTTTACCAAAGGAAAAACTGCTAAAGCTTCCTCTTTAATTCTTTATCTGTTCCTCTTATTTTACGAGTAAGTACTTTCCAAGCTTTTGTTTTATTTTTCACGTTTTTTGAGTGTTTCAGGATGAATACCATTAAAGGGAAAACTAAAAATGCTAGAGAAATCTCTGCACTTCAGCAGGATATGTACCTGTTATACACCTTTGCCATGTCAACCAGCAAAATGTAGTTGTAGTTTTGACCGAAAAATCTTTTAAGGTAAAAGTTTGATAACTTAAAAGTTCAAACCAACTTACAACCAAATTGCTGAAACAATGTCTGATTCAAATTTGTGAAGGGCAATTGTGTAGGATGTAGGTGTCAGCAGATGGAACCATTAAAGATGGTGATAAGATAAAAATAAAATAAATTCGGTTTCTACTTTTTTTATTATTTGCAACTACAAGAGGGCAAATTTTAATTTAGATAAATAGCAATTTTCTTTTAGAATGACACTATCTTGCTGTAACAGGTGGATTGTGATGTTCTCGGTTTCAACATATAAACACACAATATTTTGGATAAATTTCGAATCAATACATATTTTATCCTTTAATTTGAACATTTTTTTTAAAATTTCAAACACTTTTCATATTACGATTTATGGAGATCCTGAAAATATGACTCTATTTCTGGTATCATACCTCATGTAAGCTAATTTCCTCTCATTTTAGAATATAATTGACGTTTTATATTGGTAGTAATAGCTAGAGGTTAGATCTGGAGAATATAAGAGGTAAGGAGTAGCATACGTTAACCTAAAAAGAATTACATAAACAGATGAAAAAGCACTGTAACGTAGAAAGAGCTGAAGAGACTAATATACACCATGGTAGAAATTAGGAATAGGTCGAAATTTGGAACTTAACCTGCGTCCAGATGAGATGCAGATATAAATATGGATAAAATATAAGTAACGAAATAGGTTAAAGTCATCTTATTAAACATAGCTTATGTGCAGATGAGACGAAGAGACTAATTTGATGTAATAAAAAGGTAAAAAGATATGAATAGATCGGGATGTTAAACATAATCTGGGTCAAGATACGATGCGGAATGAAACGCATGTAAACTAGGAGTAAAAAGATAGGAACAAATCAGAATGTGAAGTTTAACATGGGTCTAGATAAGATCCAGCATGGAATATGGATAAAATGGGAGTTAAGTAGGAAATAGGAATATGTGGAAATGTCAGATAAGATGGAAACTCTAATGTGGTGTAACATAGAAGTAAGAAGATAGGTATAAGTTTGAAAAAAAAACTTAGGTGCATATGAAGAAATCGTACTACTATAACGAGGGCGAAAAAACAGATCTATAGAGCTCACATTTGTCTGTCCATAAAGCTATGAAAACAGATAAGCAAGCATCATGAAAAGGTTAGTTGCAGTTGAAGTACGTGTTGAAAATAGACGTTATTATACATCGCAAGTAACTATTTAGTAGGTGGTGTTATATAACCCTTAATTGACTAGTATAGTTTTTGTAACAGAAAAACGACGTCCTTCATAAAATCTCTGATTTTAGGCAGAGGCTGCTAACAACTTTGTTGTGAAACATTTGGGACTAAATATATTTATATCTAATGTAGAATACATTTGATAAAATGTGTTAACGATTAATGATTAAATGTGTTACATTCAAGGAAAGACAATAACAACAACTTTGATATGAATGAACTTAGGATTTGGAAGAAGATAGCGCTGTAATTTTTTGTCGGAAGTAACGCATTTTATGACGAAAATAAACTATTTAAAAATTAGAAGGGTTTGAATAGAAATGAAAAGACAACAACAAAAATTAGAGTTAATTTGTTAAAATTTGGCTGACCATACTAACGCTGTTTCGAGTATTGCCAACACTCCTCGTTTTAGGAAATATATTATAAATAATAATAAAAATTTATTTAGTTCTTAATTTACTCCTCTCCCTCGTTTTTTTTTTTTGCATGGATAATTAAATGTATAGGTTTCAAAAAGCACAACAGATCAACTGGTTTTCCCCTCTATTTTTTTTCCTCCATTTTTTCCCCTCTATCTCTCTTACTCGCGCTTTCCCTCTCAAATATCCGCTCATTACCCATCCAATCCCAAGAAATTTTAAAATTTATACTCCTTTTTACTATAGTGAAACTCAACCGTAACGTTTTCATTAAATTCTATTGAATTCAAATAAAAACCGAGCGTAAATAAATAAAACAATTCTAAGCAATTACTTTAAATTAAGTTTCATCTTAAAAAACAAGACACACATGCTTTCATACATAAAAGGAATTTTCCAATGCCAGATAACTTTTCACTTTAATGAGATTGTTTGACTCAATGTATTTGGAGCACCAGGAAGAATGGTAACACAATGCGTTTGAGTAACTGAATTATTTATTTATTACAGAGTTAAATTGAAGTGATTGTGATGAGAAAATCATATTAAATATTTATGTAAAGAAACAAAAATAATCATTACTTAAATTTGATGATTTAGAAGAATTTGACGTAATAATAGAAATTTTTGGAAATTAAAAAAATTTTTTGGAATTATAAATTATTTTAAATTAAATCAGAAAAATGAATTTTGAATTAAAACGGGAAGCTGAACTTCGAATTAAAAAAAGTATGAATTCTTGGTATAAAAAAAAATTTATTTTTCGACGTTGGTTTAAATATGAAGGAATTTCAAAATGACTGCATTGAATTACTTAAAACATCTTCACAACTCACTTGACAACCATAAAGATGAGCACAAGTGAACAAATGAGTTCTTAATTAAGATTAGATTTTATCCAGCAAAGCATTTCGTACGAAGGGTCGCAAGATACTTATACAATGCCAAGGATTGGATGTTTAATGCCAGGGGTTGCACTAAACTTTCTGCTTAGGTTATTGTATTGAGATAAGGGAAGGAAAATGTTAAGTGCATTATTTCACTCACAACTACAACAACTTTAAGAATGTATTTAAAATCTAAAATTTTGTTAACAAAAATATACTTGATTCATTGTTTTAAATATTAGTGACTAAAACTGGAATATCTGAAAGTAGAGTAACTCTTCAAAATTTAATTTTTTTTTGATTTTAAAATGACACTTTTAGGTTTTGTTAGAGAAAAGGCATTTGAAAGCTTTTTGGCATTTGTTTGAATTAACCTTCATCAGATTTCTTTAATACTGGGGAATAAAATTTTGAAAGCAATTCCTTTGTGATATTCTTTAAGTAATTTATATGAAAATGAAAACGAAACATTGTTAAATGTATTTGAAATTTTTAAATTTGGTCTCTTAAAAATTTAAAGAAACTTAAGCTTTTATGCAAAATAATCAGTAAAAATTCCTTTGCTTTGTTTTCTCCTTGAATTAAAATAAATAAAACTGCCTTGAAGTTTAAAGATAAAGATACTTTAGTTGAGTGGGTGCTTAACAAACATTCAGCAGTATCAAAAAAACAACCTAAGAAAGAATATTTAGAGTGAAACATCTTTCGTATTTAAATTTCTACAAAAAGTCTTAATCAACTCAATGGATTTTTGTAACTTTTCACACAAAAACAAAAAAAAAAACAAAAATTTGCATTATATTCGAAACATTTCTTAGAACTGAATTCAACTTAGTATAGAAAAGTAAACTTGATTTCAGCAGTTTACTACTTCAACTAAAATTTTAGAAGAAGAAATAAATATAGGTGAACTTAAGTTCTTAAAATGAAGAGCTCCTTTAACTGGAAAATATTTAAAAAAAAAAAAATTTTCCAAATGCACACATGCAAAAAATCGTATACGTTGCTGGTATTTGCCACCTTATTTAATCCACTTTACTAGTTTCATGGAGCTCCTGAAATACTATATGTAGTTCTGCTGTTGCTACAAGGTTTTGTTTTTTATATTCCATTTTCTCGTCGTTAATATTCTTTATATCCTTTCACATGTTGTTGGCTAAAAAACATTGCAACGGAAGCATAGTTAATGGCACATCGATTTTTACTGACCACAGGAAGCAACAGTTCATATGGCAACAAAGCATGTGGTTACGAAAAAAATTTATTTGCCAAATGACATTTAAGTAGATGAAACGTGTATACGAGATAAAAAATTAATTCAAAATTTTAAATTTCAAAATAACACAGGTGCTAATAATTTTCTGTGAAGTCCACAGAAAAGATAGTTGAAAAAAAGATAAAGAAAATATATTGCAATATACAATATGATGTGACAGCAATATTAAGTTCATATTAAAAATGCCAACATATACCTATGAGTAAAAGATAGTATAAAAAAATATAAAATACCGGTGTGGGAGAGACTTAGTGTCATGGGGCAAAAGCTACCCATAACCTTTTAAACATAAAACCAGTTGCTAAAAGGAAGATATTTTATAAAGATATTTAATTTTACCATTAACCTCATCAACTAAAAATACAAAAGAAATTATATAGAAAAAAAAAAAAAATGAAGACATCATTCTTCCATTAAAATGTACTAATTACTAAAAGTAGAAACTTTGGTAAAAATAATCATTAGAAAAACTAAAAAAATTATGGAATCCCTTAACAAAGCGTAGAAAGAAGAATTACTTAGTTTGCCAATAAATTTATCGAGCGGTATATATTACTAATAAATGAAAATAAAAGTTATTGCTCCTTGGTATTGTTGTTCTCTGAAATTCTTTTTGTATTTTAGTTATTACCTATCACTTTAACTGTTGTTTATTTTAACATTGGATACTTGCATATACGTAGTGATGAGGTTTGAATCATGGTTGGTGCGAGATCAATTTAGTCGTCCATAAGCTATCACTTTAACTTTGTTTTAACAATTAAAAACAATAAAAAAGAAAACTAAAAAAAAAACTTAAAAAAAAAATGGTTAATAAACCTAATTATTTTACAGCGATCTATGATTTTGTTCACAGGTAGTAAATTTGTTAATGAACTTAAGTAAAAGTAAAAGTGCTTTATAATAATATATTAAAATATTATTATTATTAATAACAAACTAAAAGTCTATTATATATAAGTTAATTAAACAAAAGAATAAATAATATCATGCATAATACCTCTACGAAAGAAATTATAAATAAGAATATAATTAATTAATTAAATTATTCTATAGCTGGTTTTTAATTTCGTTCTAATATAACATAGCAAGTAAATTTATTAATAAACCTCCACAATGAATTAACTGTATACCAAGTTTGAACATACAGCTCATGTACGGCTTTGACTTCATTGGCTAATGAACACTGACTCTGAGCTTTAAATTTGTCAGGGTACTAGTTCAACCCTTATTACTTGCAGTCTCACAAAATTATTTACGATAAATTAAATATAAGAATACATACAAACTTAAAACAGCTAAAAAAAATGCATTTAATTAAAAATAATAACAAAAAATGTTGTTGTTGTACTCTTCCAAAAATACCACTCTATTAAAAACAATAGTTAATATTAAAAATTTAGTTACTTTCATTAGAAAAGGTCGTACAAAATTCAGTTTGAACTTAATTGAGAATTGTATACTTATGAAGGCGAAGTGAAGAGGTTTACTCTTCATATCGTAGTTAATATGTGGTCAATTTAGTCGATAGTATGACATTTTAAATGATTGACTTAATTATTTTAGCAGATGATGTTGAGGATTTTCAATTTCATTTATTATTATATATAATATAATATATATAATAATTTATTTATTAATGATTTTTCCATATTTTATTTCTTCAACACCATACATAAGTTTTATTTATTATAATAAATAAAAAATCAATAATTTAATTAAATGTTTTCCATTGACCCCTACTATTAGCCCCTACTATTAACCCCTACTGTTTGCTTGAGCTCCACAACAGTTAATTAAATAATTTTTAGTGTTCAACAATTTACAAGTCAATGTTAAGTTTGCTTAATTTACCTAATTAGTAAAAAAACTACTTTAATAAGTTTCAATCGAAATTTAATTAAATGCTAATTTATTTGTACTATCTTGCAATTCCGTATGTTAAATCGAAGAGCAGCAATCGAGTCCAACAAGGACGCCAATAATGAATTTTAATAGTAAATTTTGCTGACGTTTACTAAAATCAAATTATTATAAATGCAGTGGGCGTAAGGACACACCCTTTAACAATTTAATTGTCATTTTTGATAGCGCATCATTACGACGACTTTTAGCGGATTTACATTGCTTCATATCGGCTTCAACGTATCGAGCAAACACACAACCGATGGATGTGAAATATTATAATAGAAAATAAATTAACTTTAATTCAGAAGGCTAACATATGCAACAGGACTTTATCGTGTCGTATATACAATACTTTCGTTTTATTTTATTTCACTCAATTAAATTCAACAATATGCCATGTTGCATGCACATAAATTCATGGACGAAAATAAAAATTCTGTGAATGTCGCTTGTATTTCGTGACTTCGAATATTAACGAGCGTTTATATCGCGACCTTGACTTAAATGTTGACAAACCTTTTGGGTTTTTGGGTTCGCAATGCCGACACCAAAAATTCTTGAGCTTCACTTTAAGTTTGTTGGATTAAATTTTTTAGGCAAATAATAATTTTTCATACTTAACAGAAATATTCCAGTAGAACAATATCAGACCACTTGGCGTATGAGTAATCATTTTTTATATTTAAAGCATGAAAATTATCTGTCCCATATGTGATTATGTATTCGTTAATTTATAATACGAAATATAAAAGAAGAGTAAATGAAGAGTTGAATACATAAAACTTATGATGAGCATTATATACACAAAATTGAATGTATTCAAAAAATATATAGTGTACAATTCAGAGTGTTTTATATAAATGTGCTTTAGCCTCGGGAGACTATTTCTTGGTTGAAACGAAAAAAGTAGTAAAGGTGGGCAGACCAAAAAGTCCATCCGTTCTATAAGAGTTAATCCAATTAGATAAAACTCTCAAATTAAACACATGCATTTTTATTATTATTAAGTTAGTGAATTTTACACTTTGACTTAGATGGGGGCTTCCTTCAAATAATTTCTCTGGGTCTAATTTCTGCACTATATTGTAAAATTTAAGCACTTTACAAAATCTAGATTCCTTATAAAATGTCCAACATGCCGGACATGCTCCCAGTATATTGACGAATTTTCATTCTCAATAAATTCTCAGAAAAGAAAATTCATGATTGGAAATTATGTCTTATAAAGTTACAAATTGGTTCCGGACCTAAACATTGAATTACTTGGGCATAAGATATTTAGCGTATCAACACTCGTTACATCAGCTGATCTGACACCACACTTTATATCAGCTGATCAAAATTAAATGCTTTGTCACTAAAAAGGGCAATATATCATCTATTTTTAATGTGACTTGCAATTAGCCGACATAATCCCTAATCACTAAAACTTTCACCTTAAAAACCTTAACTTCATCAGAAGAAAATTTACCAAAAAGAACGCAGATGGAATTTCTGAATAGGTAATATAGGTGATATAGGTAATATTAGGTGATATTTTGGTGCATTGTTGAAGCAAAAATTTCTTTATTGAAAATGAATTTTAATCAATTATAAATATTGGGTATTGTTATTGCTGACAATAATATTTGTCTGTAATCTATAATAATAAAAAATAACAATCTTTGTCATTTTTCGAATAGTTTCATGATTCAATCGGTGTAGAACCTCTGTGGTTTATCGGGGAAAAACTTGTACAAGTGAAAGGAAAAATTTTGATTAGGTGTATTTATTGGAAGGCCATAGACAATATGAATATTCTAAAACCTCTGTGCTTTATGGAAGAAAACTTGACCAAATTGTACGGACAAATTTTGATCAGTTGACTTTTTTTGGAAGACCATAGACAAAATGAGTATTGCAGAACTTTTGTAGTTTACCGGTGAACAATTTGAATAAGTGAAAGGGACAAATTTTGATTAGGTGAATTGTTTAAAGACCATAGAGAATATGAATATTGTAGAACTTCTGTGACTTATTAGTGAAAAAGTTGGACACATAAAAGGTTCAAAATTTGATATGGTGATTTTTTTGAGAACCATTAACAATAGCAATATAGCAGAACTTTTGTAGTTTATCAGTGAAAAACTTGAAGAAGTAAAAAGGACAAATTATATGTCCACAAAATAGAGTGAATTTTTTTTTTTTGTAACACCCTTAAGCTGTTTAGACTAATGCTATATATCCATTTTAGATGAATTTGATATTTGATATTTGATATTGATTTTCTATTTAAATATATATTCCATATGTAATATTTATTTAACCAATTTTTTTTATTTAATTACAATGTAATATAAAACATATGAATCTTTCCCTATCTTATGAGAACTTAAAACTGCAATATTTTGTTTTCTTTTAAGACCAAAACCAAAACAAAAACAACAATAATAACTGTAAAACATTTAAAGAGAAATAAAGTAATTAACACAATTTTTTTCTTTGTTTTCTTATGAATTTTGCAAAGTAAATAAAAAGTTTGTGTCATTCTTTCTTAATTAGTGTAAAATGATGTTTCTAAGGATACACCGCAAATAAGTACTTGTTCTGTGTTCTTTCTACAGGAAACCACTTGTTTTCTTATTCAAAAGAGCTTTGAGAATTTTGTGTTAATTAATTTAACTCTTCAAAACAATTTGTAATTTATTTAATTAAATTTTCAGCAGCAGAACTGTTTTGAGAATAAATATTTCCTAACAGCAGCTACTTTTGTTTTTATCACTACGATTGAAATCACTGGACAAACCAATAAAGTTAAATAGCCGCCCGAAAGGCAATAAAGGTGAACCATGCATTTACATTCTATTGTGTAGAATTGATTTGTGTTCATGCCAGCATTCATATTTATGCGTAGGTTGTAAAATACAACTGCATACTTTTGGGCGCCTGAAGACTAGAATAAACTCACTACATAGTTTGGACTATTGCTGTAATGTTTGACTTGTAAATAATATAAAAACCTACGAACTAATGGTGTGTTAAAATCGCACAAACGTATAAACGCTTAAACGCACAAACGCTTAAACGCACAAACGTATAATCGCACACACGTATAATCGCACAATCGTATAATCGCATATGATAAAATTAGTAAATCTTCATATTGTGTGCACAGAAAAACGTTATAAAGGTGTGCGGCGTTTTGTGTAAAATGTGAACTCTGCTCTCATTGCATTAAAGGCTTTTAGTGCTGGTTTTCAGTTTTTTTTTCTTTTATTATTCATACCTTTTGTGTAATTTATGAAAACAATACACAGAATTTCCTTTTTTTATTTTATTTTTTTTTTTTTTTTTGACTTGACTAATGTGAATAATATTACCATTTGTGTTTTTGATTGTAAATTATGGTAGACATAAAATAAAGGCAAAACTTCTACGTTTTTAGAGATTTATTCTATTATTTTATTTAATGTAAATGTAAAAGATTGCTATTTCTCTTCTCTTCTACCTTTATTGTCCTTTAGTATGAAAATGAAAATAATTTTTTAAATTTCTCTTACCTGAAAGAATGTATTATATTATAAATATATGTTTGAATGTAATGTTATGAATTTAAAACAAAGTTATTTTTTGTGAATATTTTGTCCATCTAACTGACTCTTACTAAACAAAGGACAGAAGTTCTTTGAATGTACTTCAAAATAATAGTTGTAGAGAACATACTAACATCATAGAGGTAAAGGATATCCCAGCGGACCGAAACACTGTTCTTATGGCTGAATTTTTATGCTGCTAAATGACCCTAGCTATAAAGAAGACCAAAATATAAGGTTTTAGTATGTCCTAACAGCAGAGCGGTATGAATTTTCTACAGAACACACTATGAAAAATATGTTCTAACCACATAATTTTTTTGCGTCAATAAAAAGTAGTATAGAACCTACTTTACAGAGTTTTATTGCCTCTTCCGTAAGAATATACATTCTTTGGAGACTATTTCGTATGTCCTGTGATATCCTGTGAGTCCTGTGATGATAACTAGTATATTATATTATCATATTTTATATTTTATAAAGATATAAAGAGACCGTTATCGTTTTATAAAGCTGTACTGATCAAGCTACTAATATGTATAAGAATCAAGTTATAAGCTTAAGGATTTTTTGAAATAAGGATATAAATAATAAAAAATACCAAATATTAATTTGGTAGAGTCAGCATTTCATTCTATACCCTACGTTCTGTACAGATATTTTTTACTTTCTGAGATATCAGAAAGTTGTAAACATTTTACACTGATTACATTAAAAAACTAGATACATGATTTATCATCAACTACCAACAAGTTGATCATATTGCTAATATCATTCTATGTGTTATAATTTATAAAGAGATAAAGAAATCTAAATCGTTTTTATAAAGCAGTAGAGATCGAGCTATTAATATGTATAAGTATTAAACTGTAAGCTAGTCTGCGTTCCTCTTTTATCGAAACTCCTGTTCCAACCCCTACCCTTGCCAGCGACAAGCGCTAGTTAATCACTTATGACCATTTTTTGAGACAGGCAAATAGAGAGTGGACTCATACTTCCTAAGCAGCCCGATCAAAGGCTACATGGCTAATTTACTCCAAATGTAGAACCTCTGATTTAGTACACAAAAGAAAACCGGAAGTATTTAGGTTATTAACTGTTTTAACAAGGCATTGGTCTATAGTAAGGCATGTAGCCAAGGCCTGCCCTATTACGAGAAATTATGGAGTTACAATGGCTTTTATACTTAATTGAGGAGGATTTGTTACTCTCTTCGGTTTATTTAATCTAACCAAAGCTGTAAACTTTTTAAGTCAGTAAAAGTTAAAATTTAGTGCAAATAAGCAAATAGTTAATAAAAAAATTGACGCTAGAGAGTTCTCAATATTATTATATACAATTTCTACATTGATCACACAAACATCTGTTGTTTCTGCCCTTTGTTACTGGTTTTAATGTAAAAATTTCCAATTTTAAAGTCAGATATCGGTAGAATTAAGCTATATTACAATATAGCGTAGAGCAAATACTATACAGAATCGTTGAATTTACTAAAACCTGCTGCCAATTGATGGTGTTTCGGACTTTATATACATTAATGGAAATAACATGGTAATTAATTAATCTTAATAAATTATATTTAGTATAATTATATTCAATAATTATTTCATATTTAGCAGAGAAAATTAATAACAACTACATTTATCAAAGATGATTCCTCTCTCCCCCTTCTTTTCTCTCTCACCCTCTCTCCCTCTTTCCATCTCTCGCTGTCGCTGTCTCTCCCTGACTGATTTTCTTCGATTCATTAAAAAAACTCATAAACTCGATGTAGAGTAACTTGATTCGAACATAACGATCAACCGATTGTCTTAGTTTTATCTTACTCTAAAAATACGTTTACAGTAATTGTTTCTTTGATTGGGTTGTTTGAATTTCAGTTAATGTAATCGAGATCTATATACGAAAAAAAGGGTTATCACCGTTTTGAAATAATTTTCTAAATCTACATAGTTAACGATTTGAATGACTTGAACATATCATAAAGAAGAACAATTTAAAATAAATCTGCCAATTCGTTTAACAAATTATGGTCAATAGTAACCGGGAAACTTAAGTAAAAATATTAAGTTCTTTATAGAAATATTGTAATTAGTAATTAAAAATAATATCATGGAAAAATTTTAATTGCTTTACTTTTATTTCAGTTTACTTTTACTGAAAAACACAACTGCATACAATTTTAATTTTGTGTAATGATAACTGAGCAATTGGACATTTATATTTTATATTTAAAGGTCATTATTTTGCTTCAATAATTTATAGTTCATTAAAATTGTATTAATTTTTTTAATAATTTATTTAATAATTTAATTTGATGAATATTGTTTAAATGATTATTCTCGCAAAAATAAAATAGCTTACATTTACCACTATTTTATATTAAATATAAAATAAATTGCAAAAATAAATTAAAAATATTACAATTAAAGTATCGAACACGAATTAAATTAAATTAAATTATCAATAATTACATAATATCATGAGATGGGGTCAGTCTCTCTGTCTCATTTATATTTATATATTTATTACATATATTTAAATAAACAAGAGATAGATTAATTTTGTTCGATGTAATATAACATTAATATTATATTTACACAAATGATTAATTTAAATAAATTAATTTTATTTGCATTGAAATTAATGTAATTAAATATTAATTAATAATGAACTTTATTTATTCTATATATGACTCCAATTACACAAATAATTTTTTTGTGTAATGTTAACGACTTTGGATGGAATTGGATTTACTTAAATCAATTATTTTTGTACTGTTGAAGTGACATTTAATTGCAAAATATGTTCCAGTCCACAATTTTTCATAATTTCTGCTTTAATTGCTTTCTGCAGTTTTCAATTAAAAATATCCTGAATATCTTTTATGTTTGAAGTAGCAGAAACCAGGGACCGAAAATAACAGTTATTTTAAAATTTTTTATGAAAAAAAGCAGCAACAAAAAGTTGTCTAAACTCTTATTTAAGTAAATAGTTGTCATTCTAACAACTTTTATCCTTAATATTATGCATGCTTTTTATATATGAGCTTTTTAAAATAAAACTCAAAAAATAATAATTAAATTTGATTTTTATTATATTCATCAAAAATAATAATTATTATATGCCTTTTATTTTTTTCGCGCAGAAATAACTCTTAAAATTTGCTTCTTATTTTAAAACGCACAAATAACTGGTATACTTGCGTTATATAATATAAAAAGCAAGAGTATCGCGCAAATTCTGCGCGATATTTTTAAAATGAAAATATAAAATGCAATTTTCATACAAGGTAGTTGTTTTTGTAATTCCATAGAAAATGTTTTAAAAGGTTGGTGCAGGTAAAGATTTAGTTCAGTTTTTTGTTTTTGTATTTTGGATTCATATTTTGTATTTATATTTGTATTTTGTAGGAGAACAAATTTGTATGCAAAATACAAAAACAAAAAACTAAACTAAATCTTTACCTGCACCAACCTTTTAAAACATTTTCTATGGAATTACAAAAACAACTACCTTGTATGAAAATTGCATTTCATATTTTCATTTTAAAAATATCGCGCAGAATTTGCGCGATACTCTTGCTTTTTATATTATATAACGCAAGTATACCAGTTATTTGTGCGTTTTAAAATAAGAAGCAAATTTTAAGAGTTATTTCTGCGCGAAAAAAATAAAAGGCATATAATAATTATTATTTTTGATGAATATAATAAAAATCAAATTTAATTATTATTTTTTGAGTTTTATTTTAAAATGCATATGATAACAGTTATAAGATGATTTTTATTTTTTTTATGATAACTGTTACGGTCCCTGGCAGAAACTAATTGTGTTCAAATTTATTCAAATTTAATTTTTTTAAACATATTTAATTTAAAACTACAATAAAAATTTAAAAATTCGTAAAGCTTTAAAATAATGATAATCCATTTATTTGTTGATGTAGAAAATATTTTACGCAATAGGTATAAGGTTTTAACCAACAAAGTTGAGGAATTAGTTGCACTTCT
Organism: Teleopsis dalmanni; assembly: GCF_002237135.1. NCBI lineage: Eukaryota > Metazoa > Arthropoda > Insecta > Diptera > Diopsidae > Teleopsis > Teleopsis dalmanni. The sequence continues at coordinate 69,851,714 of NC_051847.1, read as the reverse complement.
TAGCTTCTACATAGTATTTGTAGATATTTATATATATCTAAATACATATTGAGTTAAGTATATATTGAGTATATACCATATATATGGAGTATATATCATATATTTAGAATTTATACATATATAATGAAAACTATTTTGTACATTTTCTACTACGGTCTATTTTCAGCTCGAAGAGAGTCTATATTTCGAAATCAAGGAATGCCATCTTCCCTAAAGTAATCTCTGTACACTTATTACATTCTCAACAGTTGAGTAATAATGAATATTTCTACAAATTTAAATGAAAAATATTTTTTCATGTAAATTTAAGAAAATCCTTATATTCCTCATAATGCCTCAGGTTATGGCAACTTTTTAAAGTAAACACATTAAAGTGATTCGTTTCATTTTTTCATTAAAATGTTTTTTAAAACTCTAGTACATAACACAGTAAATAAAATATTTATATACTTTTCAATTAATTAATTACACACAATTTACTTGTTTGCCAGAGGCTATCATTTGCATACCAAATTTTCAAAGGCAAAGACAAACTCAACTTTAAGGATTTTTAAATTTACTCAAGTGGAAAATAACTTGACTCGTTTTATTGCAATGAAAAATTTATTTAAATATTTAAATATAAAACAAAACAGAATGTAAATAAAAAAGTTATGAACAAAAATTTATTAAAAAAGAATAAAAACCAAAAAAATAACTTTTATTTTTTGAATAAATGATATACATGAGTTTGACAGGAAAAAGGAAGCGTTCATGTGGAAAGTGAAAAAGGCAATACAAAGACTTTTATTTATTTATTTTTGTATAAAATGACACATCATTCACCAAACAAATTTTATTTAGAAAACTTTTTAATAATTCAGTTATCATACAATCTAAAACACAAGCTAATATTGATATTATTAATGGCAAATAAACGTTTACGAATAATACTAATGGACACATAAAAACCTGGCACTTCGAGCACTTAAGAATTTGGCTAAGAATTAAATACTAAACCATTTTCGTTAAAGAAGGTTTCACATCAGCATACAGTTCATATGGAGAAATGAGATTAATGCTGTTAGTAACATAAACCCACGACTTATACGACGGAAAGAAAACTAGTGCTAGGAGAGAAAAAACTAGATTACAGTTCCACACTGACTTAGGCTTTTGATGCTTTTGAGTCCTTGTTAAAGAAAACATACCTATAAGAATACTTCACAATTAGCAAAGATTTGAAAAAAGATGCAATAACCTAGACCAATAAAGAAGGAACAAACTCTGGATATCTGAAAACAGGGAAACCGATATATCAAAATTAACATCAAAATAGGTATACATTACGTTGGCATTAAGCCAATCTTAACATATGTAGCATGGTATCCACAAGATAGCCAAAGACCTGGTGCGCCAATGAAAACGTAGAGAAGAATGGTCGAAAATATGCTAACTAAAGCACGATATAGATGAAAAGAGAAGCACCAAATAGAGTCAGATTTAGAAAAATTATTGAGGTCCTCTGCCCCACTTTAAGAAATGGACAATAGCAGTAGTAGTAACATACACCGCAGCAACTCTTACAGATAATACCATAACATAAGAACACTTTACTACAGTAGAAATGAAAATCCGACGTAACAACGCATTAAATTTAAAATTTAAAAAAATAACCATATTGAAACGGTTATACGACAAACAATAAATAGAGAAAAAATATGAACTGATCATGATAGCAGAATGCCCGACATATTTCTAGTTAAAACAGTAATTGATAGTTAAATCAATAAAAGCCTAAGAAAGACCACCTAAATGTAGGTAGGGTATCATAACTCTGTAGCATTAACACAACTTGACATACAGGTAATCAAAGAATAGAATAGAATGATAATAGCACTAATTCAAAGACAAACCCTGCTTCTAATGATAGGTTCCAGCCAGTAGGTTTTCCTGTCTAATTATTAAATAAAATTTATTTTTCATATTACTAATAACTTATATTCCAAAGTAATCATTTTATTAAGTATTGATCAATAAAAAAATAATGAAAAAATCCTAAAGAAGAATTTTACAGGACATATAGAAATAAGTGACACACTAATATAACAGACTGACTATACATTTTATATGGGGGTTTAACATTAGTGTACTCGCTAGAGTATATAATAGCTAAGGTCCAACTAATTCACGGTTGGCTTTGCATTTGGCGACATGTACCTTTGATTTCTCGGAGACCCTAAATTTTGGACTGTTGAGTTTCCTGTATTTAAGGGAAATGTGTGTTTAGACTTTTTTACATCCACTTCACGAAAGCGGTACATACGTGTCCCTGAAAAGTCTTTTCTGTAGAGGTGGTGCCTCTGCCTATTATAATCCGGCAGAAACTCAGAGTTTTAACATCGTCTTTGCTCATAATTTCAATTGATTCATGAATTTCTTGGCATTTATAGTTTATACTGTTGTTTTAGAAGTCTTACCAGCATCTAAATTTGTCCACTACATGCCCTCTTACTAGAATACATTATGGCTAAGTTGCACAAAATTCTCGTTGTACTCTTCGGACACAGAGTCGGCATTCTCGTTGATTTTGTGCCATACAATATCCCCACAACCCCTAATTAGTTGAGACCCCCACAAGTTTATGTAGTTACTTTATCCAGCACATTGAAGCAGTTGTTTAGTATATTTAATTGCTTTTTGACAGACTTAAAGGGCAATAATTTCATTTTAGGATAATTATTCAACTATTTAATAGTGCGCATCCCAAAATACATTTTCTTTCGACCTGTTTCTGGTGTTTTAACTACGAAATACTGATAACTTAAACTTATTATTTGGATTGTTTTGGAAGGTATTAACATTTTTAAAAATGTTAAAGAAATTATATTCAACTAATATATTATTATGTGTAAATATATGCCTGGTTTGCATTAACAAATCAATTACATCATAAATTTAATTTGATTTTTAGATCCAAAATCTCACCTGGCTTCTTGGTAGGAGATCTAAAGTATATCAGCAAAACAAACTCATGATTCACAAACTAGTCTTAAAGCCTATATGGCTTTATGGCATCCAAATTGGGGATTGTGCAAAAAATTATATATTCGATATGATACAAAGGTTCAAAAACAATACACTCAGGAATACAGTTAACGCTCCGTGGTATGTGCCTACATTGTGACTTTGAAATACCTACTGTCAGTCAAGAAATACAGAAGGCTGCAAATTCACATTATATCAGGCTGAGTCAACACTTAAGCAGCACTACTCCGGTATTACTTTGCGATGACTCTTAAATCGCATCAAACCAAACTACCTTTTGTAAAGAACCTTTTTTTCTCAAGCCGGGGTTTTTCTCGCCGGATCCCAGAGTCGTTACAAGAATATTTTTTTCTCTGTAACCCTGAATCTTCTCGTAATTAAAAAACGGGCTATTTTCGTTAGTTTCGTGGTTTTTATTATTTTTCTCAAAATAAATTTATTACAATATTTATAGTTATACTTATGTACTAATGATATTTTATTGTAATTATAAATACGGACAATTAATATAACTCCTGAAAATAAGAGAACACAAAAGAATGACTAAAGGTAGGCTAGGAGACAACACTACCGACAGGGCTGTGTTGCTAGGTTCAGTGTTACCGACTGGGCTACACTGTGGGATTAGGAAACAACACTACCGACAGGGCTGTGTTGCTAGGTTCAGTGTTACCGACTGGGCTACACTGTGGGATTAGGAAACAACACTACCGATAGGGCTGTGTTGCTAGGTTCAGTGTTACCGACTGGGCTACACTGTGGGATTAGGAAACAACACTACCGATAGGGCTGTGTTGCTAGGAATCAGTTCTATGACTTAATAATTACCTCTGTGATTACCTTGTGAAGTGTTCTGCTTCACGACCTGTGATTGAACCTCTGGTGATGTGCACTGTTCGAAGTGCTGTGGCCAAGTCCCTGTGTTTTACCTTGCTTCTCCTTTTATACGGATTTTATAGAACGGGATAACGGACTTCTGACTGCATACTGTGTAGCTTTCTTCTAAGTTGTTATTGCTACTGATTTCGCTATGTTCTGCTGTTGTTGTTCGCTGCATATTTATTATTAAAATTTGGCAAAAATAATTACCCTCAAAGAAATCGGAAGTATTATTACTTAATTTATATCTTCAAGAGATTTATTGTTTCTCTTAATTTTGATAACTAAATTCTATGATAATTTATAATTACTTATTATTATCTTACTTTCTAAAATAATTCCTTTTACTTTATGAATACTTTATATATTTTTTCATAGCTTAGACTAATATTTTTTCCGTGGGTTTGGTTTTACTAATAATAGCTTAATACTATTGTTTTGTTTGTTTACAATAATAATAATAACTTCATGCTATATATATATTTTGTTTCGACTAAAATAGTTTAATTCTGTTGTTGGGTTTTTTTTATTTGTTTACTATAATCACTTCATGCTATTTTTAACTATCATAATTTATTTGTGACGTGTTGGAAAAAATCGTCACACTTTTGAGACGTTTCAACCAGTAAGGAGATGAATAGTTCAGATCTATATGCTCACTTTAGATAAATAACATTAATTGTAATATTAAATGAAAGAACCTCTTGTTAATTAATGTGACTAGTTGTTATTAATTTAAAATTTGCTCTTTGTTTAAATATAATAAATAAAAAATATTGAATTTTTAATTCATTCTTATATCTGCGTATATCTGATGTCTGTTGTTTCTTTTAATGCACTGCAAACACTTTCATAAACTTAACATATTTTCTCAAATTACTATGTAAGTATGTAAATGTATAACAAAGTTAACTAAATGCTATAATCTTACATTATTTTATTGAACTTTTACATACATTGTGAACACAATTCAAAGTTTAAAATGTTCATGTGAAGTTTCAGAAGAGAAATGATATGTGGACATTTATTGCAAAAAGCTGTTCAGCATATATACACAAACTAATAACATCAAAAAGAAAAATCCGTCAAAAGCATTTTTATTGGATTAAATGTATTTCCAAGAATCACAATGTCAGGGACAAATTCCAACCGTTTCACTACATCAAACTTTAAGTGAGAAATATGATAAAATAGTTAGACTTCAACAAATGCACTACCCAGTACTGCTCTATCATTACAGCGAAGTGGCACAGTAATGCAATTTTTTTTCAATTTCACTGCGTAACATTCAATGGAAAAACGCAGAAATTGCTGTCATTCAATCCTTTATTCATTTAGCGTGACACAGTACAATATCCTTAAACCAACCCACACACATCATGTGAGTGAAGGTTTGCTGGTATATGCAATATGGATTCGTCGGTACGCCATTTTAAACTGTTGCGTTCTATTTCCTGTATTTCATTGTTCTGTGTGGTTTGTGAATATCCTTCGACGAGGGGAGAAATTGGAAACTATTCGCAATGAATTTCAAACCGCACTTCAGCTTTCGCACCGGTAGTATTAGATCGTAAATGGCAACAAATTGTTACTATTTTTCAATGTTTCAGTCTTGACTGCGTATTTGTGCTGAATACTGAATTTAGGATGAAAACGAATTTAAGATAAAACCTTTTCAAAAACAATATTATCGCTGTAATATTTCAATAGTGTAAATTGTGAATCTGAATTATTTATGAGGTATATGAATTATTAAAACGAGTTGGAAGAACTTACAAGCTGGAGCTAATGATAAATTTCCATTAAAATGTGAACGTAAAAAAATTGATAAAGGTAAGAAGTTAGGTTTTGACATACGAAACTCATATATAAACATGGGCATAAATAATTTATAATATATACTTATTACTTATTATTATTAAAAATTTATACATGTATAGCTTTTTTATGAAACGCAAAGTCTTCAAAGTACGAGGGCGGTTGGATAAGTCAGTGACTTTTTGAATTTCCCGCGCAGTTAATCCAAATACAACAGTGCTGCCGTCAGCTGCAATCTACCAGTGGGCAACTTTCTAATTCTGAGCAAGCTACGTCGTTCAGTTGGTGTTTGATAGCCGTTCAAAGCAAGCAACCTCGTGAATTTTTACGAAAATGGAAAAAAGTGAATTTCGTCTGCTGATTAAGCATTCGTGGCCAAAATCTACAACTTGGAATACGAACTGCTACCACATCCAGCATATTCTTCAGATTTAGCCCCCTGCGACTATTTTCTGTTTCCAAACCTAAAGAAATGGCTGGGCGGTAAGAGATTTGTGTCGAATGAAAAAGTCATTACCGAAACAAACGCGTATTATGAGAGCTTTGAGAAAACCTATTATTAGGAGGGAATAAAAAAATTAGAAAAACACATGACTAAATGTATCGAGCTAAAAGGTGATTATGTAGAAAATAAAATGTTTATTTGCCGAAAAAAATTTGTTTTATTCAAAAAGTCACTGACTTATCAAACCGCCCTCGTGCCATTTATTTAAAATAATATTTTTTAATACTAAAACATTCAGTTTTTTAATATTTTCATAAAAATAATATACTATATGGTATATTCATGTTAAGGACCATGTTATGTAGAGTGTCATGGGCTCGTCATGAGCAAAATTGTTGTTTTTTTGACAAATAATCTAATGTTTAATAATGTCAAACTTTCGTATGGAAACGTCAGATGACACCTGACAAGAATCAATGTTGCCAAGCGTCAAAATATAAATACTGACCCTCGTAATTACAAAAGATTCAGGAAGTTTATATAATTTTTATATGCTTAACTTACTACAGTTGATAGTAAAAACTTAATCCTGTGGTAAGAACTCTATTTTTAGTTATAAAAATCATAATAAATAATATATGAGAAAATAGCATTCCACTTTCAAACTTTAATGTCTCAATGGTAACTAAAAAATTAAATTAAAATTTTGAAGACGATATTTGTCTTTTCACTATTTGCGCAAAGGTAAATACATATTTGGAGTATGTTAAAGTAATTACGAGCTGCCCTTAAAATAATTAAAATCTAGAGTGGCAAGCAACCAAAAAATTACAGATGTAAATGAGCAGACTTCGGAAAAAAAATTACAAAAAACTATTGTCATTTAGAAATATTTATTTCTGAATTGTCATTTCGAATACCGAAAAATAAGTTCTTAAATGTTTGACATTTTTCATTTGTGTTACGCATAAAGTGCAACCACAAAAAGCAATTTCGAAATGAGGTTGAAGATACACCATTTTAATTTGAAACCATTTGGCAGCATCCACATCACGCATGGAATACGACGAATTAGTAAACGGTTTTTGAGCATTTCGATGTCATATGACAATCGATTTTTCGAGAAGGTGTCCATTGTATATTATATACAAAAATGTTTAAATAACCGCTAAACATAAATTTAAACTGACATAAAATATTACAACACTTTGTAAACATATATTATTAAATGTAATTAATTTTAGAATTGTCTTGAATTAACTTAAAAAATTGGTCTTTCTAAATAACTTTCATAATATATAGCGTTAATATGTCAACCAGAAAGTTAATTATATAATACATCACATCATTTCTATATGATATTTAAGATAATTTTTTAGATATAAAATTTTGTAACTCGCACTTAAGACAAAGTTTTGATTATTTCCTACGATGCCTTACTTTAAATAATTTCATGCGCTCTGATGATAATGCATCAAGGTTTACTAACCAAGATTTTTGAACTTCCGCTAAACTATAACATACGACCTTCCGCTTTTCTTCAATACATACGACCTTTTTTTTAATATAATACTACAACGATTTCTGGACAGGGGCCAGTTGCAGGGGGGACAAACTCACCAAGGCAGACACTCTTGTCCCTGACATTCACTTCTCAAATATTTGCGTCCCACTTGCAACAGTTAAACTAGCAATTAAACAAAAATATTTTAGCATAGCCAAGCAAAACTGGGCAGACGAATCGTGCTGTTAAATCTCCGGTCTCTCTGTGGACCTTCAGTCACTCAAATATCCGCATCACGTTATCAACGCATCTTGTTTCGTTGGAATTATTTTGACGAAATTAATCTATTATGATAAGGTTTCGTGACCTTACATGTTTTCAACATCTTACGAAGCTGTTGAAAGAGTCGAAACAGACTCTGAGCTTTGAATTTGGCAGGGCACGAGTTCAACTCTTGGCACTTGCAGTCTCAAAAATTATTCACGAATAATTAAATAAAAGACTTAATTCCAATACCACTGATGATGGCTATAAAAAAATTTTTGTTGTTGTAATAGACAATTTTTTGAAATCTCTCTAGAAAAAAAGGCTCCATTAAAAAAACACCTTCTGGTAAATATCAGAAATTAACAAAGTTATCTCTAACATTTTCGTCATTTTCCTCTGATCAACAGTAAGTATTAGATGTATAAGTATTTAAAGGACATCATCAGAACTTTCAGTTCTTTGTTTTAAACCTTTTACCTCCTACCAAGAGCAACGCTTTTCTTATTAATTTCTAGCTACTATACCACGTCACGTAACTTTTTCTTCCTTTTTCTTTTTTATAATTAGATCAGTTTTTAAGCATCTATCGAAAATAACCTAAAATAAACACACCCAGAGCACCTTTTATCAAACATTATGACATCAAACATTATGAAAGTATTTTTAACACTTTCCTTAAAGTTATCATAAATATTGAGGAATGCCATATTTGACAAAACGTGACTTATTGTATCGAGTATCTAATTATTATAATATGTATGTACCGAACTCCGGTTAAGAAAATTGTTAATCAATCCAAGGCACTGAACAGACAACATATATAATTCATCGGATTTTTAACAGAGCCTTTTATATTAAAGTGCCTTCATAACAAAATAGATGTTTAGAAGATCAATACTTGTTGCTTCTAAGAAAAGGATATTGAAACGTTTAACACAATATTAATGAATACCTAGAACTAAGTTCAGACTCGGTACTCTACACTCGGTAGAACTAAAGATATACGTCAGAGGTGCTTACTTTAATTAAAAACTCAATAATCAGTCGAAACACATAAACACTGTAAAGCGAGTTAACATTGGGATATATATGAGTAATAAAATAAATCTTATTTGGAATATTTATATCAGAATAATACCTATATTATAATCTATGCACAACTCACACCTTTAGCAACTCACACTTTCTCTTAGAGTTTAGAATTTTGTTTATGATGACGCATATTCCACCTTATCTTAATAGATGTGTATTTAAATTGTTTTTGTTATTGTCCTTAACATTTTTATCTTAAAGATAAATAAAACATTGAAGCCAATGCTGTAAACTTATCTACTATCATAAATGCGTGGTTGAAGATTGCATACGAATCTAAATTGCTCATTGTGTTTCGTGAATATATGCATTTTGATAAAAACAAAAAGTAGACGAAATTAGCAAACTAAAATAATTTTAAGCAAAATACTAATAAGTTTGGCTTCTAAAATATAAAGAAAGTTTATTTATTTTGAAACACAAAAACTCATAAGTTATCTTATTTATTATTATACTGTGTATTATATTTCATATATACACTGTCACATCTTTTTTACACATTTATAAACAACGTGAGATTAATTACAATGTTTCTTAGAAAACATTAAAGAAATAAAATTTATTGCTTTAAAGAACTGACGTGAATAGTTTTTAAAGTTGATTAGTTTTTGCTCTATTAAAAGCTTTTAGTAAGAACAATGCTTTCACTTAAATAGTGAAAAGATAATTTTTTAAATAAAAGAAATAAATTTGTAATATTTTCTACAAAAACATGCAAATATTTTATATATCGTTAATAAATATACATTTTATTTATAAATGTATTTATGATAAAAGTGTTTTTCAATTGAAAAGCACATATAATATAAAATGAATCATAAATTCAGCTTGTGAACATATAATAAATAATATTACTAATACGCACTTTAATCCTTCAGACTGCCTCATACTCACAGTGATTATAAAATAATACTCAAAACGTACAAAATTTTTGGTTACTTTTTATGATATTTATTTTGCAATGCTAAAATTTAACAACGTTTATAAAAATGAATTACTACAAATACATTCCGTTCAGGAAGGTATTACCACAATATTTGAACATTACCTGTTTCCCAGTACCTTTTCTGTCCACTACCGTCACATCAAAAATCATAAAAATAATAAAAATCACATCAAGTATAAGTGAGATCCATGATATGCAGACTGTCATATGACAAGCTGTCATGACAATTTTTTTGTCGGAACGAATGATTATGTTTGTTTTTAGCCATGACTGCAAAGGTATGTTATGCAGACAGTTAAATCACAATTATCAACTTTTTACTATTATGACTATTGTGATACTTTTTGATTGTGCCTAAGCATAAAACAAAATATTAATTTACATATCACATAAAAATATAAATATTTTCCACATAAGGAGTTTAAATTTATAAGATTTATTAGTAAGCAACACTATTTTCACTAAGTTGACGTGATACAAAAAGCCTTGTCAATATAACTAATAATTTATTGGAGTTTGCTGATTATATTTCTTATATAGAATGTATTATAACTGGTGACGAAATATGGATTTACAACAGCAATAATTCTTGACTCTTTCTGAATCTTTTGTCCGAATATATATGGTAAAATCGATCGTAATTGTCGATGACCGCTACGTTGATTTTCCATCATGCTTTAAAGCACAAACCTATTTTTATGCTAGAGCTTTTAGCAAAAACTGCTCTAAAAATGATTGATTACCCACTTTTCACACCTGAGATACACTGTATACACTGTTTTAAGGTATGAGTTTGAGTCAATTGCGTTGATATCAGTAACTTTGCTGAAAAATATATATAAATATAAAAAACGGCGCAATTTTCTAAGAATTGAGTGTCTTGTATGATCACTCGGTGGCATTGTATGTCAACATATAAAATAAATAAATATTAAAAATTTTCTGACACAGTGGCGGTTTTAAGCCTAGTGTATAATCTATTTAAAATATATATATAATTGTTTAAGAGGGCATGGGCGGTTTTAAGTCCAGGCGCGGAGACACGTTATATATATATTCAATATAACAAGACATATATACATTCACTAACCCCGTTTCGTCCAGTAGGTACTCACCGAGCAGAATAATCACCGAAATTACACTAAAGTACAACCACGAAACCGGATCAGCCACCACTGAGAACTCTACAGGGATAGCTTCCAAATACTGCTGGTCACAAGGAAACATCTCAAGTCATATCTAAGTAAATTTAACCAACCTCTTTGAAATACGACTAAGGAAATACATTCAAAATTTGCATGCGTTTAAAATCTCAAGTTATTGAAATACGATTGAAGGAATTATAATCTATATAAACCTATCTTATATAAATCATTGAAAATTGTACAAATTGTTAATCTCAAGGTTTTATCTAGCTACGTTTAAATGAAGAAATAATAATCTATATAAAGCTATCTTATATAAATCGTTGAAAATTGTACAAATTGTTAATCTCAAGGTTTTATCTAGCTACGTTTAATTGAAGAAATAATAATCTATATAAAGCTATCTTATATAAATCGTTGAAAATTGTACAAATTGTTAATCTCAGGGTTTATCTAGTTACGTTTAATTGAATTATTTTCTTTATTACATATTATTTTAATGAATTATTAATATTTTAAATAAATCTGCATTGAAAATTTAACCGCCGTACTTTTATTTTGAGAAGTCCTGTCTCCGCGATTATAAATTTATTGTAGCGACCCCCTGGAAAAGACTGAGGATACCCCAGCATAAATCATAACGAAACGGGAAAATCCGTGTCGTTACAAAGTCAGTGTTACTATTTTATTAGCTATTTTCAAACAAAACTCAAGCAATTAGAAAAAAAAAATGTTTATTTATAATATCAAAAAATTAATTATGAATGAATATAATCATTAAAAAAAAATTTGTTAGGCATCAAAATAAAATGTACAAAATAATTTTATTAAATATCATAATCATATTTAAATAACATTTCAATTCAAAAAGTTCATTTACAGAGAGTTTTAAAATTTTTTAATAATTTAATAAACATAGCAAATATTTAAACTCATGCAAACTGATATTTTTATAATATTTGTATACTCAATTTTATAGCAGCTAATATAAATATGAACTTTACTAATCAAAAATAAAATCAGAAGCAAACAAAATTTAACATCAAATTCAGACTTCATCCTTTGCAGACGTCTACAGCAATAAATCATAAAAAATATTGCTCTGTATACTTTTCTATAAAATTTGATTTAGCTACTATCAACGTTGTCTGAAGTTGCTATGAATGATATCTACATATAAACATATTCACAAGTATCTATATATATACACCATAGTTTGTTTAATACGATATTTGTTGCAAAACAGATTTTATTTGAAATTAAAACAAAATCAAATAAATAAAAAATTTGTTTTGGTTCTATAAACATAAAATTATAATTGAAATTGAGGTATTGAGTGTATATGAATGTATATAAGTGTATATAAGTATATATCAGTGAATAGAAAAGTGAACCATAATTCATAAAATATATGAATTCATTAGAATAACCATATGTTCACATATAAAAATGTTACTCATACGCACCGTAATCTCTCAACAAATTCACATTTAATACCACAAATAACATCAAGTCAACATGAAGTAGTGCTATATATCTGTAATAAGTTTTAATTACAAATTAATTTGATTTTTCTATGATATAGTTATTTCACGAATAAGTAAACCTCAGAGTGGGAATAAAAAAATAAAAGTTGTCTAATTCAGAATAATTAAGAGGCTTACAGATTAATAACTAGTTCCTTAAGAACTTGTTAAAGCTATTTATCGTTATTTGTTGTAAGAAATATTATGTCATAACATGATATTAATTAATTCATATGAAAAAAAAATTTGATATCTCCAGCAACCAAAACTGCAGAAACTAGAAGGAATAAGATACAAATAATCAATGCCACAGAACCCCTCAAAATTAACATAAATTAAGTATGCGAAATAAATAAGTATTGTAACAAATAACTAAAATGTATATTAAAAATTAGAAAGGTTCGAATAGAAATGAAAAGACATGTATGGTCAGCCAAATTTCAATATGTTAAATTAACTAAAATTTTTGTTGATATAGAAGAAGCTCGAATAACTTATAAGTATCAAATATTAAAGTAATTGAGTATTTAAATAAGAAAATCTAAAGAAGTTTTTAAGTAGTTAGAGAAACTTCTCTATACCTTAATACATATGAGTTTGACAACATTAAAAAATCTAATTCTGCAAAATTAAAGTACAACAAACTAGAAATTTACTAGAAATTTACTAAAATATTTAAGACTACCACCAGTAAGCTCCCACATATATGGTAATGGGCCATTAGGCCTAAGTGGATCCACTAGAGATCACCGGTATAACCTAACGTAACGCTAGGTAAGAGATTTAAATGGAAAAAATGCATACCATACAACAGAAACATTGCTTTTAGACTATTAAAATCACTTAGGCCAGTGTTGACTTATAATATAATCCATAAAGATAACCTAATAATAAAGCAAAACTTACTATATGTATGTGTGGCATTTGGAAAAGCAACAAAAACATATATCAGCTTTTTGCATATAGTACAGAACTTTGTAGATCAGAAAATTAATAAAAGCTCATTAATAGATCAGAAACCCTAATATTCAGAGGGACTTTCCAACTAGCTCAGTGAAGATAAATAACAAGGATAGATTTTGAACCTATATCAAATAATAGAAAAACGGATTATATACGGACTATAAACTAATTAAATAAAATTCGATTATTTCCTAAGACCATTTCCTAAATTTTTGTGTTTGTCCTTTATATCTTTCTTAGATATTCAAAAACCCTCTAAATAATAGAAAAACATTAAAATAATATCTCTGACATTCTAAAAAATCACAGAAATCTTAAAACGAAAGGAACTTATACGAATTTTTGAGGTTAGTGGTCAAAATCAATATTAAGCAACAACATTTTATCAAGCAAGAGGGTTGTCTTTAGGTCCACACTAAAAGGTACTGACATTATTTCTAAGCAAACTACAACACAAAAAGTAGTCAATTACTACGTAAACATAATATAACAGCTCCAGGAAAGTAACCCAGATGAGTGATCATACTAGAGTGCAATTTATATAAAAAAAAGATATATTAAATAATATATTATTTCTGTGTAATGACAATGATAATATGAATATAGTAGTGAAATTCAGTTCATGAAGTTATGAACCCACAAATGTTTACTATTTTTTATCTTTTATCTTATATTCTTATAAATTTTTTTTAATTTTTTCAGAAACAACTTACCAATTTTCATATACATTGCGCAAAATATAAACAATTTGATAAAGCTAGAATTTATAACGAAAACAACCGCTAAAAAATACTATAAAAAGTCCCCAAATCCTTTACCCCAATATGCTTTCTAAAAAAAATTTTGAATGTGTCACATTCTATAAATATTAATGATGATGACAAACATATTGGTTGAAAATCAAAAGGAATGACGCAGAAAATTGACAATAACACGTAGACAAAACCATTCAGTTTTTATTAACACATCAATTTGAGAGCTGTGAGAAAATACATTAATTTTGGGTATACAAAGAGGTCAACCCTGCTTTATGGTAGTATTTTATGGTTTGCTTTAAAATCAAAATGAAGTCAAATATCAATATTTCATATTTTTTGCAGACATCAAAATGTGATTAAAATTTCTGTTCAACAAATGACCTTTATAAGTTTTAGGCGTTCTTTTACAATTTTCGAACGAAGGTGAAGTATTAATAATCTTATACATATTTTATGTCATAGCAAAATAACCATTGCAGTAACCAAGGCAATGTCATCTCAAACACATGTTGCTGACCACTGAAATATTTTACGTCTCTTGATTGTTATCAACACAACTTTAATGTTGATAGTTTGGCAAGCACAGGACCATCATTTGGCAGCAGCTGCTCCTTTATAAAATCAATAGTTGGCACACAACTATGAACGGTAAGTGTGCATTGTCCTTTAAGAGTATTTAATGCCATAAAGTTTGTTTAACTTTTTTATGAGGTTTTTAATATGTGCACATAGCCAAAGCACATATTTTATTAATGGAGTGCAATTGTGAAAAATTAAAAATAAATTTAAAGTTCTTCGCTCACTTATAAGACAACTTAACTGCTATAACAAAAAAAATCTTAGTTAATAAGTTACTTATTTAATTTAAAACCACTTAAACATTTATTAACAATAAAAAACAGTACCCATTTGGTTCCTGTTAAAGTCCATTAGGTGTACCGTTCAAAACGAAAAAAACTTTCTAAATTTTAATCAAATTAAAAGCACTTAATATTGCAATTGATGATAATGACCAATAACTTAGGATCGGCCTGACTCAAAACTTATCTCCAGTCACTCCTTCATATGCCTTTTCTTTATTTCATATCTCAAGAGTGACGAGTGCTGTCTTAATTTAATTACTTTGCTAATAATACGCTTTTCTCTCGTATCTACTTTAAATATCTTTTTTAACCTGAGTCTAGCATAGTTAACTGAGTCTTCACGATATGGACCGAAACTTATATCCAGTCACGTCTTCTTACACTACTTCTTTTCTCCATTTTCATATATCAAGCGCGATAATTTATTCATTTATGTCTTAATTTAATTATTTTGCGAATAATGCGCTTTTTTCTCGTGTCTCCTTTGAATACCTTTTTTAACCTGAATCTAGTTTTTATCGTCACGATCTGGACAAAATAAGAACGCTGTATATTAATATATTAATGCCACAGCAAAGCTCATACATTCGTACTTTATGTAGATACAGTAATTATTAATTCGTAGAGAACCAAAGACGAAGATATTTTAACCAAACACTCCCAATGCTGCTTCAAGATACTGTATCGATATCCAAATCAACTTCTATATCATATATCAAATAAGTAGAAGGAAAGAACTTTTACGAATAAATATCTCTCCATATAAGTTTTTTACTGATCCCGTCAGTTTTATATTATTATGTTGAGGAAAGTTGAGTTAGTGCACCTGAGCACTTTTACTCTATATTAACTGCGAGGTTTCTTCAAAACCCCTCTTTGTGCCTTGACTGGATTATTATTTATCTCATCATCAGACTAAGTAATAATTGATCTCAGATCTGCATACCTCCCCGAGGAGCCTGTAACTATTCTGAGATTTGATAACGCGGTGTTAGTAAGTTTGTCAGATTTCGCAAATAATTTCAAGGCTCTATCTTTTATGTATTTTTTGATGGGATCAATCTTGAGGTCCCTAAGGATGTCATTCGTCCTAATATACCAAGGAACTTTGAAAAGTCTTCTTAGAGCCTGACTTTGTGCAATTTCTAATTGGTGAATAGTAGTGTTTGAAGCTTTGCTAAACGCTACACAACCATATAGAAGTGACGGACAAATTATTTGGTTATATATCAGTTTCCTGTTCTTAGCATTGAGGTTTTCTTTTCTAAATAGCGGTTGGAGGTAATGAAGAATTTTGGTACAGCTAAGTCTTTTCAGTTGAACATGTTTAAGCTATGTGAATCGTTTGTCCAACGTTATGCCGAGATATTTAACGCTCTCCTCCCAGTTTACCACCATATCACCCACTCTCACTCTCGACGGATTCTGTCTCCATTTACGCGTTATAAACAAAGCCTTAGTTTTTTTTTTTCATTATTGATTTTTATTTTCCATTTCTGGAAATACTCCAGAATGAGGTATATATGCTCTTGAAGTCTGTTGGTTATGTTGAGAGCACATTTATCTGAGTATAGCATACACGTATCGTCAGCATATAACGCCAGAGTCGAGGGACCTAACATTGGAATATCAGAAGTATAAATGTTGTAGAGAGTGGGGGAAAGTGGCGATCCCTGAGGAACCCCTGCTTCTATAGATCGGAGTGACGAGAGAGCGCTGTTGATTTTTGTGCGAAAGGACCTCCCACGTAGGAAGCTGCCAATGATCTTAGTTAGTCTGCCTGGAACACCTAGATGAGACATTTTAACTATCAGACCATCATGCCAGACCTTGTCAAAAGCTTTAGAAATATCAAAAATGATCATTCCAGTTGACTCTCTTCTACTAAGGGCTTTTTGGATCATTTGGGTCGTTCTAGCCAGTTGAAGCTCTGTGGACAGGTCATTCCTAAAGCCAAATTGTTCGTCAGGGAGTATATTGCGTGAAGCCACTATGGCAATAGTAATTTTGATCGTATTTATAGGGTAATGTAATTGTTATGTATAACGACTTTAGAACATATGTGTTTTTGATCTGATTCTTAATCCATTCTGGATAGGTAGGAGAGTAAAGTAGAAGGAGGTTCGAATCTTTTTTAATTAGCTAAGAAAGTCGTTTTGTTTTTATAATTCTCGTCTTTGTAGATAGAAAGTTAAACATACTAGAGCCAGAGGGACGCTTTGATAAACACAAGTATCTAGTGAATACTAATGTTGAAAGAACAACGCTGAGTGAATTAAAATACTGGGCGCCCAAAAATTATAAACTGGATTCACATAGTGACTCGTTTTTGAGCGCTAATAGACAAGAACTACAAGATATTCGACAGGATAAATTCTGCCTAATTCCATGCTGTTCTATTGCTAGTACCTGTTAGAATGGATATTATCTTAAATAATTTGGAGTTACTAATATGGATTAAATCAAAGGATCTACATTTGGATTGTGTGAGCCGTTTCGCGCTTGACCTGTTTACTAACGAATATTATCCTAATATCTGTTGGCCTGTCGTAAAAAGTGATCGTATGTCAATTTTCGTCTGTATTTTGAAGGAAGAGGAATTGAAGCGGAATATCAAACTAATTTAAGCAATTTGTTTATTGCAATTTATTGTTGTTTTAATTTAACGTTAAATACTTATATGACGTGCGATCGTTTTAATAAATAAACGAAAAAATCATTTTGTTTTATGCTTTCACTTCATGATAGTTTTATGGTACTTAACGTCATCCTACAGAGGTTTGTTACCTATGAAGAGTTTATACATCGCTATTTAAACTGTACCCCCAATCGGTTACTCTATCGCTTACTGTTATAATCTACAAATATATGGCAAATGTAGTTATGTACATATGATTATTCTAATCTTATATGTTATATATACGAAGGCTGCTATATATATTTCTGACCTAATAATGAAAATGCGAATATTTATCATCAAAAAGTATTTTCAAAGTATTCTGCAGCCTGATTTATATACTTTTGCATGCGCTCCAACCAATTGTCGAAGCACTTTTTCCACTCCGATTGAGACACCTCCAAACCATGGTTTTTGAACGCTTGAACAGCATCTTCTGGTGACGAAAATCGTTGACCTCGGATGACCCATCAATCGACGTTTTGGCCGATCAAAAAGGCGCTGGTTTGAGCCGATGTGTGAGAGCTTGCGTTGTCACGGTGAACAATGATTCATCTTCCTTGTTCGTTTTTCGAATTTCTCAGTCGCCACATGACCAGTTTTGACGAAGAAACAGGCGACCATTTGTTTCGAAGTGCTTCTTCCACGAACAACTTTCGTTGGATTTGGCTCGTCTTCGAAGACCGACACGGTCGATTGTTGTTTAGTTTCGGGCTCATACCTGTGACGATCTTTTAAACGTCTATTGAACATATGTATATATTTCTGGCCGGACTAAAAACCACTGAAAATCTAATTATTTTAACTACACTTCCAGTTTGGTTTATTGCTGAGCTCAACAGTTTGCTTCCCAGATTTAAACAGCTCTGTAAGTAACCCATTGTAATTTTTTTAATTTCACATTGGATTGTATTTAAGTAGATACAAATCAGGAGCTGCCAAACAGTTTTTCTAAACAGTTTTTCGAAAGCCGGAATTATTTTATTTATTATTTTTGCAAGAAAAGAGTTTGGAAAGAAATTCTTTTATGTTTTTAACACATTACCCACATTTTTCATTATATGTATTAATTACCAAATTACCCAATGTCCTTTCCATAACCCGTAACGTCTGCAATACTAGACCAATTATACATATACCCACTTCTATTACTAAACCTCTAAAGTGAATTTTTTATATTTCTAACTTCTGCTATATTTTGTTGTTGTTTTTTTCCATTAAATAACAAAATAAGCCATTGATGTAATTGTATATAATATAAATTAAATATTTACGACAATTGCTTTCAAAAATGTAAAATTTTTACACAGGTCAGTATGAACCGATTTTTTTTATTTCTATATATTTTTTTATTTTGTAAACAAAACATAATTTACATTTTATTTGCATTAAGCATGTGCGATCGTGTAAAATAACAATAAATATTGTTAGAAGATGGAAATTTATATAGACACATGTGAATACTTTTTTCATGTTACAAAGCCTCGTTGTATATAAAATACAAAATACAAAACTCCAACACCCAGCAAAGTTTCTAATGTTGGGAAAGGTATATATATACCAAGCTATTTAGAATTAGTCCAGATTTCCCTTTAGAATTATGTGCAATTTGTGGGTTTTACATTAATTTGCATATATATATTATTCACCTGTGGTATTCGCGAACATGTGGGTATATATAAAGGTTTATGTGAAAATATTGCGGTAGGGCTATTTTTTGTAAGTTTTAAATGCCACCGCGCTCCATTTTCAGTCACGCACGTTGTTAAACAGAGTAAAATTTTAGAGGACATACAAATTAGCAGACTGAAATTCACTAAGGTCACAGCATGTACCTTGTGAAATTGTGTAGTTATGTGCTTCACTGGCACACTCTGCACCTCTGCACAACATGAGCTTCGAACCTAACCAAATAGTTGAGTAACTCATATACGAGTATCTCGCCAACTCGGTTAAGTTTTTTATGGCCTAAAAAAAAATATGGAAAAAGCATGCGAAATTCTACTTTGATGCCAGAAAGTTTTTTAATAAAGGCGTTAATGCGTGATGCTTAAAGTGTGATATAAAGCCAAGCTAATTTTATTTCACTTTTGAGCTTGTAACAATTTTTCTAGTAAAATGCAATTTTTTTTTTGTAAAAAAAAAATACTAATAATAATATTTTTTTTACGTCATTAAAGACCTTTAATTTCCTCATATAGAAAAAAAATTGCTTCATGAAAAAATATAATCACTGGAACTCAATAAGTGCTCAGGACTAAGTAATTGATGTACATACACACAGATATAATTATATGTGGAACTATTTTATTAATTGACTCACTAATTAAAGTACTATTATCCGAAATTTAATCAAATGGAAACCAAAGTCAAAACTGGCACGATTAACTATAATATAGAATACTTTATTTTTCATAATTACACAATTAAGCTTATTGCAAGGAACAGAGATATGTGTTCAGGCTATTTGCTGCCTTTACTTATTCTCTAATCATATTTAAAATGTATTGCTATATACAACAATTTGAGGGGAAAAATGATTTCATGCAGTTAGAACTTCCTGGAGCCCATAGGGTACTAAAAACCAAGGGCACTAAAAACATATTTCAAAAGGAAAACTATTCGTTTTGAAAAAGGAAAAAGAAGGAAATGTAGGTGTGGATAAACTTTACTTAGAGTAAGAAATACAAAATGCTTTCCACAGACATATTTAATATAAAATCTACTGGACGGTAGACCCGGAATGATTGAAAATCTTCTAAGTAAAAACAAAGAAAGGTTATAATAAAAATAGCTTTCCGAAGGTATCTATTACTATAGTTATCTATTTTCACACAAGAATATGAGAAAGTTTTTATTTGTATTTATTGTTTATTTGTATTTTTAACTCAAGCAAATATATATTATCAAACCAAAGAAAAAATAAAAATACGAAAAAGAAAATCAAGCTTACAGATATTATTTACAGCATTGGTAAAGGGTAAAATAAGTTTAAATATTCAAAATTTTTAAATTTGATACATAATATTGATTATTTCAAAATATTTCTCTATCAAAAAGTCAAATTTGATATAAACATTAACAAATAAAAGAGATTTTCATAATAAAAGATAAATCTGAAATATTAAATTGTCAGAAAACTATACCGAAATTTGAACGGATCGATATCATCGCTGATTAATATGCCAGCAATCTTAATCTAAAACGATCAATCGATCAATTTGATTACACAAATATCATACTATAAGTGATACTTAAGTCTCAAATTTGCAATAACACGGCCATGTATCTGAATGGACAGTTCATATGACAGGTTTATCTATATATAAACTGATATGAATAAAAATTGTGTACACTCTCTTATATGAATACAGATATACATGCAGTTAATTTTATTTGAATAACTTTACTAGAAATGGAGAAAAATCGTATTAGATCATTTAATTTGTATGACAGCTAAAGAACATAGTGGTTCGAATTCAGTTAATCCAAAAACTGATCATAATCCACTCCAGACAAATTCCAGTATGTGTAAAAAGTTTCATTTGAAGAACTCAAATACTGAATAAGTCGTTTAAAGTAAATGTGGGAAGACTTTTCAAGGTGTAATGGTAAATTAGGACAAAAGACATTTTCAGAGAACTCAAAAGTGATCCGATCAAAAAATGCGTAAAGGATAGACCCCTGAAATTATTTACGAAAACTGACAGGTTTTGAAGAAACTCGCAGTTAATAGAGAATAAAAGTGCTCAAGTGCACTGACTCAACTAGCTTCAACATAATATGTTTGATTTGATTTAATAAATATATATATTTTATATCTTTGAATTCAAAACGTTCATAATTTTGAATTCGTTATATTCAATTAATTTCCTTCATTAAAGTCCTCTTTTTGATTCATTCGCCGATTTATACTTTTACAATTTTTAACACCTAAATCATTAGGAATAACTTCTATATAATACAATATGATTTTCATAAGCTCTTTCTCTTTTTATATCTCTAGTAGATAATTGGTCGTATATTCCTAATCACATATCAATATTCTTTTAAAAAAATTGTCGATCTATCGTATATTCCTAATCACATATCAATATTCTTTTAAAAAAATTGTCGATCTATCTTTTTAACAATTTATTTCGGTACTGAGTTATGTTAATAACGAAAAGACGTCCCATACTCGATAACGAAAATTTCTTCCCAAAGAAGTGAGAGTGACGGTTATATTCAAATCACTTCTTATGAGTACGAGTATAAATTGTTTGGAAGTTCAATGGCGATTACCGCCATTGATCCTTAACGTTGAAAGTATCGGGACTGTTTCTATTATAGGGAGTTTAAAAGTCCCGATTTAAAAGTATATGTGAACACTTATTAACCTTTCTCTTAAAATTTATAATTTCGCAATTTTATATTTCATGGTACGTGATGTATTATGTATGCTTCATGATTATGTGATTGTTACCATATCTTTCTTCGTTAAAAGGTTTAACAGATTTTTTAATAATATAAGCGTGTTATTTTGATGACTATCTATCTTGTCATAAAGGTTATAGCTTTTACCATATAGCTTTTATCTTCTGTAAATCTCACTTACGTTGTACAATTTTGGATGTAATACTTGATATTACTTTTTACCATCAAATATCATCTATGTATCCAGTACCCAGATGACGCCATATCTTTTTTCGTTGATAAGATTTTTCTTCGTTGATAGGACTTTTTTAATATTATGTTATATCATAAACGAGGAGTCATAGTGCTCAACTTTTTTTTTTATCTGTTTTAACATACATACTTCTCATAAAAAATTTATGTGGTGTAAGTTAAAAATGTATTATTTTGGTTTATAATATATTTGCATAAGATCGTAAAATTCCTGTGTGTAATATAAAGATATATATTTTTTTGTTTGTGGAAAACTTTGTTTCGATGAATAAAAATTATTTCTAAATTTAAACAAATTGTTTTTAAAATTCAATATTACAAATACAAAAGCTGTACTTTCATTTCACATTATCTAATAGATTAACTTTATATTAAATTACCGACTAAGGTATTCAGAAGAAAAGAAATACGTAAATACGTAAGATGAAATGAAAATGTTAGGAAAATTTTTGGACTATCTTGATACTCTCTCATTGCAACCTTAACTAAAATTTAACAAATTTCAAGAAGCAAAAACGTGAAAATATTTTATTGTGCGTAAAATAGAATTATCCACCCAACAAAATCAACAAAACCAACCAATCTTCATACCAAGAGATATTAGGGATATTCACATAAATGCACAGGATATGAGTGCTCAGTAGGAGAGTCAACATTTTTATTATGATACGTTGTGACGGCTCCTGTCGGATTCAGAAAGATGCTCTAAAAGGAAAGGAGAACGTACGTCAGCTGAAAAGCGTACGTTAAGCACAAATGAATTTAAAGGACAGCGAAGCGACGTAAACCTCTACTAACAAACTACAATGCGGAGTATTTCACACTAGTTGGGAAGGATTTTAAAATTGCTGAAGTTTCAAAAGTTAAATTTTAAGAAAACTCAAATTTACGCTGCGTTGGCTAATGTTTTCAAAAGTAATGGAATGATAAGAATTTAGAAATTAAAAAAAAAACGGAAAATTTCAAAAGTGAAACAATGCAAATTTAAGACTGCCAAAGGACCAGAAGACAGGAACAATAATCTTATTGTAAAAGTCATTTCCATTTCTGCGTATAAACGTAATATTTTAAGCATTTAGGCACAAAGCAATTGAGTAAAAATAATAAGTACGCATTTGATATTGGCAAAGTCCCACCCTACAATCGGTACAAGCCGACTTCTAAATGAACTAGAAATGTTCGCAAACTGCAGTTGATATCAAATCAACTAAAAAGTAGGAAGCAGTAAGGATATTGTAACGAATTCCAATAAAAACTCCTTAAGCACTACTTCTATTTTCTTTTAATAGTAATCATTTAGTTTATTGTAACGAGTAATGACTTCAATATTAATAAATTCTTTATTGAATTATAGTTTCTTTAAGTTGATATTGCTCATTACATTTTATATTCTATTTTTATACATACTGAGGTAGGTATAGGTATCAAAATCCGATTAAATTCGCGTAGAACGTTACTGATTCGATAGCAAATACAGCAAAACAAAGACTGGAGTACTCACAAGGAAAGCACTTTCCCGGCTTAAGTTTTCCCATCGAAGCAGTCGTGCATGGATGATTTTAGTAGATTTTGTTAAACACTTACGTTCACGTAATCGATAAGGTTGAAAATGCCAGCCAGGCAGTCACTTGAAGAAAATCCATTCATGACAGTTAAGTCAAACAGTATTGGCATAATGAGAATAAAGGAATATTAAGCAAAGCAGGTATTTGCCGTAATAACGTCATTAATCGAATTTTAAGCGGCATTATGCGCTATTCGTTATGCGAAGGAAAGCTTATCTGTGTCATAACATTATTAAAATTAATTTTTAAGTGTCATTTTGTCAAAATTAAAGAAAATTGATTTGTTATTCAAAACCTGAAGTGAAGAGAGTAGGAATATTTTCTGCTTAGTATTTAATAAAAATATTTAATGCATATTCAATTGATTAATTTTAAATTTGCAGTATGGGCAAATTACTTCAACTGAAGTAATATATGCTGAATATGATTATTTACACAAATAAAAAAACACAGCAGACTTTCGGTACAACAAATAATAAAAAATCAAATCTTTCTGTTATTTAGAATAAATTTTTTATGTTTATGTTAATTAAACAGAAAAATAATCTAAGGGAATCTTAATCAAATGAAATCATGCAAACTGTTACTGAGTGCTATCTCAAAAGAGTCATCTGTATCCAATTTAGCCACGTTCCAATAAAATGAAATTCAATTCTCTCATTAAGGTGCCCTATAAACATATCAGTCGTGTGGTAGGTTTACTTACTTGTATATTAGATAACCATGCTAGAAGATTGAATATCCCCTTCAATTATTCTTGTCACAGCTGTGGGGAGGACGATGAAAGTGCCCCTCATCTGCTTTATCTTTGCCCATTTCATACACGACGGCGACTCAATACTTTAGATGCTGCTTTCTTTGATTATCTTTATCAGTTACAAAACCTCTCACATTTTAAGCTTAGCCAAAGTTTTAAACCCCAAGTTTTTCTATTACACGGTAAAACATGGGCCAATAGGCCTAAGTGGATTCCTTTTGAATAGCCGGTATAACCTATCGTAAACTAAATCTAAAGATAAATAAAAAACAATCGAATAGAGTATTATTGGAATGTGTCTTATTTTTAAATATATAATCATTCGTTGTTTAGAACGGTATTTTGACTGAGAGTACACAGTTTTAATAAAAATTATTTAATTATTTTCCTATATGACAACTGAAAACTGTAGATATTATTAAACATGAACTGAACTATGGATGGCCCTTAAATTTCTTAACGGTTTCTATAAAATAGCAACAAACATTTGTGAAAAAAAAAAATTAACAAGAGGCTAAAAACATATGTTTTCTTATACACAAAAATGGTAAAAAATAAAAAACACTTTCATATTAAGTTATCTTATATAGGCCCGATCTGTAAATAGACTCACAGAAGCTGATAAACAGCATTAGTTTTTGTTGCTCCAAATAGGAATCATCTAATAATATTTATGGCTATATAAATTAATAGCAACTTAAGAATATTCATACCAAATATTTGCTTATTGACTCTACAAAAAAAAAAGTCTTTCACTATAAGCTATTGTATATATAGTTCACTGGTCATTCATATTGAGATACCGAAAGTATAGTTAAATTACACACACTTGCTTACGATATAAGGATTAACCTTTGTTTTGAATTTATTGCTTGAATCTTGTCATTAAGTGTTAAATATCATATCACCCAAAGAATCTCCACAGGACATCGAAAAGTACTGAATTCTCACATGTAATAGTATTTAAATGAAATTGACTTCTATTTACTATTTAAAATACTACTTTAAATAGTTTACAGATATATACATATTCGTACTTGTTATTCAACTAACAGTTCATCATTTTTTTAAATTAAAACTTCCCAAATTAGTATAACCCTATTGTTAGATCTTGACACTTCTTTCAACAATAGTATGTGCCACACATTTATCCTTTCTAAAAAAAATTATGTGCCTAGCACACCTCAAGACCTCAAATGTCACACCCTACAACCAATTTTTATTACTCCAGATGTAACAATTTTTTTATTGACTATCAACCAAACGAAGATTAAGCCTGATCACAGAAGAAAAAATTCGATGCAAAAATCATCATCCAAACAATGTTGTACGAGACCCCAATGAGTGCATCTTTTACGCTTAGATGGACACCTTTGACATAGGTGACATACTACAGAATTATTATTTTTGCAGCAAATTTTCACAATTCTAACATGTTAAGCGATTGTAAAACGGTTGTTATTATTAAATGGCAAAACAAAAACTAAACTTTGAGGGCTTTAAATCACAGTGCTGTTAATACATATCTCACTGCCTTCGACAGTATTAGCAGCAATATTTCCAACCCAGGCTTCGTGCAAGAGGAGAAAGATTTTAAAAATTTTAATATTCTAAAATGTCAAACTCGAAAGATATCGAAAGAAATGGCTTGGATAATAGTTATGTTTAATATATGACACTGACACTATGGTATATAGCCAAAATCAGGATTATGAAATGGTAACGCCTATATATGGTTGTTTGGTTGGTTGATTGCAGTGGCAGGCCATTACTTAACTTCCATGTACCTCAATAAGCGATTTTTCGCTGTTTTGGTATCACATGCTTTGCAAGAAATCTAGTATAGAAGTGTAGAGGCTTTATCCATCCCGCCGTATTTAGGTAATTTAATAGATCTTTCGTCTTCACCGATGAACAGTCGGATAAACTATTAAAGAAGTATCTTCCTAAAAATCTATATCTTCTGGACGCAGAAGCCGGGCATTCACAAAGAAAATGTATTATGGTTTCTTTCTCCTGCGGATTTCCAGAACTTCTGCAGTGAGGATTATGGGGAATACGCAGTTTATATATACAACGTATGGAATTTATTATAAATTTTTATTTGAAGTATATAACTTTTTATTTGTTTTATCTATATTAAGTGTTATATTTTTTATTGTTAATAAAGATTTAAATTATTTTACTACAATAATACTTTAATAACATTTTAGTTTAGTTTAAAGTGATGATTTCAAACATTTCTATTAATATTTAGCTGTTTTTTTTGTATATCACGTGAAATGAAATTATCAGCTTAAAATATAAAATATAATAACTTTTTATCTATTGTCATTTTTACAATAGAGTTATACAGTTTGTTTAAAATAAAAATTTCATAACACCAATTAGCACAAAAATCTATTTTTGAATCAAAACATTTAATAAGCGAAAGTCGAGAACAATAGCGACAATGCAACAATTAAAAGTTAAAATAAATAAATAAATAAATAAGTATAACAAACTTTTTACTCAGTTTTACTTTTAGTTGCTTAATTATTTTATAGATACTTTTGTACATAGATAGTTACTTATGTCAGACAATGCAAAACTTGTGTTAACAAACTTTTATCTTTTGCCATTGAAGTCGTATGAAATGTTTTGTTACCTCACAATTAGATTATGAGTTTTGTTTTGCTTAGTATTAAGTGAAGATACTTGCCATCAAAAATTACTGCAATTTCAGGATAGAAACATGACAAATTAAACTTTCATTTTAATTCATTTAATGTTCAAACTTTTGGACTCTCCATTAAATTCAGAGATGAGTTTGTTTGTCGTATTAAAGAAGAAGTTCACTTTAAATATTTCATGAGCAAGCACTGATAAGTTATAATCTCCTTATTTTGGGGTATGTTTAAGTTTTAGTTTTGTTGGTCCACACACACATATCTATTGAAATTTTTCAGATACTCCAGCAACGTAAGTGGTAGATAAATTTGTTAAGTTACATACTTTGCATGTCATATATTATGTGCTTAGTATCAAAAACACACAGAAAAAGAAAAAGCACAAAACTATAATTTATAAGTATTTTTATTCTTTTAGCTTGAATTTTATATCATTAAATTCTTACGCTGGATTTAAACACTTCTCGACTTTTTAAAATAAGACATTGAGTGATTTACTCACCACAAATATGAAATGATGAAATATATACTCATATAGTATATGTATATATAACATATTTTATTTGAAAAATAAATAAAAATAATATATTTTCAGTTTAGAAAAATTTCAGAGGTGGACCTAAAGATTTGATGTTGGCAGATATAGAAGAAAATAGTTTGGATACTTAAAAATTACATTAACACTAGGAAGACTACATTTGGCGCACTTCCTTTACGCATTTAATTGCGGCACGAATAAAAATTGATATCCTTTCTGTAGCTCTCCCGATAGATAAATCTGCGACTATAGAATTGTCCAAAAACAATCATACCTTCTGCTCAAAAAGTACTCGGATTTTGTAAATAAGACACACAATTTTAAATTTTCCAAATTTATTTTATCTCCTTTAAAATATGCTCCTTCTGAACTCCTTCTGAACTCAATCTTCCATACACTTTTCATAGGCCCGTGAAGGTATGGCTTTTAGTTCCTTCAGCAAATTCTCTTTGACCGATTCAATCGACTCAAAACGCTTACCACGAAAGCGCAATTTGAGTTTCGGGAATAGGAAAAAGTCACACGGATCCGGATCTGGTGAATATGGTGCCTGAGCGATGACAACGGTGCCGTGTTTGGTCAAAAAATCGCGTAGAACAAAAATTTTCCATAGTAAAAATCGCTAAATGCACTTGAGGTAGTCTCACATTAACAGCTGCTGTAAACAAACTAATTGACAGATGGCGCTCAAATTTGTACCATATGTCAAGAAAGGGTGTACCAACATAACAAAAAAAATTTTTTGAAAAAGGTCCGGATACAGATACCTTTTGAGCAGAAGGTAATACATTTTCTATACAATAACACTAATCCAATCCACTAGCTCAAGCACTCAGATACTACAGCAAATATCACACATCATATATAACACTGAATATAAGAAATACAGAGTTGTCACAATGCAAATTTAATAAAGATTTATTACTCACATAAAAATAAACAAATAAGTTGAAGAGTTGATAATACCGACAAAATATCCCGACAACTATACCTTAATTAAACTCAGATATATAAGAAAAAAAGTATCCACCCTTAACATTAAAATATCACCCTCATCAATACTTAAGGACTCGCTGATGGTTCGGAAATCATGGTAGAAAATAGAACATTGCTTTTACCTTATTACTCAGAAAAAAATAAACAAAAGAGTTGAAGAATTCAAAATAACAAAAATATCCTGACAACTATACTATAGTTAACCTTACATATATAAAAAGAAATTTAGCGATCTTATTAAAAGGATTCATGCAAATATCACTAATATCAATTCTTAGCAACTCACTGTCATTTCGGATATCATGCTAAAAAATTGAATATGCCTTTTAATCACACTTACCGCATCTGTAAGATAAATGATAAAAGTGCTTCACAACTGCTTATCATGATCCAGTACATTACTAAGGTATGTTAAACGTATTAAGGCTTTATGTTCCATAAAAAATTGTAGACCTTGAATAAAATCCTAGTTTAGTTAGTTAGTTAGTTGAAGTGGAGGGAGGAACATATCCTCCACAATTAGCTAAGAAAGCAATTTTGAATCCACAATTCCTCGTAATAATGGATAAAAGAAGGTCGAACTAAAACCAGTCAGAAACATTTATAAAAGAGAGAATCTGACCAATGCTAATACTGAAGATATAACTGAGTGTGTTGAAGAAGGGTGTTCCCAAAAACCTAAACCTAGTTCTGGTCAAACCTGGATATGTACACAACAGATGTTGTGTTGTTCTTTCTTCGAAAGTTGGTAGACATGCGTTGCCGGAGATACCACAGGGTAGACTGAGTCTAGCTTTATTATTTTTCAATTAATGAAAAATGATAAAAAAAAATTTTGTTGTTATAATTTACTACTGTTCGATAAAATTTCTCTATTGATAACAATAGTATATGTTAAGAATTTAGTGTCTTTCATC
Organism: Teleopsis dalmanni; assembly: GCF_002237135.1. Taxonomy (NCBI): domain Eukaryota; kingdom Metazoa; phylum Arthropoda; class Insecta; order Diptera; family Diopsidae; genus Teleopsis; species Teleopsis dalmanni. The sequence goes on along the minus strand of NC_051847.1, from coordinate 69,821,694 downwards.
GAAACGAACATCAAAAATCAATTTAATATAACTTATTTAATATTAAATGCCATTAATTACATTATAATACCATTAATACTATTGAAAAATTAATCATTCAAAAATTAAGCTTCATCTCACAATATTGCATTCAAAAATTTGAGAAAATAAATAATTAAAGTCTTCTGACAAAATATTTTCGTATCTGTATTTTTGAAAATGATTAACTAATATCGTTATTATTGCAATATCCTGTAATGTTTTTCTTAAAATATTACAAAATAATTTTAGAATATGCTTCCTGGTTCCTTTGTTATTCGGAAGCATTCTGAACCTTTATTAACTTCCATAAATGCTAATGGAAGATTTGCAGAAATAAATTACTGAATATTTTATGAGCCAAAGCTTCACTCTAAAGATACACAAATAACAACAACATTCATTCATAATTTAACCAAGAATGTAGGCGAATGCAATTCAAAGGGTAGCACAGCATGTATCTGATTATGTACATAATCATTACGTTGAACTTTTATAAATATTGGCTTTGCAAACAAATTACATGACCGCATTTAAGATACTTTAAGTTGAGTAAGCATAAAATGAGAAATAATAATGTTTTAAGGATTAAGATTGTTGTTAGAATAGGCAGCTATAGCAGCGGCAATATTTGTTATTTGTATTTTAAGAATAATAAAACGAAATATTATTTAAATAAAATTTAAAAATAATTTAAATAATATTTATTTCTCTGAATTAAGTACTAATAATCTAAGTGGGCTTCAGAATTTATTCACCGCAATGCAGTAAATGGGGTTTAAAGAATTTACTTAGAATAGAACTAAATATTGGAAAAACTATCAGGTAATTAAAATATGTTGTTGAATAAATAAAACATAAACAGAAATAAATACTTGTAAAAATTACTTTATTTTTTAACATAAATCAAAAGAGTTTTAACTTAGTACACATATTCCAACGATGCCGCAAATTATGGAGCTCTTCTTCGTTGTTCCTTTCCAGAAAGTTTGCAAAAGATCTCACTGATTTTGCGTCTTATCTTTTCCCTGATTGAAAATCATTTTCCCAAGATAATTTCGATGAGTAATAGCAGCCTGAAGGCAAAGGTATTGAAAAAAATCTTGCGTTATAAAATGGACTTCTAGATTATATCATTAAATAATACCATCATATGAATCTTCGTTTTCACGCTAGCAGATTATATCTCCCTTTCAATTAATCCTGTCGCATTTGTGAAGAGAACGATGAAAATGCCTCTCATCTGCTTTGTGTTTGCCCAGCACATACATGAAGCCTCCTTACTATTCTAGAGACCTCATTATTTGAGGATCTTGGTCAACTGCGAGAACTCTTCTTGAAAAGCATTTTAAGCTTTGCCAAAGGTTCGAGGTGGTTTTAAACCTTCGAGTTTTTCCCTTATACAATAACTCAATGGGCTAAAAGCCTAAGTAGATCCATTTGAATCGCCGATACAATCTAACCTAATCTAAGTTCATTATTTTATATTATTTTATATTAAGCAGTTCATTATTTTGATGAAAAACAATTTTTTTTTTCTTTGTAAACCAGATATATTCTTAAAAATTCACGGAATTGGATGCTGATGATTGACCCCAGCACCAATTTATAGTGATGGAAGAATGCAAATAAATAAACACTCCAGATATTTCCAAAATTATATGCAAATGTGTTAGCCATTGTGGAGAGAGCGTTTTAAAACCAGAAACTTTAAATATATTAATTCTTGCTATGAATTATGAAATGTATAGAACTTATACTAAATCTTCTAGGAGCATATCCTTTATTTTTGGGAAGGTTTCTGAGAGTAAAGCAGTTTCAGCCGTTTAGAAACACATTCAAAGCGGGTGCAACTATTCTTCTTCTTCTTGTTCTTGAGTTAGTGCTATTACGCACTTTTACTCTATAATGGCTAGGGGGCTTATCACTACCCCACACTAGGCTTTAACTAGGCTAAGAAATCATATCAATTATTTGACTTTTAGTTGATGACGGACCTTAAATCAGCATATCTTCTTGAGAGTCCAGAAGTGGACTTCAGGATTATTAGAGCGGGGTTAAGTAGCGAATCAACTTTAGTGAATAATTTTAGAGCTCTGTCTCTGATATTGATATTGATATTCTTCTTCTTGATTCTTCTTCTTCTTGAGTTAGTGCTATTACGCACTTTTACTATATAATGGCTGGGGGGCTACCCCACACTAGGCTTTAACTAGGCGAAAAAAAAAAAATCATATCATTTATTTGTCTTTTAGTTGATGACGGACCTTAAATCAGCATATCTTCCTGAGAGTCCAGAAGTGGACTTGAGGATTGTTAGGGCGGGGTTAATTAGCGTATTAACTTTAGTGAATAATTTTAGAGCTCTGTCTCTGATATATTTTTTCACTGAGTCAATCCTAAGATCTCTATGTATGTCTGTTGATTTAATATACCATGGAATCTTAAACAGTTTTCTTAAAGCCAGGTTTTGAGCTATCTGTAATTGCTTTAAGGTAGTATTGAGGCTTTGCTATATGTAACACATCCGTACAGCAGGTCTAATTACTTGCGTATAAAGTAACTTTCTGTTTTTAAAGTTGAAATGATAATTATTAAATAGCGGCTTTAATAAATGTAGAATCTTAGAGCAGCTATTCCGTTTGTATTTCAAAATTTTAAGCCAATTGCAACTATTTTTCTACTATTAAAAAATGGTTTATGGTTCACTTACAAATCATTATCTTAAAGAAGCTCATTCGTAACATTTATCATTTTCTTAGGAATTTTCATTGCCATTAAATCTATTTAATGAAGAACTGAAACAATATTCAGTTTATTTGTATTGGTAAAATGTAGCAATACAAAAAACATGGAATGATTTGAGAGATCAATTTTTCCATTGTTTGAAAAACATGGAACATAGACACAGACATGTTAACATGGAATGATTTGACACACTGCAAAAGATAAAATATTAAATGGGAGTCAAAGTTTTAATTTTTTTTATTGATGAGATAAATGAGATTGATTACGTTTAAAAAATAGTAATACAGTCAAACTTCCATAACTCAAAATCCAATTTTGCAAAGAAAAGGTTCGACTTATGGAGGCTTTGAGTTAGAGAATTTTTTTATTTGCGAAAGAAACTAGAATTACATTTTAAGATATTAATTTATTTGCAATCAAATAAAGCACAAAAGATATAGGAAAGTAAAATATTCTGAAATTAGGGTTTTGGACTTTAATTTTTTTCTTATTTTCAGTAAAAAGAGACTCCACTTTATTCATACTCTTATAGTGATCATCAGTTGTAGTATCATTCGTTTGCAGATATAAATTTAAAATTTAAAATGAGTCTTCTACTTCTACGAACCCTCATCATCCAGTAATTTAGAGCTATAGTGCTCTCAGTAATATCGTCATCTGTAGGAAAGCTTGATGTACAGATTTCATTGTGAAGCTCAATATAATCGTTAAGAATACCATTGAAAGTTATTTTATTTACTTTAAACCACGCTGCCAGCGACTGGCATTTGCACAAAGAAACAACATAAGAAAAAAAAAATTTAACATTTGGTTTGGAAAAAGGGACTTCCCCTTACCTCAAAATGCATTTATATTTAAAACAAAAATTCGACTTATAGAATGCATTTTCCCATATTCCTATCGGCATGGAACAAAATTTTTGTTCGAGTTATAGAGAAATCGAGTTATAGAACTTCGAGTTATGGAAGCAGAATTGTATGTAATTTGCTCTCTAAAACCTTAATGCACTGTTTTTGGTTCGAGTTATAGAAAATTCGAATTATAGAAGTTCGAGTTACGGAAATATATAGAAAGCAATCTATTAAAAATACAAAATTATATAAAAAAAAATAAATAAAATAAATGTTTCTTCAAAAAAGGTTCTATCGACAATTAAGTGACAGTACGTGTACATATTATCTAATCTTTTTTCCGAGTTTTCTTTCGAACTACACAAAACTTCACATATTTAATCTTAAAATAGATTTTATCTGGTTTCGACACAATAGCAGCAATGTAATTTATCTAGACTATATATCTAATTAACCTTACAACCACATAACCATTTAGTACATTTTTTACTAAAATAGATTCCATTTATCTAATTACCTATACAACAATGCAAAATTTAATTTATTTGTTACTAAAATAGGTCAAATCCATTTTCGGTTCAGTAACAGCAATACCATTTATCTAGACTATTTATCTAATTATCTGTACAATCACATAAAACTTTGCGTATTTACTACTAAAATAGATACTTTTCCTTTGTTCTATTTAATATCTGTAGTTATCTGTACAAAATTGTAGTGACAGTAATACAAATTATCTAGATAATTTATCTAATTATCTGTACAATCATATAAAACATTTTCTAGCCGAAAACACCAGTTATCTAAACTTTTCGTTTGGTACAATTTGTTTGGAAATAGTGTGTTAATTATGTATAAGAAGCAAATTCGTTTGACAGCAATTATTGTTAATTATTAATAATATGACTAAAAAGATTTATACTACTTTTTAGGTGAATTAAAAATGTAAAGACGAGATATTTAAAGCAGAATTTTAAATTTTGTTTAAAGCAGTTGCCGAGAATAAACTTTATAATAGATATCTATTATCTGCAGCTTAAAATTTAATCGAGTAAAAATTCATTATAATATTTAATATAAAGACAGACATTATACTTCTAAGTGCGCATACAAATAAGTACAAATTTCTTTTGATAGTTCAGAATAACTTTTCTGAACTTTTAATTAAGTTATCAGAATATTTCGTATATAACCAAAAAATATAAAAGAAAAAGCACTACTTGGAAGATAAAAGTTTTTTTTGGAATGTTCATCCAAATGCAATAATTCACACATGTATACAGTTTAGGCTCTTCTAGTCATGAATAAACTTTAGCATTTATTTGTATCATCTCAACAGTACATGCCATTCTTGGTACGTACTAACATAGGTATATATGTGAATATGAGTATTTGTATGTGAGGATGCACACAAATATTATTAATGTTAATTACTAAATCTAACTTTCTTGGCCTTACACCAAGATGACACTGTTCATGAAAAACAAATTTACATTCCCACTTACTCATATCCTTTTGACATCCTTTCAGCTTCCATAGCAGAACCGTTATGGTTTTATGCCTTTTATCCTTTAAGCTAGTTAGTAGTTAAGTGAATAAGCAAACGTTGTTGTGTGCTGTGGCTTCTTAATTTGTTCAAGTCATGCTCACTTAAAATCTAATCATTTTCATCCTACATCATGATAACACCTTTAATAATTGTTATCCTTAGTAAGGGATGTGATTTATAATCTAATCACTTTTTAATCGTTTTTCAGGAATAGAAAAAATATGTGGTTTCAATTTATAAAAAACTTTGATAAAAGTTTAGCGGATATAAATGAAAGAAGAAGAGACGCAAAAAGGTTTCATTCTGATTTATTTAGTCACCCGTTAATTAAAGATATTATGAAAAGATTTAAACAAAAACAAATTTTAGTGCTATAAAAATCATTTTAGCACCATTCTGCAGAACATTAGGCTGAGGCTGAGGTTAAATAAATGAAATTAAAATTCTTTAATAACTGAAAACCTTGAATAGTTAGGTTATATTTTATAGTAACCTAGATATATCTCTAAACAACACACATATTTCATTATATATACAAATAATTGTGTATGGCTTGGTATCCTACAGACCTGCTCTATATGACAAAGTAGCTCAATTTTTGTTATATTGGACTTTAAAATTAAAAAATTTATGAAAAATTTTATATAAATACCAAATCATCGTCAGTCATTCATTTAATCTCTGTAATACTTGCATATACTAATTGGCACTAGATGATGTATGTAGTTTTTTTGTTAGTGTAATTAATAGAAATAAATTTATAAATCTTAAGCTCGGGATAATCATTTGAAATAAAACAATAATAATTTATTAAATTTAATTTTTAAACTTAACTATGAAAAAAATAAGTATTTTTTTCTATTACTAATAGAAAAGTTTTTTTAAATAGAATCAAAAGGTGCTTATGTGTCATTTAAGATCAGATTAGTATATATAATACTAATCTGATATATAATATATCTAAGATATATATATCTAATATCTTCTAAGATAATAATCTGTCTGTCAAATCTATCAAGGACTTCATCACCTTGGCGACGCCATAACGAACACAAATGATGTCAGCCTAGGGATCAGACGAAGAATGACCATTGCTAATAGGTGTTATTATGAACTTAGTAGATAATGAGGATGTAGAACGAAACTTACGCTCTATAGGTTACTCATCCTCGCAGAAACATGGATGTTAACACAGAATAATGAAGCAACGCTGGGAGTGTTCGAGAGAAAAGTTATCCGTGAGATCTTCGGTCTTCTATGAGTTCGCGACAACTACCGTATACCAATGAACCACGAGCTTTATCACGACATTGATATAATTTAGCGGTTTAACATTCAGTGATGGTCATGTCGTGAGAATGTATGAAGACGCTCCAGCGAAAAAGCTGTTTGCAACAATAGTAAGCTGAAGAAGACGTAGAAATAGAGCGTGTCTCCGGTGAAGTGATCAAATCGAGGAGAACTACCTAGACATGATGAACGAGACTGTAAAAGGCGCACACGCAGCAGCGGTGTCTTTTAACGAGTTGTTATGGTCAAATAAGTAAGTAAGTATATATCGAGAAGAAATTTATATCGGTATATAGCAGAGTGTAAAAAATTACTCTTAATAGTTGACTCTACTAAGATGGGTTGGCAAAATAATAATAATATGTTTAAAAAGAAGAGTTTTATAAAGTAATATAGAATTTACTATCTACGCCTATGCTTACATCAATCAATGAAAAAAAGACAAGAATTCTGTTTATTCACAACTTCAAATGAAGCAAAAATTTGCATGTAAACAGTTTATGAAGAAATGTTTTAAATATTTATAAAACAAAAAAAAAAATATTATACGTGCTAAACGACAATTTTATTTGCGAAAAATTCATATAAAATTTGCACCAAATTTTATATATAGTCATTATGGATTCAGTAAATCACATTCACTGCAGTCAACTTGCAAGGGCTTAAATCGCTGAGCAAGTGTGCCACTGCCAGAGAAGATTAAATACGAAAAAAGAAAAAATTATTAATGCAAATATTTAATTTCTTGGTTTATTTTTAAATTCTTTCTTTTCGAAATAAAATATTTATAAATTTAAAATACAAGTCAAATAATTTTATTGGCGCTTGTGTGGTATGCACCGATTAAAGGCTAAAGACTTACCGAATAAATTTCATCAAAAACGATTCCAATGACATGGAATGATGATTTCGAAATGCAGTTTTGAAATCCAAACTTTTCCAAAGAGAAAAGCTTAATTAACTATGCCGAGTATGCACAGAGTAAATATTTTGATAATTATTTGTTTATATTAATAAATATAAGATATTTGTACTTTATTAACTTTTATCATTAATTTTTATTGCACATAATTCACATAAAAAATCATTTGATATTTTTAGCTTAAACGAAAATTAGATAGAAAATTTGAAATAAAAATTTTTGCTAATAAAAATGTTTATTTAATTTTCATAAAAACTTTTTTAAATTTCTTTTTTACTTAAAAATAAAAAATAAATTTTTTTTACTTAAAAATAAATTTTTCTTTTATTTACTTAAATGTTTTTAAATATTTGTTGAATATTACTTTGAGTTGTTTACTTAATTTATATTTAATTTTATTTTATTTTATTTATTTATTTATTTTTTTGTTTAACTTAGTTGCGCACTTTGTGATATTTTTCTAGTTTTGTTTTAATTTTTTAATTAAATAATTTTTGAAATTTACTTAACATTTTCACTTTTATTTGGAACTTATTAAATATTTGCTGCTTGCCACAATTTCTGAAATACCCGTCGTACAATAGAAATATTTCACTTCCGAGCCAATGCCTTCAGATACTTTAAATCAGTAAAAATTTGCTATACACATGAAAATATTGGAAATATATTTTTTTTATAAATTATTGTTGATTTTTTTTTTGTTTTGAGTGGTTTTGTATCAAATTTTTTGGGCTTCTGTTTTTCATTAAATCGATAAAAATTAAGTGCAATTTTACATAATTAATTATAGCTGAAAATTGTTATAAAAATAAATAAAATATTTTTGCCGCGTTTACAATTTAATGCCGTGGCGAATAAATGAAAATTACAAATAGTCAAAAACAGATTTTCGAATCGAATCGAATCAATCACCTTTGAATTAATTAATTAATAAATATTTTTATAATGTAAATTTCATATAAATATAATTTTTTTCTGTAATTTTAAATAATCAAAGAAGGAAACTTAATTGAGATAACTAAAGTTAAAGAATTTTGTAGAAAAAACGAAACAAGAAACGAAAATTTTTAGTAACTTCCGGTTATTGAATAAATAACTCAATACCCGGAATACGATAATAGATAGCCCCACTAAAATGTCCGAGAAAATATGACACATGCATTCATTCATTCATTAATTCCAGTACGTTCACAGAGGAATATTGGGCCATAACGAACTTTTTCCAACTGTCACGATTTTTTTGCCAGGGTTCTAATTTCTCCAAAGGTTTTTCCGCTTGCTTGGATTTCTTTTTTTTTTGTTCGTTTCCACCATTGCTTGTTCCTACCAGGTCTTCTGCTTCCTTGAGGATTCCATGTTAATGCTTGTTTGCAGATTTCATTTGGTGCCTTCCTCAAAATGTGCCCGATCCATTGCCATTTACGCTTTTTGATTTCGGCATCTTGACCATAGTTCGGAATTTCTAATAGTGCGGGCCACCAAATTTTCAGAATTCTCCTAAGGCATTTGTTTATAAAGATTTGCAGTTTATGGATCAGATTGTTGGTGGTAAGCCAGGTTTCGCAGCCGTAGAGCAGAACGCTCCTAACATTACTGTTAAATAACCGCAGCTTGGTGTGCTGGGAATGTATTGAAGAGCTACAAACTTTATTCAGTAACGAAAAGGCGGAGCATGTCTTGTTAATTCGACTTTGGATGTCGACTGCCGCGCCACCGTCTGGGGATATTATACTGCCTAAGTATGTGAAGCCGTTATCAATTTCTGTATCGTTCAGGTTGAATTTGCTGGTAGGGTCAGAATTGTTTATCTTCATTGTGACTTTGTCTTTGACGTGTTTATGACATAAACTAATTATTAAATATTTTTACTATACATATATAACTTATTAAGTTACTCAATTCATACTGAATTATCAGAATTCAATAACAGATAACCCCAGTGACATAGGTGCTAGTAGTTAATATTCATTAATTAAACAAATAAAAAAATAATTTTTATGCTATGACAATAAATTTATTTTAATTAGAATATGGGATAGTAGTGAGGAAATTTTCAAATCCATAAAATTTTTTAAATTCTGAATGAAGTAAAATATGGTGTTAACCATGGTACTGTTTTCCAGAAACCCCACTACGCCAAATACCCATCATCAGACATATACGTATACATATACTTAAGCCTTTAAAAGAAAACCTATATCCACCCTACATACAATACACAAGAATCCTTCGGAAGAAGAAGCAGATCATCAGGATTACTAAAGAAAAAGAAGCAGATCATCACGAGTTTACGAATTACTAAATTAGTTCATAAGTTTAGTACACAGAGAGCTTTCGTGATTACTGTTGCTCCAAAGTTAACACTGTCAAATTAAGTATAATTTCAAATTTCTTTTTTTTACAATCAAAATACCGAAATCGCTTATGCCCCACTTAATGAAATACTGCCATAGTAGCCATTGTTGGCTAAATGAGTACATTAATAAAGAAGATTTCCGATTGCTTAATATTAGACATCTTATTCGGTCACTTCTTGGATGGAAGAAAGTGAGAATTCTATGTAGTGTCTTTTCATATATAACCTGTTAGATGCCAGAATAATTCTTATCGTTGCTGTCAGTGCAACGTAATCTCTTTCTTGAGTTAATAAGGTTATGCGTTAGACTTGGAACTATCATATAAAACAGCTCTTTAATGACTACGGGCAGGATACGTTATCAACAACAAGAAGAGGACGCGTTGTTATAGTTAGAAGAAGCTACTGAGAGCAAACACAAATCCATGCTATTTTCTACTGAATGTTGCCGTAGCGCTTATCGACTACTATCTATTTCAATGAATACAAGAAACTGTGATTAGAATACGATTCAGTTTATTGAAGACACTTACCAATCCATTCCTAGCCCATTCCGACTACTTTCTATTTCACTGAATAAAAGAAAGTCTGGTTAGAGTTCATTGAAGACAACTAAAGTATCAAAAATTGGATCGATTCATTATTGTCCATATTAAGACGACAGAATTTTGTATGACAAGAAATCCATAAGTTGACTGAAACATGGGAAAATGTCATAGCTTCCCATGGAGAAATCCTCTAAATAACCACTAAACCACAATGTTTATTAAAATCATCAAATTTGTGGAGAAATTTGAAGTGTGGATCAAATTGTACTGGAGTCGCTGTACTGTGTGGCTTTTAGTATGGAGGTGTGATAAGCTTGTAATCCACATTTACTATATATCTGATCATTTCAAACCATACAGTATTGATATTCATGTGACTGATAAATATTAAAGATATAAATGTGGAAGATATGTGGTTCCAAAATAGTGGTCCCACAAGCTACAAAAAACGTTTTGTCTAATACGTTTTTTATCTTGTTTTAAGTTTACCGCCAAGATCATACTATTTGTCACCATAGGACCCTTTTTTTGTACCCAATGGAACAAGAATAGAAGAGAGATTCACAAACAGAATCGGTGGATTTATTTGTTAAACAAGATGGTACATAATGCCGATAAAGTTGACGATTATTTTTTTAGTTGATTTGCAAAATTTTTGGAAAGGATAGTGTTAATGTGAATAATTCTCATGAAGAAAATTCTCTGAAGAAAGTACAGTAAAGAGGGTATTGAATTGATCTTGTACTTGATAGATTCAGTAGTGTAGGATGTTACATGGATAACATTGGAATGATCTTATAATTTAACATCATCGACTAAAAACAAAGTTCAAACAATATAGTGTGTTTAAAAATATTATCCAAATCTTACTAATAAATGTGTTTTATTTACATTTACTATGTGAATAACAGAGTGGATAACCCTGTGTACCTATTATGTAATAATGTAAAATGTTTCTTATAGACACTCAAATCTCCAATAGTTTTATATTTGAAAGAGGTTTGTTACCTCTACTCTGCTTGCGTAAATCAAGATAGATTTACTCAACCAGAGTCTATGGAGAATCTACCACTAATATATCGACCTCCGAGGAACAGTAAAATGTTTCTTATAGACACTCAAATCTCTAACAGTTTTATATCTCAAGGAGGTTTGTTACCTCTACTCTGCTTGCGCAAATCAAGATAGATTTACTTAACCAGAGTCTATGGAGAATCTACCAATAATATATCGACCTCCGGGGAACAGTAAAATGTTTCTTATAGACACTCAAATCTCCAACAGTTTTATATCTGAAGGAGGTTTATAAAATGTTTTTTTATAGACACTCAAATCTCTAACAGTTTTATATCTGAAGGAGGTTTGTTACCTCTACTCTGCTTGCGTAAATCAAGATAGATTTACTCAACCAGAGTCTATGGAGAGTCAACCACTAATATATCGACCTCCGGGAAACAGTAAAATGTTTCTTATAGACACTCAAATCTCCAATAGTTTTATATTTGAAAGAGGTTTGTTACCTCTACTCTGCTTGCGTAAATCAAGATAGATTTACTCAACCAGAGTCTATGGAGCGTCTACCACTAATATATCGACCTCCGAGGAACAGTAAAATGTTTCTTATAGACACTCAAATCTCCAACAGTTTTATATCTGAAGGAGGTTTGTAAAATGTTTCTTATAGACACTCAAATCTCCAACAGTTTTATATTTGAAGGAGGTTTGTTACCTCTACTCTGCTTGCGCAAATCAAGATAGATTTACTCAACCAGAGTCTATGGAGAGTCTACCATTAATATATCGACCTCTGGAGAACAGTCTTTCTTTGCTGTCCATATATATATGTAATCTAACAGCACGCTATCTATGAATGGATTGAAGGACCCATATAATTTCAAATTCTGGTACTTACACCTACTCTACAATTATAGGTTTTTGTAAGTATCCAAATATCAGAACTTTGGATCGTAACTGTTTGAGATTTGAGTGTCTATAAGAAACATTTTACACATATTGTTTAAATTAGTTTGACGTTATTCGATTTAAATTAAATGAAGCATAATTTTTACATTAATTCTTGATTCTTCTTCTTCTTGAGTTAGTGCTATTACGCACTTTTACTCTATAATGGCTGGGTGGCTTATCTCTACCCAACACTAGGCTTTAACTAGGCTACAAAAAAAATCATATCATTTATTTGTCTTTTAGTTGATGACGGACCTTAAATCAGCATATCTTCCTGAGAGTCCAGAAGTGGACTTGAGGATTGTTAGGGCGGGGTTAATTATCAACTTTAGTGAATAATTTTAGAGCTCTGTCTCTGATATATTTTTTCACTGAATCAATCCTAAGATCTCTATGTATGTCTGTTGATTTAATATACCATGGAATCTTAAACAGTTTTCTTAAAGCCAGGTTTTGAGCTATCTGTAATTGCTTTACATTAATTAATATTAAATTGACATTGACCTTTTGTTTGACAAAAGTGAATTTTTCAAAATAATTAATAAACGTTTAATAAAGTTTATAATAATTTTTTTTTATATTTTGATTGTAAATTTTGGAAAATAATATGTTGATAAATTGATTTCTTTATTAGCTAATTATGATTTATCTATAAGCAAATATTTTTGCATGATGATTTTATTTTAAAAAAGTTCAATTTATTTACATTTGTTTTTCATTTTTTTTTCCTTTTTTTTTTTTTGTTGCTTTCATTATTTTTTTTCTTATATATTAAAATTTTTATATTCAAAACAAAAAAAGTAATGACGAAGTTGTTTTGAATGTAAACAAAACGTTTATTCAAATAAAATTTAAGCTTTGCACAAAATAATATTGAAGAAATTATTTTAAAATATAAACAAATACAAATTCCAGATATAAAATTGCGCAAAATTGCTATAAAAATAAACTAAACTTTATGGCACTGAACTGAACTGACTGAATCGCATGAATCGTACGACCTTTTCCCCGTTCCAACGCCGCCAATCGGAACGAATATGGACAATAATCACACAACAAAAACCAATCAAATGAAAATTAAAGTTTAAAAATTAAATTTATCATTCAATTCACTATTAATTTTTTTCGAAATCAACTAATTTAATTCTTTTTCTTATTCTTTTGATTTTAATTGTTTTTTTTTATCACTTTTCAATTGGTAAACAAAAAAAAAGTGTTCATATCCTATCTGTCAAGAGTTTCATGCCAGCGTCGCTGCTTGCAGCGCAGCTTTACGGCAGCTTCAGCGAAAGCATTGACTTTATTACACTTAGCTGTGCACTGCAAATTTTACTTAGCACAAGTAATTGCTTTATAAACACATTTTTTATATATTAATTAAACTTAATTATTTTAATGACGTATTCTGTTTTGTTTTTAAATAAATTTGGTTTAAAACAAAACATAATGATGCTCGCACCTGAAATCACACAAACTCACGCAGTAACGCGAAGCACCTTTTATTTAAATAAATTTGCTTTATTTACTTAATATTTTGTGTATTTGATTTAATCAAAACTGTGTATGTTGCGTTTTTATTTAAAAAATTTATACACGTTTTTGTTATGTTCGTTCACTAAACATTTAATTTTCTCAAGATCTTCATCGTAATTGAAGCAGCAGCTAACTGAGCGAATACTCAAAAAATTGTTGTTTTCTGCTCTTTTGATCAATTTGCAAACATGTGTTGTTTTTGTTTAGCTAGAATTGTTATTGTCTATCAGCTGACTGATCTGTCAAATTAATTGTTGTTTGATGTCTTATCATTTTTGCTGAAAACTGGGTTGTTATATTAAATCAATAGAAATTGTGATCAGTAACTTTTAAACTTTTCAACAGTTTCTTATTTAGAATCAGTTTTTCATTATGTTTTATATAATAATTAAGTTTTATATATGATTTTATTTACAGTTAAAAAAACAAAGAGATTTTATGACAAAAATAATATAAATATTAAAATATTAAAACAAAAATTAAAAATTTTGTTTGTGACCAAAAATATTATTTAAATAAAATTTAAATAAAAACTATAATTTATTATATATATTTAAACAAATCATATTTTATTAAAGTATAATTCCAATATTTGGATTATCTTTCATACTCATCTTCAGAGAACTAATAAAATATATAATGTAAAAATATATATAAGTAATAAATAATTAATTAATTAATTAATATTTAAATAAATAAATTTATTGTTTTAATGATCAAAAAATTTTTAATAATAATTTTCTTTTTTACGGGCTAAAATAAAATCTTTTAAAAACAAATAAATATGTTCAAAAAGTTTATTATTTAAATAATGATCAATTAGCCCGTAGAATAACAAAATTAATATTAAGGTCGTGTGCGAGTTAGGCTAAGTTGCGTTCTATATGAGGGAAATTCTAAGTTGTGCCGATAATGTAGTGATGTGTCGATACGGGTTGATAAATGGCTAAATGTGTGCAGTGCAAAAAATCCCAAAAAATCTCCCATTTGGTTTAGCATCAACTTAGCCTAGCTCGCACACGCCCTAAATACATAAATATAAAAATATATAAATATACAAATATAAATTTTAAAATTATGATATACTCTTAAGCATTGTTATAGAAATTATTGTTTATTTCTTTATTATTAAGTTCAACATAATTTTCAACTCAATTACGAACTTAACTTAGTCTAAAATTTAAGCTTAGTACTAGCATGTAGAACTATAAACGAAATAAGTTTAAACCCACAATTAAACTATAATTAAACAGCTGGTTCTACAAGTAAATTTATCTCTAAATGAAATCTCATCTGATGAGCTC
Organism: Teleopsis dalmanni; assembly: GCF_002237135.1. Classification (NCBI taxonomy): domain Eukaryota; kingdom Metazoa; phylum Arthropoda; class Insecta; order Diptera; family Diopsidae; genus Teleopsis; species Teleopsis dalmanni. Next base: position 69,806,610 of record NC_051847.1, on the reverse strand, counting down.
ATCTTTAAAAGAGTTTTGAAAAGAATGAAAGCTCATCATGAAAGCTCATCTTTAAATGAATTTTGAAAATAATGAAATGTGAGGAAAATATGACTTAGCAACATGGGTTCTTAGTATTTGCTTATCTTGCATACAAGATCAAAAATGTATATAATATAAAGATAGATAAGATAAGAGTCGGAAAGTTTTAGAGTAGAACCAAATATACTTTATATAAAAGTATTCTTTATATGTAAGCAAACACAAAAACTAAATTTGTTTATATCGATAGAGTATTAATAACAACTAATAAAGATGCTTCTACGTCACGATTACCAATAATGAAGTAACCTTTCTGATAATAACTTAAAATAGCATCCCGATATCTCAAGCAGGTAATGTAATTTACCTACTGACTTTGTTAGAATATACCGGCGATCCCTAGTGGAACCACTTAGCCCTATTTGCCCAATGTCCATTTGTTATAAGCACTTAGACACAAGAACAGTCCAGCTAAAACTTGAAGGACATAACTTTCACAGATGAATTCACAGCCAAGTTAAGAGCAAGTCTTCCTTGTAAGAGTACCATTAAACCAATTTGGACAGTTTTTTTGAAATTGTAGTTAATTAAACATTAAAGTCTTCCTAATAACTCCATTTAAAATATTAGAAGTAATCAGAGGAGCATCGTAGTATATAAAAAACGATCAAAAAAGATCTACAAATAGCAATGGTGAAAACCGATTTCAAGAAAATTGGAATTAAATACGTTAAAAACCTATATGTGCTTGTGAATTCCTTAGCTAAAAACTTTTTATTTCGCTATAAATGTTATAAAACCAACTAACCTTACATTACTAGTTATTTTAACTTTATTTATAAATTATTTTATTTTATGGTTTAAAAATTCAGAGTTCCTACAACAAAAACAATTACAGTAAAGACCGATTTCACAAATAATTTAAGTCTCAAAACAGAATTAAGTTCCAATTAGGTCAGAAAAGTTGATGACACTGTGCAGCAAAAATAAATTATTTTTCATTTTTTCGATATTTTAAAGGTTCTAGGTATATTTGAAGCTGCTGCGATTGAATCTATATTTCGTTTTTTTCCTAGACACATAGGTCTCAGAGAATGAGAAGTCAGATTTCAAAAATTGATGTTTAAAAGGATTAAAAAAAATTTTTACTTTAAGCTGATAGGAATAAAAAGATAAGCATTCTTGAGTTAGGCGTCATGCCCTGAAGTCCTCCTACTTCTTTCTCAAATGAATGGATTTAGCGAATATATTTTAAAATCATTCCGAAAATTATGAAAAATGAAAAAATGAAAAATTTTTTATGGGGAGGAAAGAAATGGGAATTCGACAAACGTTGTCTAAGGCAAAAATATTGATTTGTTTTTTAGAAGTTTGTTGCAGACGTATAAATTCGCATTTCTTAAAATAAATATTTTCTATTAACCCTTTAAAATATCAATTTTTGAACTTAAACTCATCTTTTGCAGAATGACGGAAAAAACGAGTTGCAGATTTGCAATCTCAAATTAGACTAAAATATTAGAAAAAAGAAGAAAATAGAATTTAGTGTTATACAGATTGACTTAAGCCTGACTTAAGTGATTGCTAAGATTCAAATTACGACTGTAAAATCGTTCTTATCGATCATGACGCAATTACTCCACATTAAGAAGAAAGAAATTTTAAATACGAAGACTAGTACATTTAAATACTACCGTAATTTTTATTGTGATTACAGCTCATTGTTTTTACTCTTATAATGCTTTACACTGAGGATGTCTTCGATATTCACCTCAATCAATTTATTTTATCGGCAAGAAAAAATTTACCTTAAAAATTAGAATTATAAGAAATATGAACAATAATAATATTGTTTATTAGCGAACTTGTAGAGAAACATTTGTATAGCTTCTTTGTAAAATTGCACCCAAAAAAGGCGCTTTACATATAGTAAGTTAAAAAAATATGCATAACAGATGTCTCTACAAAAAGAATAGCTTTGAAACAAAAAAATAGGCAAGCTCAAAGATTAACTTTCAATTCGTTGAACTTGAGTTTCCAAATAAAGCTGTAGTTTACAAGCTCGTTCTAATTTAAAGCACGGCAAGTGCTTTGGTTGGTGTCACTAATTAAATAAAAAATAAGTGACAATAAAACCTGGAACTTGAGCATTGAAAGTTTGTGCAGCCTTAGCTTCTTGTGGATAAACACGATTAGTCATCGCTTCTAATTTGACAGGCACGAGTTCTAAGCCTGGCACTTGCAGTAAAAACAAATTATATACGGACTATAAACTAATTAAATAAAATTCGATTATTTCCAAAGACCACTGATGAAGAGTACTTGGCAATACTCGAAACAGCGTTGTATGGTCAGCCAAATTTCAATAAATTACATAAAAAAAATTTTTGTCTTTGCCTTTCTTTGCTATTCGAATCGGTCTAACTTTTAAATAGTTTCTTTCGTCATAAAAAGACACGCCATTATCGGCAAGAAAAAATTTACCTCAATTTATTTTATTTTTATAATAGGTATATTTATTGAGTTATCACGAAAAGAAAAGTTATCACGAAGCGATTATCATTAGGATCGTGTTTCTGCAGAAAACGTCTTCTTTATAGTTCTGTATCAAATATTTATATGTCGATATAGTCAAATACTGAATTAAAGACGTAATATTAATGTAGATTATTTGAGAAATTAATTTCGTAATTTTTTTTAAATATGTTTGTCAATAAATAACAAAGCAGAGAAAAAATAAAAATTAGTGGATTTACTTTAGTGCAGAAATTCAATAATTTATGTAAAACGATGTGGAAATGGCTTAGGTATTACTTTTCTTATTAATGTTTTGTTAATTTTGTAATTAAAACTATTTTTAAATATAATTTAATTTCATATGATTACCGTTTTCAAATGTTGTTAATATTTTGTTAGTTAAATTAATTTGTATTATTATTATGAAATAAATATTTTTACTCTATACAATTAGTTAATAATTTTTCACAATTTTTTTTCCACTGTCATGTGATATATATATATGCAATTCCGTTTTTAATATTAATTTTAATATATAATATTTTAATCCTTTTAAATAACTGATCCTCTACAAATCCATCGTTGTTGCAAACAGTTTGAGTGTGACTGCAATAATATTTTCTAACTGTCAAAACATTATGAAAATTTTATGTTGCAGTAAAAATGATATTTTCTGACTTTTTCTCAAGAAATGTGTCAAAGCTGTTTTACACGGAGCTTTCACAACCGTTCACCAGCAATATCCGAAAGAAACTGTTTCGAATATTTGTAGGTTGCATATGAAGCACTGCAGTAAGTAATTCCTTCACGAAGTGCTTCACATGCTCCTTTTCGAATAAAGAAATAAAAAACAAAAACAAAATAAATAAGCGAAGGGGATGCGAAATAAACATTGCGCAGGCTTCACGCTTATTATTGAAGCATATATATAAAATAATATAAACAAAAGCAACAATCTGTTTAGAAAACAAGTTTTTATTAAATAATAAACACAAAAAACAGACTATTTAATTATCTATAAACTATTGGAATAATAATAATTAGATTATTTATAAATACCTTTATTTCCTTTATATCCTTTTACACTTTTCATTTCACACATGTCCTGCAGCACATGATTCGAAAAGCACGTGTTCTATTGTTTATATACAGAGTAGGTACATATGTAAGTGCAAGTACACTTGTTATATGTTTTATATCACATGCCGTTATGTATAAATTTTCAGTTTTAATATATATGCCATGACCTGTCCTAACCTTAAAAAGCTTACACCGTGCAGGCATTTGTTTTGTCTTTATATTGATTATGGAGGAAAGAAAATTATTTTAATTTTGGTAAGTTTTTGTTTTATTTCTCCTGAGAGAAAGACAAACTAACTTTGAAAAATGTGAAAAACTTTAAACAATTTCTTTTTCGAATCCAATTATTTTTATTTATTATGCAAGCACATGTCGGTATTTCTTGCCTTCAGCAATTACAGCTGTTTGTAAACTGATGACGTCACTTCCCGTTTTCATTACTTCGAAAAAAAAGGACATATTAACAATACGCCAATTTCAAGGATAAATAAAATGAAAGTGCATATGAAAAGGGAAATGCAAATTTGTTTTTTACTTTTATTTCCTTGTGCAATTAAATGTGTTGAGTTCATTTTTATATGCGGAGTTTTTCAAATTTATTTTTCATACTATTATTTCTATTAATTTTATTAAAAAATTTTTAAACACTCTCAATCTAAACAAGAAAAAACCACGTTAATGAACTGAATTCTCAGTTTTTATTTTTTAATAATGTTAGGTTAAGTTGAAGCTACTGAGCTTAAATCGTAAGCATTTAACAACGGGTTAAAAATCAAAAATTAAAGTTTTAAAGGGTTAATAGATAAATTTTTTTTGAGAAGATAAGAATTTCGTGCCTTTAATGAATTTGCTATGAATAAATAAATAAACACTAAATTTTCAATTTTTATTTTCAATTGTGTTAGGTTAAGTTAAGACTACTGAGCTTAAATCGTAAAAATCTGGGCCTCAGATTTAACCCGTTGTTGGGTTAAAAATCAAAAATGAAAGTTTTAAAGGGTTAATAGATACATTTTTTTTGAGGAGATAAGAATTTCGTTTATGCTTTAAATGCCCAATTTCACAATCATCAGTTAAACTAAGTTCAGCACAATCAAACATTAAACTACTTGCGCGAATTTAAACTTTGGCTAACTTAAACGTTCACAGATGGGGCTTAAACTCACTATCATTCCTGGTGAATTATTTATTGAATAGCAATTGAAAGTTAATAGTTTTTTATTTGATAGGAGAAATTGTTTTATTGTTAAGTATATTTACCCATGACAATGTCCGCGAAATCATATTACTGAAGAAGACCAATCCATTTCTGGGAACTTTACTACGTCACCATTACCTTCACCACTAGCATAAAAGTGTCGTTTTATTTTGCAGCCTTTTTTTCTAATAATTGTTTGTATATGTTTTTTAATTTATTCATGTTTATATATTTAATCCGGCATTCCATAATATGCCACTGCCAGGACTGCATAATTTTTCGTCTCTTTTGTTCAAAATTTTTACTTACTTTTATAAAAATACCGCATTTGTTTTTTTTTCATTCGTTAGTAAATCTATGTTTTTAAATTAAGGTCAATTATTTCACAATTTCTGTGCTAAAGCTTCTTTTCTTTTCCGATATCTTAACAGTTAAATTGAATTGCTTCTTCAAATTAACCAACTGCCCTTAAATCAGCTGATGCGAGTACTACGTATGTTCAGTGAAAGTATAAAATCAAATATAGTGAAACTGGCAGTTATTTAAAAAAAAAACTATGAAATTATTGTAAAACGTTTTGTCAGAGTTTAAAGTTTATTTACACTTTCGCAATGCTTAACTAAGCAAAAGCTTAAATGATTCTAAAAGTCGGTATAATATTATGTAAAACAGAAACAAAACCTTTTGTGAAGATTGCTACATAAAGAGTAAAATCAAAAAACCCTTTCCCAAAAGAAAAGAAAACATATATTAACTTGGAGCAAGTGAATCGCTCTATAAATAAGTTTGTTTGACACCATTGTCCCGGCCCTGATATATTTTAGTAATAATCAAATATTGAAAAAACAGCAACGACTGTAGCAAAAGATTTCTGGTTTTTAGCCGGGTTTTATAAATCAATTATTTAATTACCAACTAGTGGTCGATTATCTGATTTTGTAATAAAGTTTTATCGACAAAACTATATAGCTGACTTTTATGTTACAAATACTACTTGAACAGGTACTTAGTAAAGGATTTTACAGATTGTTAGTTACAACATATTATAGAAATTAAGTTAAAAAAGAACCACAGGAAAATTTCTAATAAAACTTATATCGGTAGGTGCAAGAACCTATATAAGCATCAAGAAAACGTAAAATATAAATTATGTTAACATATACTAATATTTGTACAAAGACTCGGAAAATAAGTTGTTTATAGCCCTAATTTTTTCTTTCAGAGCTGTAAAAAAACAGCGTTAAGTCTGGTTAAATCAAATTAGCATCACTTTTGAAATATGGTAAATGGTTTTTTTTAACACATGCTTTTTGTTGTGTTATGTACAATGCGAAATATAAAAATTGTAAACATTAGAAATTAATTAATTTAAATAAACAAAAAAACAATATAAATATTATAAAATATATTGTATTTAAATTCGTTTATTTATTTATGTATTTGAATTTATATTAGTAAACTGAAATGCTCATGTCATTTTAACGTATGACTGGAATTTTGGAACATATTTCCAGATGACATTCATAATAGACTGAATAAAAACTAACTAACTCTGAAGATTTTAGGAGCATTGTTGTTGCTTCACATGTTTTCTTTAGTAAGTTGCAAGTATTTTTTGCTACTCTAAAAGAGAAAATTACGGCTTCTGTCATACTAAGACCCATTAAGAAGTTAAATTAGTTTTATTAACACTAACACATTCTTATTTATTGATTTTTTTGTTTTATTAATGTCTTTTTATATTCAATTTTCAATTTTGACAAATTGCTAAGTACTTTTATTTGAGAAATTTTTAAAATTACGGCCGTGTGCGATTTCGAGTAAATTAAGATAAAGTAAATTGAAATTTACTAGGGATTTTTTGCACTGCACTTATGTAAATATTTATTTATTTATTTATTGCACTTATTTATTATTTTTGGTTAAAAGTTTTCAAATTTTTTTAGTTATTTATTAAACATCATATAAAATTTTCACAATGACAACACCTTATTTAACCAATTTTTACTAATTTACCCTACTCGAATTTCTAGTAAATACCAACTATACCGCTGCCTTACTGACATTTTCTCAATTTTCTCAATATATCCCTCAATTAACCATTAATTTACTCAAACTCGCACACGGCCTAAATGTTAAATTAGATATTAAACTAAAAACATCTGGTCACCCCAAGCCGTTGTTTAACAATTGTTCTGTCACATTGAGCAAATTTTGATGCAATAATAAGAACAGGAAAAATATAAAATACTCAATAAAAACATTATGCTGTCACGACGGGTGGCAGCAATTATTGGTTTTCAAGTAAGGAATTTATCAAAGAAATTGAATTATATTAACAAACCTACGATGAAACAAGTGCACGAGGAGTTACTGCTCCATATTGATCCTCAACCAAAAATAAACATTTGTGCTGACATACAAGTGATAGTCAGAGTAGCCGATGTGCATGCATATCCCAATGGTGATGTGTTTATTGCAGAGCTACATGGCGGTCATGTAAAAAACTGCGGCTCCGCTATGAACATTAAGGTCAGTGAGGACGAAAAAGAAGTAGATGTTAAATTGACGAAACTTACGGAGGACACAGACTTCCATTGTGAGCTCATGGTTCCAGTTAGATCCAGTTTAAATATAAAAAGTAAAGCCAATTGTATTTTGTCCAACTTGCATAGCGATGACATATGTGTTGATGCAGAAAAAAATATCAAAACAACAGATATTAGAGCCACAAATATAACATTTAACAGTAAAAATGGTGATGTCAATTGTGCTGGTCTACTACTGGGCAACGAAACAAATATTGCTACTGAGGGAAATGGTGTAAGTAGTCATAGTTAAAATAATACAAAAATTTTTAACATTGAATTTTATAGGAAATTACGTTAAATAAACCTCTTGGTAACATGCTGAAATGTAGAACAATCTCTGGGAACATCACTACAAATTCCTGCTATTCAAATAGTTCATTTTTTGAAACAGATTTTGGTCGTTTGAAACTGAAAAATGTGCATAAACAATCCAAAGTTGTGGTGCACAAGAACGGACGACTTGAAATGAGTATGAGAAACTATATAAACGCTTAAAACATTAGGTTATTTGCTTATTATTTCAGCCGGCGTACATGGCAACATCAATTTACACATAAATGGCGGTGATATAAATTTACAACTTACAGAAATACATGGAGAAAGTAATGTGTACAATGTGGCTAACACAGAATCGATTATAAATGTGTCGGATGAAGTTGAAGCTAATACACATATAGCAGTGAAATCAGCGCTTATTGTATTAGATCCTTCGCTATCTCATTTGAATAGTTGTTTATGTCCAGAGAGTAAAAAGTTTTCTCTAAAACGAGAAGATACCAATCCAAATCAATTGAATGTATGGTCTAAAGGCTGTGTTAAATTAGGTAAAAAGTCGTGGACCGAAATTACGACTACATTATTTAATGTGTCCAAAAAATAAATACTAAATATTATTTTAAAGTACTAATACTTATTGTAATACAATTTAAATTTTATGTGTGTTTATAAACATTATTTATGAATTAAATATAAGCGTTAATTGTTAAAATTTGATTTTTTTTACTCTCCAACCTGCTCTATTTGATGCAACTGTTCTTTTACTTTATTTACGCATTCCGCAATACGTGGATCTGTGTTAAGCGACATTTCAGTTCGTAATAATACTTCAATTGTGTTAGTAGTATTTTGTAGAAATTCTTTCATTTTTACATCATCCATTTTTAAAATTGTTTCAGTGATAATGTCTCTTAAATTTTGCAGTAATAATATTTTCTCTTCATCTTCCTCAGGAGTTGAGCAATCTCCGAATTCATCAGACTCAGTTTCTATTCCGTCCAAGAGTTTCCACCAAATTTGTAGTATGCAGTCAAGCAATTGTGAGTCAAAAGGGTATTCAATAAACTGCAAAATCAGCACAGAAAATATATATATTAATATTTTATCATAAATAGAAATAGTATTTATATAAATAAATAGATTAGCACATGCATTACCTTAAGCATTCCGGCTATAGTTTCGATTGCATCAAACTCAAAAGTTTTTACTGGTAAGATTGGTTCTGGTCTTAGTAATGTGCTTCCTATAGTCACAAAGCAATCACATAAACTGTCTACATATAAACTGTAGGTGCTAACAGGTTCGTTTACGAATAACGTTAGTGTTTCCTGTATACTAAGAAATAGTGTCATTCTCCTTGTGTCCTTAGTAGTAAAATGTGTATCGCCTCTCATTTCATCATTCGTCTGCGGAAGTAAAGTTTGAAATGCTTCTATAGTACACTCTATAACATCTTCAACGTTTGGTATGCAATCATAAAATTTATTTTTATCAATTTCAGTATCTAACATCACAATATTTGACCAATTTCTTAAAATAGCGTTAAGCGTTTCCATTGTGGTTTCAAGTAGTGTATCATGAACAGAGTTATATAGTATATAATATATAGATTTTATAACGGATGCGTCTGGAAATATTTTGTATAACTCTAAAGACTCTTCTGTATTTAACTTACAAAGCATCGTATGCAGCAAACGTCCAGTTTGTATCAATGTCAAGACATCGCTGCATGCGAACAAACTTAATATAGTCGACAATACATCCTTTTTTTGTAAAAGTATTGCACAAGTATCTTTAATGCTACACATATTTGCTATTATGCCCACTAGTATTTCAATTAAGCGCTTATCATCTGAATTTTTAATGTATTCTGCAAATATTTCGAGCACTCCTTGCTCTAATAGAAAATTTATAACTTCTTGTTCCATTGTCATATCCCATAGGTAGCATAGCTCATCTTCAAATTGTCTATCCTTTTCCAGACTTTCTTCTAAAGATTTAAGTTTTAACAAAGTGTTTAACACAAAACGTGCACTGTACAAGGTGCCTTCAATGGCGTCACCAAGTAATATTTCATTATCCGACTCGTCAGTATCCACTTGGCTTGGATTGCAATTTATTACACCTTCATTCCCCTCGTTTGAACCGGAATTGTTGGAATTGGCATTGTTGACATTTTCAACTTTCACACAATTTTTATCGTCGTCAAATTCTTCATCAGACATTTTGTGTTCAGCTAAATAATTTCATAAATTGTTTTTAATTGACAGTTGGGAAAGAACAGTTTCTGTTTTTTATGTTTACGCAGTTTCTTGATTTTTTAAACTTGTCAATGAGTGACAGTTATGCACAGAGTTGTATTTAGTTAAGTTTTTAAAATGCAATTTTTAAAATTTTATCTAATGAATACAATGTATGGGAATTACATATATAATATCTTTAAAAATTAATGGTACATTTAGGCCTTGTGCGAGTTCGACTAAATTGGTGATAAATTGAGGGAAATAGTAAATTATGTCGGTATAGCAGAGAATGTTCATATTTATCAGAATTTGGAGTAGGGTAAATTAGATAAAAATTAGATAAATTGTGCGTTAGCCTTGTGAAAATTTTATAAGAAGTATAATAAATAAATAAATAAATTTTAAAATTTTTAACCAAAAATAATAAATAAGTGTAATAAATAAATAAATAAATATTTACAAGTGCAGTGCAAAAAATGCCTAGGAAATTTCAACTTACTTTATCTCAATTCACTTGAACTTGCACACGACGTTAAGAGTTATTTTTAAAAACATAAATTTTTTTTTTGATTCTGTTTTCAATATGATTATTCACAATAAAGTATGAACACTAATTATACACTCTTTCAAATTTATTTTCCTTCGCAGATTTATTTTCTCTGTGTGTTTATCAAACAACTATCATCTCGTTGCGAGTTTCTTGACACAGTGTATAGCAAATATGATAAAACCCAACCCCCAAATATATGTTCAGTAAAATAATGCAAACGTAATGTAGTAAATAATATATATATATATGTACTTCAACTTATACCATGTTTTTAGTGCAGCGTAATCAGCTTAAAATTTGGATGTTTTCATTGGCATAAATTGATTTATGCATGTGACACATCTTTTGGGTATCAAAATGTTTGTTTACATATTTCAATTATAACCAGATAGTATTTAGTTTTGTATTATTAGCATAAATTATTTTAATGGATCATAGAAACCGCAAAAAAATACAAAAAATTTTATATGTAATGTATGTGAATTTGTTTGCAATAAAAAAAAAATAGAACATATGGAAGACATCATGCAATGCATCGAAAAAGTGTAGTGTTTATATTTTTAAAGAAATTATATCTTTTTAAAAATTCTCATATCTGTCTTGTTTTTTATTGACATACTTTTTTCCTCATGTGTCAAATAACTCAAATTTCTATAATTTCCCTTTTAGGAAATATTATGCAATGTAACATTGGATATGTTTGGTATATTTTCATTTAATTTACTCTTATAGTACTTTCACACTGTTTCATTTAGGCACTTGGTCATTTATATTAATGAGTGAGCGTTTGCATTATAATAAGCTCATTTATGCAGTTTATAGAACTTTTATAACCTTTACTTAACAATATATCACAAAAAAAAAAAATATATATATATATATAATTGATAAATTGAATCATTTAGATACATTTTATATATCAATTACATATTCAATTATTAAAAACAAAGATTTTATTAAATACTTACTTCCTTAGTGCCTTTGTTCGCAGTTCAGCTGTTGTTTGTTTACATTTCACATATAAAACATATGATAAATATTTCAAATTTTGGTAATTTCCCTTATGGAAAATTTATTTTTAAAGGTTGCATTCGACATTTTTTGGCTTAAATCAGATGATTTATTGAAAACTATCTAATTTATATGAAAGATTTTTGTATGGTAAATCATACACATTAGTGGTAAAACCGCCTAAATGAGAAAGTGTAAATGTGCTATTAGGGTTATAAAGTTTCAGACACAGTTTTCTTAAAGTTCTCTACATAATAAAATAGTGTTGAAGCCTGAAAATATTAGTTGTGCACACATTTAGAAATTACTCTCTTTTTCTGACAGCATATATTTAATTGTTTAAATAATATAAAAAAAATGTATTTATTGAACTTGTTTTATTGTATATCAATTTCCATAAAACCATCTGCATTGGTCAAGTGTTGCATTTGCTTCTGAGTACTCTCTTCCACAATAAAACCAGGACCAATTAAACAATGTTTAAGTATTGAACCTTTTTTCACAACTGCTTTATGGCCAATGATGCAATTTTCAATATTGCAGCTAAAGAGAAAAGTTAGTAAATAACTATAATACAATATATAAGATATTATAATCTTACCCTTCCTCAACTAAGGCGCCTGCCAAAATCAAAGATTTATTTATAATATTTTTAGGATGAACAGTACAATTCGAACCAAAGACACTGAAATTTAAAGAAGTTTTCTCGGAAAGTTTTGCGTTTTCAGCAACAGCAATTTCTTTTGTTTGTGTTGAACTGACTACAGAGTTTGGTGACACAAGTGGATGGAGTTGCTCTCCACATAATTGTGACCAAATGGAAGATAGCTAAAAAAAAGAGAAAATTTGTATTAATAAATTCTTTACATTATATACATGTACGCCCTAAAAATATTCACCTTTTGATTAATGGCGAAAAAGCTAAGCGTAGTATTTACTCTGACTCCAATCTTATCCTTTGGTGCTTCTATGGCATAACAGCGCACTAAGTCACCATTGTAAGGTTCAGCACTGCGCGTGTCATTGTAGAGTGTTGTCTTTTGTATTTGTTGATCCAGATTGGTTTGTGGTATGAACTAAAGTGTAAAGAATTAATAAAAATAATTCCAAACAGATATAAAAAAGGTTTATACATTGAATATGTCATCTTCCTGTTTGTTGCTGACGCCAATTTCTGACTGTGTATCTGGTACATTGCTTACAGTTTTTTTAGACATTTGCTTTTTGATAATGTATGGTAAAAATTCTCCCTTTAAGGTGGTAAAATGATCTTTCTGCAATTTGTTTAATTTATATGTAGTAAATAATAACTCCACGTATTTTATATTATTTCATTACCTTAATAAGAAAATCCACAACCCATTTTTTTAACACATATATATGTGAATCAACCAAACGGGAGTATATAACCATTTTTTTATTTTTACGCAACAAATGTGCATTGACATTCATAACTTCATCAAAGTCACTTGTTGATGCGAGGAACAATAAGCGCTGTGAGTCAGGATGTATACCTATAAGATCACGTTCCGGCTTGTGTTTCGATTTTGGTCCCGGCACAGTTACATCTAACTCAAAACCACTCTTGAATAGTAACGCAGCAACAGAAGCATCATGTTGACGAAATTTATTAATCAATGGATACAAACTAACATTCGTCACAATATCGCATGTTAACACAATGAAATCAGATTTGATTCTATTTAAAGAAAAATATTTATTTATTTTATATATATGTCAATTAAATGTATACATACTTGTCGTGTATATAACGTAAACTATCAGCGGTGCCAAAATCATGGTCACTAGGTATGGACACAAAATCCAATTTTATTTTCAGTGGCGTTCGTTCAAGCGTTTGTTGAATTTCCGATTTTTCAGTTTCCAAAACAATTACAATAGCCTCTAAACAATTTTTGTTCAAATTTAAATAAAAATTCAATTATTTTGTTTGTAAATACCTTGAAAATTGTGTTGCTGTAGTAAATTTAGTGGAAACCACAATAATGGATACGGCCCAATGGGCAGTAAACATTTTGGTGCATTTCCTAAAACTTCCGGTAAACGTGAACCACGTCCACCTGCCAACACAATCGCTTGAAACTCTTGCGAAACCATAATAGTTTTTGTTTAAAGAATATAATGTTATTAATAGTGTAATATTTGTTTTATTTGACAAAAAAATATAAATGCTGCCGCACCATCTGTTTATGAAATGTCAACGTCAGCTGTCAGTGCCGAAATAAAAATGAGTCTCGAAGCAATGAAACAGGTGTGTGTTGAAGACTCGAGTCTTTTCTAAAGTATGTTGAATTTCATTAACTGTGGTAAATTTTGAATTAAAATATATTATTAAGAAAATTAATTAAATAATTTTTAATATAATTACAATTTTACAATTACAATCATAATTACAATCGAATTGAAGCTTTCATAATAAGTACAACTAATAGTTAACTGCAAAAGTAAATGCTTTATAAATTAAATTGATGGTGTTTTAGGCTGAAATCCTTGACAATAGAAATTTAATAATAAAAAATACAGTTAAAAATATTATATTGCTAAAAATTTTTTAACAAAAAAATCGTTGTTTTAGATATTTTTTACTAAAGAATATTAATTTACTGCCTATATTAAAGTGTGTAGGTAACTTGTAACTATAAAAAGTCGGGAGTACAATAGATTATATTAGAAATCTTTTTGAAACACAACAGAATATAATATATATAATATATATATATATATATATATATAGAGCACTGAAATTATTTACGAAAACTGACAGACTTACTAAGGTATGCAGATCGAAGGTTAATTATTGCTTAGTCTGATGAAGTGATAAACATTAATTCAGTCAAGGCGTAAAGAGGGGTTTTGAAGATACTTCGAGTTAATAAAGAGTAAAAGTGCTCCAGTGCACTGGCTCAAATAGTTTTAACATAAAAGAAAATATGATATATATAAAATTCGGAAAAAAATTAAGAAAATTTTGGGATAAAAGTGATTTTTCAAAAACGTTTAGTTAAAATTTAATGCAAAAATTAAAATATTTTAATTATAAAATATTTTTATTACCAAAAAAAAGAGAATTACAATTTTAATTTAATTAATTTATTCCATTGGATTTACTATTTGCACCAAAGTTCATTTAAACACAAATATTGGCATGTTGTGCTACTATAGGTGAGGACCAGATGCAAAGAACCACCTTGATAATAGGAGAGAACCAACTTAATAAGCCTATGAACGTGATGACTCTGTGACTAATTTTCAAAGATGAGAGTTACCCTATAGACTAGTTTTGGAACCTTTGTATATAAAAGGAATTAGATACACTTGTGAGGAAGATGTTTCGTAAAATCAATGATATCGTACCCGATCGTAACAAGTATTAAATGAGATGGAATAATTAGCTAGGTATATTTGTATGAACTATACCTCAACTTTGGTATACTTGATTAATTATTTACTTTCGGTTTGAAGCAACATTCTGTTAAGAAGACTTATTAGGTCTCCTTATCCAGTCAAACGCGGCTAAAACTCCTCACCAGGGTCTCTTGGGAGAACTTGATTTCTCGATCTTTTTTCACTTCTTCGTACATTTTCTTCCTTCAACTGCTTCTTTAAATACCTTTCTCTCTATATACTCGTTATCCATATTCACGATATAACTAAGCTTGCGAAGACGGTAATGTTAATTCGCTGAGTGACGTCAGTATTATGATAAAGTTCGCACATTTTGTGATTCGTACGAATAGGGTAGTAGTCACCAACTCGCAGAGGACCAAAGATATTACGAGGTATTTTTCTCTCGAACACTTTTAGTACTACTTAATCCTTCCATGAAAGTATTTATGTTTTCGGATCGTACGGATTGGGTAGTAGTCACCAACTCGCAGAGGACCAAAGATATTACGAGGTATTTTTCTCTCGAACACTTTTAGTACTACTTCATCGTTCTATGTTAGTATTTATGTCTTTGTGCCATACAGAAGTACAGGTAGAACAAGTGATCTCCAGAACAAAAGTTTTGGCGGTCAAGAGTTCTCTCCACACTCTAATTGTCTACTAAGTCCATAGTGGTAGTAGTTTTTCGTCTCATTTCAAAATTGACTCTGTGCTTGTCAGATGCTGTAATCAAGATTAATATAGTTAAGTGTACTAAAGTTCGTTGGCCTTGATGGCTTGTTTATGTCATAGAAAACTAGATACTGCTAAGGCCAGCACGGTATTAAATACGTCAGTGAAAAATTCAGTAAACGTTCTACGCATCTTCGGTGAGGGTACAAATGATTTAAAGGTAGCCTGTACTATCAACTGACGACAGCAAACCGCTGATTGGTTTGGTTGGTGGAGACGACTATACGTGGCCCAAGACGATATATATCTATAAAGTCCAACTAAGTGAGTAAATATTTATAAAATACTAAACAAAGGGATTATTTATAGTATTTGACGTAGTGAGTTTTTCGTTTTATTAAAAATACATAATAATTCTATACATTATTGTACATATTTATATACATACATGATAGTAAATTGGAAACATATAAGAAGTATACTCGTACATGTCGAAATTAAACTTAAGACAAGTTAAAATATAAATTTGAATTTGGGACTATTTAATGCGTTATGTACTCGTTATAGTTTGCGGCTTGTCATAAAAATAAAACTTAAAACTAATGGAATGATAAATTTTAAATAGAAATAAAATATAATAAATTTCACAGTGTAGACTGTTGTAGTTGGGCTATAAAAATCACTGAGAGACTACAACAAAGCGTGTCAGCGGTGACTTTTGTACGCTATTGTCAGTCAGTTCGTTTACTTCCTTCGCTCGTACAAATATTCATCTTCATAATAACGTGGGGTGGAGGTGGCAACAAAAACTTGTGGTCGACGTTGTTGTAGTGAAATGTTAATTTCCTCGGGAGTACGATAGACTTGTTGTTGTTGCTGTTGGAAGTGTTGTAATTGTGGTGTGGCTGTAAAGAATCTGTACGGCGTAGGCGTTGCTGCTGGTGCCACGGTCTGTGGACGCAATTGTTGGATTTGTGGTTGAATTTGTTGATGAAGAAGTGGTTGTATGGTGGTGGTAGGTATTGGTTTACGGTAGACAGTGGTTTGTTGTGGTGCAGGTTGATGTCGCACTTGTTGCACAGGCTGTGGTGTTGGACGTGTCTGTTGGTATACCGGTTGTATTTGCTGCTGTTGTTGGAAACCAACTTGAACCTGTAAAAAAACAATAATTTATGTATAAGTTTGAAAAATTTGAAATATATTAAGTGAACTGCTTAATGAACTTACAGGTTGACGTTGGTGATTTACACGTTGTCTTGGTGCTTCATCATCATCAACGTAACGATCGTTTTCATAATAATTTTCAGGGTAATAACGTTCAGAGTAACGCAACGTAACGTTTGGTTTTGATTGGTGTTCTTGTAAATTAATTGGTTTATAAAGATAATCATTGACTATATGGTATTTTGATGATTGCTGGCAAATATTTTCATTAGACGGTGGCATGCAGATGAGGTGTATCTGATGGAAGGTGAAACCTTCTGGACAGATCCATGAGTGACGTTGATTATCTTGGCAATAATGGAATACTTCACAATTTAATGATTCATCCGCATAGTAACTGTAAATATATTTTATTTAGCATCTTCGGTTCAATGGTGACATTTGATTGTATATAATTACTTACCCTGTAGTTTTGGTATTACAATTGAAACTTGATTTAGCCAATAATGTTGAAAGTCTGTCTGGTTCTTCTTCCTCTTCTTCAGTTTCCTCCTCGCTTGATTGTTTTTTACCAGGTCTTAGAAAATTGGTTTGTTGTTTATTATTTCTGCTTTGATAAACTTGTCGTGGTGCTTCCTCTTGATCTTCTTCTGATTGACTGTAGTCATAAACAGGACGTTGCTGTTGTCTATAGCCTAGATGAGTCTGTGCTTGTGTTTCAAAATCATCTTCTTCTTCATTTGCGTCAATTGAACGTGCTGAAAAGCCTTTGGGTGCTTCAGTAGTTGCAACATCCGCAGCAGCAGCTGCAACCGAACTACATGTCAGGTACGTTGCAAAGACTAGGAGTAAGAGACGTAGGCTGTAAAGAAGAAATAAATTATTTGTTTTTCGTTTTCAAAAGTTTTTGATGTTGAAGATATGGACATGGATATGGACATATGGATATGGAGATATGGAAGTTTATGTTGACATATCGAACAGTTGTAGTTCTTAAGTTCTTAATCCCATTAAAGTCTTTATTGCTATTGCGATTGTTTTTAGTTTTCACTGATTATTTGCTGGTTTTATAAGATTTACTCGTTTTTTTATGAAGAGCTTACGAACAGTAGTGAATTGCAACAACGAAAATTTTTATTGATGTGTTGGAATATAGTGCAGTTCAACCATCGGTACACAGGCACAGTGCCGGAGTGAGTATATGGTCTGCAGGTTTGCTGAAGTCCTAAATAGTTTTCATTTTATGTTTCTTGAATCAAGGCTATCCTCGATTCTAGCGAACTTACAATCTTTTTAAAAGACCAGAAATCGTTTGTTACAGTGGTGTGAATTCATTTATGCTTGTAAATAGTCATTAATGTATGAGATGTATGTGTCAAAGTGTAGGTCTGACTTATGTGTTTTTCAAAGTCTTTTTAAGTCATCTCATCTGTTACCTCATTTCTTTGTCTAGGAACCCAGTAAAGAGAGACCTTGTGATGTTCAATGTTCATGACATGTAACTACAATTCTCAATTTTGCTATTTTGAATTCGTTTGCTTTCGTTGCTTGCTGGTTGTCTCCAAAGATAGTGATATAAGAAGGATGAATTGTATTAATTTGTATGTTAGCCTTGCTGCTTTTCGATTGTGTAGATCTTAAAAGAAAGGCCTGAAGGACTTTGCAAGTATCAGGTAGTTACTTTAAGCTAGTTTATAAAACTCGTTTGCTTTGATAGAGAAAGAAAATTGCCAATAATGAATACATCATAATCATCTTTAATCATATTATATTCATAAAAATATTATTATGATTCTGAGCTTCACATTTGGCAGGACCCGAGTTCGATACCTGCTACTTGCAGTCTCAAAAATAATTATTTACGAATAATTAAATACAAGAATTATTTCCAAGACCACTGATGATGGGTATTTGGGTACTCGAAACAGCTGTATAGTCAGCAAAAATTCAATTAATTAAAATAATATAAAAAATAAAATTTTTGTTGTTGTATTTTACTACTGTTCGAAAAAACCTCTTTATAAAAATATTATACATATAAGTATTCTGAGAAATATCATAATATCAAAACAAACGAGATATCATTTTAGTTCATTATAAATGAAAATTTTGAGATTACCCTTTAAGCGTATTCCATTGAGCGATAAAATTAGAGTAAAGACTGTCAGATCGGGTGTGAATCAAAATTTATCCAATTATCCAAACCTTGTAAATAATCAAATCTATTATAAAAATTGCTTATAAATATTTTCTCTACCTGACTTTATTATCCATAAAAATAGTTACTAAAATTTAATCGATGAACGTGAGGCGCCAGAAAAAAATCAAATTCGAAAACCAAGTGGCATGCAATGGATTTAATATTCATTCCACGTTTCACTGTTGCAATGTCAAGAAATCAAATTTCAGGAAGATGAACAAAAATTATTAAAAGTACATATTGTCAACTATGTATTATTAGTGAGTGCTGCTTATAAGAAATAAAAAATATAAAATATTTCAATGGAATTTAAAATTGCATAAAACCAACTTGACATTGTCGTAATCATGAAATTATTGTACGCCTCATTGGGAGAAAGTTTGATTGTTTTTAAATGTACATTTCTTGAAGACATGCCAAATTAAAGTTTAATTTCTTATGCATAGGTTATATGGTAATATTTTATAGTTTTATTGAAATTTCCTAGTTAAACAAGCAATAGAAAAAAACAAACCTACAATAAAAAAACTGAAGAGCTTGTAGTATTTGAGTGACTTTATGGAACTTCGGAACTTCACGCATTTTGAAGTTCAAATTTGTCAAATGTTAGAGCATAGGGAATCTCCCAAAAATATATGAACATCATATGATGTTTAAACTTTTACTATTATACATAGTCATATTTAACAAAATTATGTCAAATATAGAAGAGAACAGTTGCTCAAATAACTCGAACATCTTCTAACAACCTTTCCAACACTAATTCTGCATCTACACTAGTCAGATTTTCGCAAAACTTTTGCAGACAAACTCAATTTTTTACTAACTCAATATATTTATATAAAAAAATTATCAAAGATTAGTCCATGTAGACGCTGAGTGAAGGTGTTTCATCTAACCCTGTGTCTACACGGGCATATTAAATTCTTTGAAGTCTGTAATAGTACACTACGCTGAATATATATGAGTTATTTATGAAAATTTAAGAGATAGTTCACGCCAACATAAGGACCAAACATAAGATAGTCTCCGGTTTCTCAAGACTGGTAGCTCCAAACAATTTCATTTAGGGTTTGGGGTATGTTAGGCAAAAACAAAGGATATGTTCTAGGGTTACCTTACTGTCAGGTTTCTAAAGGTTCCAGCAATCGCTCAAGTACTGACATTTAGCAAACTTTGATAATTATAAACTCTGCAATCCTACAGTGCCCTTTTAGAGTATTAAATAACGTTTCTGGTTCTTTTGATCAAAGACAAGAGACATTTATGCCGTTTTCGATTGGTAAATTTGGGGCAATTTTTTCAACATAGTTTCACATTTAGTGCAATTTTTATTCGCGATCGGTAAACCTCGAGCGATATCTGTAACTCTCGAGATTAATTTATAACTCTCTAGATATTTTGCCAGAGTAGCAAAATTACCCTAAAATTTACAGCAGTTTTATATGACTTGACAAGTAAAGTGTGATTTGATTCGACATATATACTTATGTATATGAAAAATATAAATTCCTATCAACAAAATCACAAAAATGTAAGATTACTCTAAAAACGTTTGACTGAGCAACAAAATAATTCTGGATTTACAAATCAAAAACGTCATTAGTGCATTTTTTTCGAATATGTACTTGCAGATAATACAGCAAATTATGCAAGTACTCAAGTCACGCCTCCTGATCACATTTTTAACATATGTATATTCGTCGAATTGTTTATATGTATCACGCAGAGGTCTCATCTATTTGATCAATTGCAAGGTTAGCGCCAATTTTGGCAATATTGTCAACTATTTTATATCTCTCTATGTCGTTATGTTCAGGAACCCAATATACACTTAGTCACAACTATGGATTAATCTGTTTATAGCCTCCTTGCATTGTTGAACATTTTTGGGGAGATACTACAAATACTACAATACTGGCTGTCTACAAAGAAGATAATGCTATAAATATTTGTTTCCTTCAAGCAAACATGTTCTACCGTTTTTCTAAGAGCAAATAATTTTGCCAAATATACAGTGCAGTAGACGTAAATTTCATGCTTAGTTCAGCAGAGTAGCTCGCAGCTCCAATTCTCCCTTATATTTTAGAAAAGTCTTTATAGATATTGAATATATTATGACTCGGTTCCAAAGCTCAGCGCTATTCTTTAATTTCGGTAATTATTTCTATACTTGTACGTCATTTATAATCATTATATCATTTGACTACTTCAAACGTATTTTATTTGACTATAATCCATCTTCTAAAGCCCCTGTTTAGTAATAATTGTTTCAACCTCAAAAATAGAAAGTTATTATATACTCAAATAATTAGGCCATGACTACTATACGGATGTGTAACATACAGCAAAGCTTCAAATACTGCCATAAAGCAATTACAGATAGCACAAAATCTGGCTTTAAGAAGAGTTATTAAGATTCATTGGTATATTAGGACAACAGACATGCATAAAGATCTAAGAATCGGCTCAGTGAAAAAATATATCAAGGACAGAACCCTAAAATTATTCACAAACGTCGATACGTTGCCGAACCCCGCCCTAACAAATCTTAAGTCCACCTCAGGACGCACAGGCAGATATGCTGATCTACGGTCCATCATCAGTTAAAAGATAAATAAATGATAATAATTCCAGTATAAAGCTTAGTGCGGGGATAAGCCACAAAGGGAATAAGCCCTTTAGCCATAAAAGAGTGAAAGTGCGCAATAGCACTAACTCAAACCACAACAACAGCAACAATCAAGCTAATGATATATCATATACATCATTTAGCGTGAACAGACAGCAAATATAAAGGTTAATCTACACAGGTTAGACTTTTGTAAGATTTCTGCTTGCATCTTCATTTGTCCACTTACAAATACGAATTTTAGTTTACAGACTATTATTCGAATATAATACTTATTTACATTCGAACATAAAAGTCTTGCCAAAATCTATCTAAAATCTAGATGATGAGTTATAGTGTTCGATTTAGTCCTACGTCTATACTGCCTTGACTTCAGCAGAATTTTTGACTGTATGTATGATGTAAGACTGTGTATCTCAATTTTTTACTAATATATACTAATTTTTGTTTATAGATGAAATTCGAAAATAATTTGTATGCATATTTATAATCTACAAGTGTAGATGATGAGTTATAGTGGTGAATTTAATCCTACGTCTATACTGGCTAGACTTTTGCAGGATTATTGATTGTATATATGATTTGAGATGATGCGTATGAGAAACTGTATGTCTCAATTTTTCATTAATATTTACGAATTTTTATTTATAGACTAAATTCGGAAATAATTTTCGAACACAAAAATCTTGCCAATGTTTAACCAATATAAACTCAGATTTAGATCGAACGCTATAACTTAGCGTCTACATTGACAAGACTTTGGCAAAATGTTTAAGTTCGAATATATAAAAATTATATGCCAAGGAAATGTTCGAATTCGAATATATTTTAAGGTGTCTGCGTAATTTGTAATTCTCCATCACTTTAAATCATAATTTATCACGCAATCTGTTCTTTCTCTTCTTTTTTAAACCCTCTCTAACCTAACAACATAGCTTAGTATGCCCTTTAGCTGGTTGTAGCTCTTAGCTAGCATTTGCAAACGCATGCGCAGCTGATATTATTCACCTGTGGTTCCTAAAAACATAAAAACAATAGTACAAGTCTGCCTTCGTGCAATCAATGAAACAACTTTATGATATGGGAAAATCTTCAAAGTAAAAAAGAAAAGCAAAATTACAAAAATACAATTAAAAAAAATTGCGCGGGAAAATTTATTTTTGTTTTTATTTTTGATTTGTTTCTACTTTTTTTTGCTATTTTGATGCACTTTTTGAAATCGAACGGCAGAAGATGCACAGATCCCAAACCTGAGGTAAAGGCAAAAGTACAACCGCAAGGCAACAATCAAACAGCCAAACAAACTGTTATGCAATTGTTTGGTTAACGCGGTTGTTTCCATGAATGCAATTCCCAAAGCAATACCACAGCAATCCATGTCGCAGTCGCAATTGCAGTCTCGATTATCTGCGGCACAAAAGAAGATGAGACCGAGTTTTGCAGAGAAATAAGTAAGCCAAAGTACGGGAATACAAGCGACTCATCGCTCATCGCTCATTGCCTATTTGCCTATGTGTGAATGTGTATCTGCGAGTATGTAAATAAATGGAAGATGCTACTTAAATCTTCTGCGCTTCTTAAGGCAATATTTTTAACTGCTGCCATTTAAACCGAACGAAATAAAACGTCATTTATGTCAAAATGTTAACAAAAAAAAAACAAAAAAAAAAAATTAACAAAAAGATTTTTTTTCAGTTTTTTATTTTATTTTGATTTGTTGCGTTGACTTGTGCTGACAATTGCAGAAGAACTTGGCAAATTTTATGTGGGCTCTGCACTTTTCCATACACAAGTACTCCCTGCCACTTCGTCACTTCTGAGCCCCTCCAATCGGCACTATGTGTTGCTTGTTTGTACTTCAATAAATGTAATAAAAATTTTGCTGACATATATTTTCAGATACTTTTGTGTTACTTTTCATACCAAATTAGTACAATATCACAATGATTGCTTCACTAATGAATGTGTCTCCAACTGCAACTCCAACTCCGGATGAATGTGTTTGCGTGGGCCTTTAATGGTAATATAATGATGAAGTAATGTGTGAAATGTTTACGCAATACCCCTAGAGATTCTTCAATACGTAATCTGCGTTAATTTTAAGTTTCTAGTTACTATTTGCTACTCACGACCAAAAAAACCTATTGAGGCTTCAAACTTCAAACAAAATGCAACACTATTTCGCAATAGACTTCAATTAAAAACAAATTTAAATCTATTTCCAGAGATTCTAAGATAAGTATAAATCTTTATTATCAAAAAATTACTTATTAATTATTACTTCAGTAATTAAATAATATCAATTATAAGCTTATTTAATTCAAAACCATTAAATTCGTTACATAAATTAGTTAATTAACACGCTTTAAATATTAAACGGACTGGCCGTAAGTCACGCATAGACCTATTGGTCCCTAGTTAGGATTGTGCCAACTAATTAATTAAATTAATTAATTAACACTTTTTAAATATTAAACAGACTGGCCGTAAATCACGCATAGACCTATTGGTCCCTAGTTAGGATTGTGCCAACTAATTAATTAAATTAATGAATTAACACGTTTTAAATATTAAACGAACTGGCCGTAAATCACGCATAGACCTATTGGTCCCTAGTTAGTATTGTGCCAACTAATTAATTAAATTAATTAATTAACACATTTTAAGTATTAAACGGACTAGCCGTAAGTCATGTATAGACTTTTTGGTCCCTACTTAGGATTGTGCCAAGGGAAGTTGAGTATGTACTATAAAATTAAATATCTTGGCAGTATTTTTTCAGTTTCCTCAATGTTCGCATTATGCATTATCCTAACTAGGGTTATGCCAAGGAGGGAGGCAATGGGGATTTACCAATTAAATTATTTGGCAGTATTTTTGCAGTTCCCAAAAGCATTATTAAAATATTGTCAAGGGGGTAGAAAGGTATACATCTATTAGTTCTCGCACTAAATACGTTATTGCTCTTGCGGTACCAGTTAGAATTGAGCCTATAAGCAGATTTTGTCATAGACATTTTTACGAATGTGAGAACACCTGAGATACAACATTTGAGAATATTGAGAAGATTGGAATTTTTAACTAAAACTGTTGGAGTTCTGGTTCTAGTATACACGCATTATACTGACTGGTTAATCTAAAAAAAATTCTTTGATATTAAATCCAAAAAAAAAAAAACAAATATATACAAGTGCGGTGAGTTCTTGTCCACTGTCAATAGAGCTCAAAGACCTCAGATAGCCGAACTATTGTAACATATTTCAAACTAAATTTAAAGCCATTAGGGTAACAACGAAGACGATAATGTATACGACGATATGATGCACTCACCTTCCGGGGCGCCGGATTGTGGTCAGTGCGTAGGCATTCCACTCCTTGCCGCAAAAAAAAAATAGCCCAATTGAACTGATATATTTTAAAACGTTTTTTTTTTGAAATTGAAATAAAAAAATATAAAAAAATATTTCTTTTAACTTCATTTATTATATACAATCTATTCTAAGCATGAATAATAAGTACTACTTAAGGAAATAACAATATTTGTCAGGCTTGTACGGATCTACCAGTGGTAATCACCGCGTTATAAAAAAAAAATGTAAAAAAATATATTAAAAAAAAATTATAAGAAAAATATATAAAAAGATATAAAAAGATGTAAATAATTTGGTCCATCATATATTAATACTACTTGTAGATTTAAAGTAGTTAATTTCAACTAAAATGAAACCTAAAATAAATAATTGGAACCAAGTTGTTAAATAAAATGGCTTACAGCATCACTAATACCCCTAAAGAGTAGATTATTGATTTGCTTTCATTTTTTGTATAGCTAATCAGTGATCTAAGTGTCGGTCAAAGACCTAATGACCTACCGACCATGTCTTATAGGAAAACGTGGTCGACAGGAAAATTGCACTTCCATGTTCAAAAGTTTTTTATAGTTTGTAAACATTATGTGTTGATAGATTAAATAATGTTTAACATGTACTTCCGAAACTCTCCTTACCGGGTGATATATTTTTTTATATATAAAAAGAATTGAAATTATTAACAATTGAATTGTATTATAAAAATAAATAAAAACATTTGTGGTTTTTTGAAATGAAAACATAAAATAACATTTTATGGCTTTTGGCATATATAATAATCACTTAATGTTCGTTAGCAACAAAAACATCAATGACTAATCGCTACCGTTAATGTTACGGTTAAGTTTGCTGAATCGAACTTATCAAATAGAGTTATTGAGGTCATTATATTTAATTTTTAAAAGTCAAAATCCGAACTTCAAATTACTTCAGTCTGCAGCAGCAGCCCAAAAAGAAAGCAACACAATCGATACTTTTACTTTCGTTCGAGTCCGGATTTGAAGACTGGCGTGTGCGCAATGTAAACCGTAACAAGTGCACGTAAGTACGGCTTAAGCTATTCAATGGAAATACCAAAATAATTCAAACGATTTTGTCCAATTATCCAAGCCATATTTATGTAATTTGAGTGGTTTTTTAGCGATTTGGAATGAAATCACAATAATAAGAGTAAATCAGAAAATATTATTAAATGTTTATTGAGATAGTCTTTTTAATATTTTTTTTTAATATTAGATATTTGTCGAGGCTATTATTTGCCTCAAGAAAAATTTTAGAGTAAATGAACCTCTTCAAAGATACAAGAAAGATAGCATAGTCACGTGGTAAACAGTCTTAATGTAATTCACAATATTACAATTTCAATAAAATGATCCAGGAACTATAGGAAGCAAGTCATTTGGTAACAGTTACAGGTTTTGTTGACTTTCGAAAAAACATTAAGCAAGGCTTTTCTGTTTACCAAACTATATACATATATCTTCGAGATCTTGAGTTTAATCATAGACATAGCATAACATATTCAACTATATGCGAGAACTTTTCTGTTTACCAAGCTATATATATCTGCGAGATCTTGAGTTGAATCATAGATATAGCATAACATATTCAACCAAATGCGAAAACTTTTCTATTTACCAAACTATGTACCTATATCTGCGAGATCTTGAGTTGAAACATAGACATAGCATAACATATTCAACCAAATGCGAGAACTTTTCTGTTTACCAAGCTATATATATCTGCGAGATCTTGAGTTGAAACATAGATATAGCATAACATATTCAACCAAATGCGAAAACTTTTCTATTTACCAAACTATGTACCTATATCTGCGAGATCTTGAGTTGAAACATAGACATAGCATAACATATTCAACTATATGAGACAAAATCCATTTAATCAACCAATATACTTTAATTATGATCATCAAATTGCTTTGCAGTTTTACATGAGGTAAATTATATATGAAAATAGATTGTGTAATCTGCGCAGTAGTTTTAAACCTGACGATTGAGGTTTAGAACCTCCATCTATGTGACCCTTTTTACATAGTCGAGGCATTTTCATTTAAATCTTTCTTTCGTCCTAGTAATTATCTATTCATATAGTATTATCTGTCTTTGTAAACGATTTTGTTTCATTCTTATGACATTCATCGTACTCATCGGAAATGTTCCGCTTAATTGAATCTTATCAATCTTATTGGTTTTCCTTTTATAGTTCCCATTTGTAACTCAGTAATTTTCATTAAAAAACGAAATCTCATGTTAAAGTCCACATTCATGCAAATTATTGCTGAGCTCTTTTGGTGCTGAAATTTTTAATAAAAGATAGGAAAACTCAACGCAGGCATCTGTATGCAATCTGGTCACTTTCCACTAAAAGCAAATCTAATATTCTCATTAAGATGTCCCGTAGAGATATTAGTCCTACGGTAACTTTACTTACAGGTCACTGCAAACTAGGCACCATGTTAGAAAATTAAAACTTCCTTTAAATCATACCTGTTGCAGCTGTGGGGAAATCGATGAGAGTGCATCTCATCTACTCTGTCTTTGCCCAGACCATGTATGGTGGCGACTCAACACTTTTGGAGTTGAGGACCCTTTCTTGAGAATCGTAATCAATTAAAAGACCTGACACAGAATTTTGAGGTTCGCCATTGGTTCTAGGTGGTTTTAAATCCTGAATTTTCCTCTATATACGACAACACAATGGGTCAATAGGACTAAATGGATCTCCTAACCTAAAGTCCACATTTTAGATCCATATACTAGAAGAGGTTGATTTACGATTTTGTAGACAAACTATTTATGATAAAATGTCTTTTTATAAATAAACTCAGTAGCATTCTGCAGATTAAGGTTTAAAAAAATGGTGTGAAACTGTGCTAAACTAAGGGGAAAGGATGGTGAAAAACATAAAGCGGGAGTTTCTAGTCCCTATAACTATTGGTTAATATTTTACTTTTTAGGATAAATGATCAATCTCATCTTGTAACCCGTGAGGCAGATACACCTCAGATTGAGGTTAGGAGAAATTCCTTTGAAGACACTGGATAATAAATAGAAAAAAGTGGAAGGTGATATAATTATCAGTATCTTCTTGTATAGAAAAAGTAATATTTAATAAAAATTTTTGGTATTTATTCAAGATTCTTTATATTTTCAACATATTAACTTGTAATTTATTAAATTTCAAAATTAAAAAAAAGACAATAAATAATAATTATAAAAATGTGAACATAGTTTCAAAACTTTTTATATGCAAAATAAATCTACTATATATAAAAATGAATATATAAAATTATACAATAATAAATTCTTTAACACTATCAACACGAAAATGTCACCTTTGCACTTTTAATAAATTTAAAAATATATTTACTGTCTATATTTTTTTATCGTATTTGTTATTGTTGTTGTTGCTGCTGCTGTTGTTGTTGTTGTTTGTTATAATAACATTGTTCGTTGTCTACTTGTTTGAGATACTCAAACTGCTCTTTAGTTAAACTTAACTAATTACGAATGTTCATAAACCGACCGACCTGAGTGAAGTGCATCTTCTGGCACTTCTCCGCAACGAATTTTTGCAAGTGCAAAGCGTTCAGTATCTTTATACTCGTATATTGGAGAAAAGTCACTACATTTGTATGTGACTTAATCGTGGCATCCAGTACAGAGTGAAGCGCAGAGTAGACTTGAGGCTTTGTTTGTATAAGACTTTTAAAATGCAGATGCGCTCTGACTTCAAATATCTTGTATGGATGTTTATTGCAATATTTTGCTGGGGGTTCAAATCAAGTTGGAGCACTTCACGTTTCAACGCATGTTGCGCTGTCATAGTGAAAGGTCATATGCAATTGCATATACTAAATTATCAGCTGACAGGAGTTCGTTGATGTTAATGTTTTCAAGATAAATTTATTTTTGAAAATATATTTACATATATGTTTAATGCATAAAATGTCAATAAGAAGAGTAATATATTTTAATTAAACTATAAAAAATAGTTCACCTGTAGCATATCATTAAAAGCAAAAATTATTTGATATGTAATCTACTATAGCAGAGAAGCTCTCTAAGTCGTATTATAAATGCATAATGAATTTTACATAAAGTTATAAAGACGTGCTCAATATGCTAATGCTATGTAAGACTGTGTAATACCATATTCTCACTTGTCTTATTTAGACAGTTTTGCTAATTAAAACCTTTCTGATAAATGAACTCATTATAATTAAATCAATTGATTTAAGGGGAATAATGATTTAAGGGAATAAATTTCCCAAAGGGAAATCACCAAAATTTGTAATATTTGTCACATATTTTATATAGAAAGTGTAAACAAACAAGCTATTTCTCATCCAGAAATCAACTTATGCCAATGAAAACGACCAAATCCTAATTTCATTAACATAAGTAGTTCTAGCTGCAATGGAAACATGATATAAACACTAAGACCATTTTCTTTCAGTACGAAGTGTTGTGCACCGTGAATATGATACACCGACATCATCAGATAATCTATCAACTGACAGACTGCAAAAGGCCATATGCTTCATGGTGAGGCATATATGTGGCAGTTCACTTAATATATTAGACTTTTGTATACTGACAATTCTTTTATTTCTTCTGATTACTCGCTAAACAAAAGCTCTAATTTCACCTTTTACCATTTTATGGTATTATTTTCTAATCAGCATTATAGAGCGAGTCATCTAATAAGACATCTTGACATGTGTTGCGGGGGGGGGAGGCCTGAAATAATTTTCTGTGTTATTGCCTGGATTGACAGTGTATTAGAAAGTGGTTTGGATATTCAAAACCATTTATCACATTAAACAAAACCACTTATGTCTTCTTCTTCGTATAAAATGATCAGTTTTGCTGGCATATAGAAATGAGCTTACTAGTTAGTTATCTAAAGAGACACCGTGACATGTGCTACAATCTCAAGAAAATAGAATTATCTGATTTGATACAATAATAATATCATTTTAACCTGGTATTTTTCTATATTATTTACGGAATTCATTTTGGATAAATAAGAAGGAAGGTTTAAGATTTTGGTGCAGAAATATTTGACGCAGACGACACACTGATGTCGGTTAGACTGGCATATTCTTTTTCTTTAGAAATTTGCTTGTGGCACAAAGCATTACTAAAGTCGTAGTTCTAGGCGTTATTTCTATTTGATTTTAGTAAATAATAATACATGTATAAAATAATAAAAATTCTAAAATTTTTTGGTACTAAGTTTATATGCGAGAATTATTCATTAATAATTACTTGAATTTTTAAATGTTATGGTTTATTTTATATAGTTTGTGGTACTTAAACGAGTTTGGGTCAATCAAAATATTTAAAAATTAGAAGGATACGAATAGCAAAGAAAAGACAACAACAAAAATTTTTATTTAATTTATTGAAGTTTGGTTGACCATACAACGGTGTTATGAGTATTGCTCATCATCAGTGGTCTTAGGAAATATTCGAATTTCTTAAATAGTTTATAGTCCGTATATTATTTGCTTGGACTGCAAGTGCCAGGCTTAGAACTCGTGCCTATCAAACTAGAAGCGGTGACTAATCGTGTTTATCCACAAGTAGCCAAGGCTGCACAAACTTTCAATGTTCGAGTTCCAAGTTTTTTGTCATTTTTATTTGTAAGTGACTTTTATCAAAGCAATAGCTATGCTTTTTTATTTAGAATAAACTTATACACTACAGCTTTATTTGGAAACACAAGTTCAACGAATTGAAAGTTAATGCTTGAGGTTACCTGTTTTTGTTTCAAAGCTAGTCTTTTGTAGAGACATCTGTTATGCATATATTTACTTACTATATGTAAAGCATCAATTGGGTGCAATTTTACAAACAAAAAAAACTGCCAATGCCAATATTTATATGGTTCCAGGCTTTTAATGAAGCAGAGCAATTGCATGGTAGACTTAATGTGGTAGTAGCCGACTCTAATCAAATCTAAGACACTCAGCTCTTCAGATGAAGATCAAAGTGTCTCTTGATAAGCTTTACAAATATCAAATGAGAAAGTGATTAGCATAATTTTTGGATTTGAAAATATTTGAAATTATTTAACAATCTATGAAGTCTGTAATGATTATACAATGCACATAAAATAAGAAATCAGGAAGGATATTTTCCTGATCTAAACCAGTATAAATTGTCATAACATTCCAGCTGTTTAATAGTAAAATTTTAAGTTTATATCTCGAATTTACTTTTAAGTTAATTTGCTTATTTTTACTAATATTATGTAATTTTATGAAAGGCTTGTATTTCGTTTCATATTATTTTATTTCTTTTCCTTCAAACACGTAGAGTTCATATAGTGCAGTCGAATTATCGAATTGCTTAGTTGGAACTCGCTTCAAACTTACTCCAGTTTGAAAAATAAAAGAAAATGAATTAAAAATATTTCTTGTAAAGTTAATAAGTAATGGTCGTTTCAGTAATGGTACGAATTTTTAGTTATTTCTTAACTCGGCATAACTAGTTTATTCGACTTAATAAAAAAGTCGTTAACAAAAATAGCATGAAAACTAAGTCAGTTGGCTACCAAGCAAATGCAAATACTTCCTACTGATCCACATATTCATAACACGCATTGTAGCAAAATAGTAACATGTATCATATATGGATATTTTGCTTATATAGTAAACAAAGTCCACAACTGTTTCATATATTGATTATGTATTTTATTTATTTCCCAAAAAAGAAAAAAGCTGTAAGAAATTGCATCACATAATGCGTTAAGAGTGAAATGATTGCACTCTCCATCATAGATAAAAATGTGTGAGCTTTTTAAGGCAATATCGATCGAGTATTTTTAACTTGAAGCAATTTGATATAATTTCCTTGAAAAAAATATTTTCTTCATTAAACCGGAAAATTTGATATAAACACCTATTGTGGTACAAAAATGCAACAAAAAATTTTAAAGAAAATTATTGCATGCTTATAACATAAAAATGCATTGCAGAAGCACTATTTAGTAAAATTTAGCAATTATTTTAATAAGAAAATCATAGACATTGAAAATGGCTTAAGTGTTAATAAACAATTTACTAATTTTGATTGTATATACATAATAAACATTAAAATGTGTATGAAATACGAGTACAGGAATACGAGGACGAGAGGGCAGTTATCAGAGTAAAGCAAAATTTTCTGAATTTATTTTAATTTATTATTTGAAGGTGCGCTGATTCTGAGCTTCACGTTTGAAGGACCCGAGTTCGATTTCTGGTATTTACAGTCTAAATAAAAAATATTTATGAATAATTAAATACAAGAATTATTTCCAAGACTACTAATGATGGGTATTTGGCAATACTTGAAACAGCTGTATGGTTAGCCAAAAATTCAATTAATTAAAATAATATAAAATGAAATCTTATTGTTGTAGTTCACTAGTGTTCGAAAAAACCTCTTTATTAAATTAAATTTATTATTAAATGAATAAATTAATATTGTGTAAATTCACACTGTGGTATAAGGAACAACCACGGTATGGGGTTATTTATTTTGTGGTCCTGATCATATAGCACTGTTTCAGTAATATATTTCAAAACTGACATACTCGGCATTGCATATTTAGTTTAAAATTTGCCATATAATAATATGAATTACTTAACAACCGCTAAACATATTCAAATTTTTCCAAGGATAAATAAGACTTTTCGCATTAAATTTTATGAGACAGCGAATATTTGCAAGTAACTGTCCGAAGACCATTGCATCAATAAAAATTTAGTGTATGGAATTTTTTCTAAAGTTGATAGTACCTCAGGATTTCACAGGAATTGCCATTATAAAAAGAAAGTTGAATCTAATAATCACTATCACCATGTTTGGGATATAGATTTTTTACTGATCTGAATGAAATAAAATCACAAGAACAGTTCCTAATAAAATACGATTTAAATCGATGGTGGGGTGTCCAGAAGGAGTTTAGTAAATTAATAGTAGTAAATGCATTAAATTTATAAATAAAATAAAATAAATAAAATAAAATTAAAGGAAAACGCATTTATAATGAATAATTAATTTTAAAAAAATAAACATAATTTGATATTATATTTCAATAGAGTTACATAGATAACAGTAATAACTAATCATACTAAAATTAAATTTGATATATGAAAGTTAAGGAGCTTCGCCTTTTTTATTGTGAAAAATAATGATTCAGTCAAAACTTAAATGTTTTTTTTAATATTTAATTTAAATTTTTTTTACTTAATAATTATTAATTATTTTTTAATAAATTGAAATTAATTCAAGTATCAAACACACCCATTGAAATAATGAAACTCATGCAACATAAGTCAAGGTCAATATTCTTTTATTAATTTAAAAACTTTTTAATTGTTTCTATTAAAAGCTAAAATGAAGTTGTAAAAAATATTGCTATTATTAAAATGTAATAGATTTTTTTGCTTACTTGGGTAAATAATGAAATAGCTTCAAATTCCACGCCTATTTTTGGTTGTATTGTTACGCGTTTATTATGAATTTTCTTCATGAAAAAAATAGTTGAAAAAATTGCAAACAATTATCTGGCGAAGTCTAAATGTAAAAATTTATCTGTGATATTTAAGCCATTTTCAAGGTGTTGCGTTAAAATACATGAGTTAACTGTTATTGACTAACATTTTTTTTTTGTTTTTTGAATTTTTACACATTTACTTAGCCAACCAACCAAGAAAGCCAACAAAAAAGCTGTATAAATTTTCAGAAATACTGACAA
Organism: Teleopsis dalmanni; assembly: GCF_002237135.1. NCBI lineage: Eukaryota > Metazoa > Arthropoda > Insecta > Diptera > Diopsidae > Teleopsis > Teleopsis dalmanni. The sequence goes on along the minus strand of NC_051847.1, from coordinate 69,772,904 downwards.
GTAGCAATTTGCACATTAACGAAGTATTTTGTAATGAAAATGCACGCACATATGTGACAACAAATATTTTTATTATTTTTTCTTTTGTATATTTTAAATTAAAGTAATTAAACTGCATAACTTTTATTTAAAATAGCATTTATTTTATAGATCTGTATGTATAGATATGTCAGCAATAAAATAAAACAAAAGACTTAAGCAACAAACTTTTGTGCAGCTTATACGCATTCATTTTTATAATTAATTTGACATAGTGTTAATATAGTTTAAAAACATAAAAATAAATTAAGTAATTGTTATAATAATAAGTATTGAATAAAATACAATCATAAAAGAGACTCTTTACCGGAATTGAAATAGTATGCGGGGTATTCCCATTAATGACAATGCATGCTTAAAGTTTTATATTGGAATTGTGATATCGAGGAGATCATCGATATTATAATTAATTACTTCAAAAGAACAATATATCATGGGTGTAGTTGGATTATAATGTAAGGGGGAATATTAAATCTTACTCGCATGATAAAAGTAAATAAAATAAAATAAAAAAAAATACTACAGAAGAGGTATCCAAATTCAAACTCATTTGTTTTTATTGCACAAGAGTATCTGAACGTACCTTCTGCTCAAAAAGTGTTTTATTTGTAAATAAAACACACAAATTTAAATTTTATTCCAAATTTATTTTATCTTCTTCAAAATATGCTCCTTCTGAAGCGATACACATATGCCAACGCTTAATCCAATCTTCCATACACTTTTCGTAGGCCCGTGAAGGTATGACTTTTAGTTCCTTCAGCGAATTCTCTTTCACCGATTCAGTTGACTCAAAACGCTTACCACGAAGGGGCAATTTGAGTTTCGGGAACAGGAAAAAGTCGAACGGATTCAGATTTAGCGAATATGGTATCTGAGCGATGACAGTGGTACCGTGTTTGGTCAAAAAATCGCGTACAACAAGAATTTTTCATAGTAAAAATCGCTAAATGCACTTGAGGTAATTTCACATTAACAGCTGCTGTAAAAAAACTAATTGACGGATGGCGCTCAAATTTGTACCATATGTCAAGAAAAGGTGTACCAACATAACAAAAAAAAATTTTTGTAAAAAGTCTATTACTTAAGGAGTAGTTAACAAACAACAAAATCCGGAGCTCAAAATATTTTTTGAGCAGAAGGTACATATAGCAATTTCTTAGGCTTTCTTTCATCACCATTTAAGTCATACAGTTCTCAATCTTAGATCTGCTTTTTATTCTGAATTATTGCTTTGGGTTTAATTTTTAGATGAGATGGGCAACCATACCTTACCATACCTTAGCTTTTCTTTCATCACCATTTAAGTCATACACTTACACTTAATCTCAATCTTAGATCTGCTTTTTATTCTGAATTGTTGCTTCGGGTTTAATTTTTAGATGAGGTGGGCAACCGTCCCATATGGCTACATCCAGGCGATTTACACCTTAACAATTTAAAGTATTCTATAGGCATTCTAACATTCCCTCTTTCTATTATGATATATTGATTTGGGCACACTTCGAAGAGAGTCAACTCCCCATATACAATCCTTAGCTAAGCTCATACAATAGATGAGTGTTATGACAGTATGTTCACATAATACGTTAATAGGCAGATACGGTGGAAGGAGCCTAATAAATTATAATAAACAGATTCTAATCATTGGAATTCAAAGTGAACTCATATTGTATGGTGCATGTGGTGTCTCAGCATTACAAGGAGAGTGTTAAATGTGAACAAAAACTAGTTAATTGAAATCTGTTGTTTTATTTAACAATTTCTGGTAATTAAGTGTAAAAAAGCTAATCACGATGGTGAAGTGAAACTTTAACGCTTATAATTATCATAGTTTGATTCTATGAAATAATTTAATAAAATATGAAAAATGAATTAAAATAATAATAATAATAACGTTAAATATAATTAAATTCAACTAAAAGATTATTACAAATGGATGCCATGAATCATAAAAACTTTAATATGAAAATTATGAAGCGCCACAAAATTGAAGGTGACGTTGAGGATTAGCGATTACAGGTGTGGCATATATATTACAATATTATTATTATTATTCTAAATTGAGTTTTAATTATTAACTGTTTTTAAGTTTTAGAGAAAAAAATAACTGGAAAATTAAAAAACTGTTGTAGTTTTGTTGATTTTTTTATTATATTTCATTGCCGACATTTCAAAGTGTCTTTGATTTTTTTTAACTCAGAGCTGATTATATTGTATGTAATAAAGCTATTAATTTTTCAGACATTACATTTTTTTCACTGAAATCTAAGAACACAAAAATATTATTATGAAATTAATATATGAAGTTTGTAATTTTTAATATTTTCTTATTTAATATTGCCGACGTTTCGAAGTCAAAATTTATGTTTTAATTTCATTTATTTTGTTAAGTAAAGCCTAATCAAGTTCAAAAAAAATAAAAAAACTCATTAATTTAAACAATAAACACAAATTTTCTTATTATTACTTTAAATTAAGGCAAGCTGGTATCCAAGGCAATGAAATGACAGACAAACTTGCAAGACTTCAATATTGATAGGCCCAGAACCTTTCTGTGGTCTTGGCAAAGGAGCTTTATTCATTGAGAGGTTTAGGTTCTGTATTTTTAAGAAAAATTTATGTACATAATTTATTGGTACATACATATTAGTTACTAAAAATATTCAAGGTATAAATTCTAAAGCATAAATAAATAAAAAATAAATAAATAAATAATATAATATTATACATTATTATATTATAATATATATATATATTATAATTATGACAAATATATAAAAGTTATTATATATATTTAATAATATTAATATTAATATTAATAATTATATAATTATATTTATTAATAAATTAACTATTTATTAACTAATTATTATTTTTATTTATTTTTAAACATTTTTATATATATATTTATATATATTAACATATATATTAATTATTTATTAACTTATTATTATTTTAATTTGTTTTTAATCGTTTTAATGAAATACAGCCTCTTCTAAATCATTCATATATTCCTTAAATGACGTATATTATTTGAAAACTATTGATATTGAAGGCAAATCAAAACTTCGTAAGCAGTTTAAATACTTTCAACTCACATATAGTAACGATAATAAGTGAAATTATTATTAAAAAAATCATTATATTATTTAATAAATTATTTTTAACAATTATTTTCAAATCAAACGTAATCTTATTAAATTATTAAACTTTTACTTCATCAATAATTCCTTGCTCATTAAATAAACAAGTTGTAATAATTTTGTGTGCAAAGTGTGTAACTCTTTGCCTGCCTCAAATCTTACTTAATAATTAAATATAAAAATTAAATAATTAAAATAAAATACATAAATGCATATTAAAAACGCACAATAACAACTTTACGTAAGGCAATTTGCAAAATGTTATGAGCGGCTCATATGACAAATGTGTCCAGCGTTACGTTACGTCTACAAAAGATGCAAACTGAATGGTGGAAAAACTGGAGCAACTTCAATGCATCTGTAACAAAATAAATTGTACGAAAACCGCATATCACATAAAAATAAAGCCATGAATTAAAACATCAGTGAAAGTATCTTACACAAATTTTTCATTACAGCAACCAGGATATAAATTGGTTTCGATATTTGAAGTATTCGTTAGCTGTGGTTGGATAAACAAGGCGAGTATGTCGAGCGATACAATAATAAAAAAAACGAAAAAAAGAGAATAGAAAGCGAATTAATGGAATGTTTTTCAGTCTTTTGATACTGTATAATTGAAGTGGGTGTTTATACGTAAAAGATAACTATTAGACATTGTAGAGATAATAAAATGCAACAGCCAGACATCATACACAAGAACAGAGTTTGTACTTCGTTTGGGTAACACTAGGGTCACTTAGTGGTTTATTCATTTTTTGATCAGGTTTTATCGGCGTGTTTCAGAGACATCTATAAAATTTAACCGTCAATCAAGGTATCATCATGTATTTAGTCCAAGGTTTGCTATTTCACGATATGGATTGTTTTACAACCACTGAAAATAATAAAATTGCAACAATTTACCACAAAAAATTTGATGATGTAGTAAGTACTTTTCCCCTTGCATTTTCTTTAGTTATAGGGCTCATATATTGTTTAATCGATATATCTACAAACAGAACTGTCGCATTTGGAGAGAGAATGTCTAAGAGTACATAGACCATTGCATACACAAAAAGTAATTGTATAGTGTAGCATGCAATTTGGAGGTGTGATAGACCCAACACTTTTTTAAAATGGGGAAGGTGCGAAACAAATCACCTGATTATTACAGTCACAATTTTTTTGAGGTAGATCTAAAAATACGAATGTGGAAGATATGTAATTGCAACAGAGTGACAGCATAAGCAATAGGTCACATAACACGTCCTGGTTTAATCTTGTTGGATAAGAACTACTAATTGAATAATGCTGCTTTTTTGGTCAAAATATATATATTACATATATATATATATTATAATATATAATATTATATATGTTCTAATATATATTATTATATATATATATAATATATATATATATATACATATATATAATTAAAAGAATTACACATAGAAAAAAAATTTTTAAGATCATATATGTATATTTTAGGAACTTATTACATAAAATATATCACCTTTTGAATTTAGACATAACCAAAATCTACTTAAATAGTAGTAACAATATAAAACTGACAATTGTTAAGTGTAAGACTGCAATGATATTTCGTCATATGACTGTGGATAATGTCTCCTACAGCCATTTGATTCTAATATATAAAGTTGACACAAACTAATATACGTGTGTTCTATTACAGCACTTTTTCACGCTTTCAATATTGAAAAAACTATAAATACAGTTTTAGACTGAAAGTTATAGTGTTAAGTTATGATTACCTTTTGATATTAGTAACATACCTATAAAATAATTTTATGCACAGTTGTTAAATATTTTGTAAATTAGCTACTATATGTATGTCAAATATATGATAAATCATTGAAGTTTTGGAAGCTAAAGTAGTACTTACAACTCAACTTGTTCGATTTTTAGTGGTAACGAGCAAATTAAAATCAATTTATGTTAAAATATGTGATTGATTTATATAAATAAATTGTTTAAATATTGTTTTCATTACATAAACCACATATTGTGGATCCTTCTGATCGTACCAATGTAATTTGTTACTTTAAAAACCACACCCAAGTTTAACTCATTAAGCGTATAAATATTTGCTCCAATTTCTTTTGACTTTTTTGGTTTTTGGGGTGTACACAGACGCAGCATTTTAACCAAAGTGTTACGATTTATAAAAATATCTTTTAATTTTTTGTTTTTTTGATTAAACTTAAATTGCATTGCTTTATACTTTTCAAGTATTGAAGTATTGAGGTAAAGAAAAAGCCGCTATAGAGGCAGACTGCGATCTGCGCTAGAAAACGATAAACGTTATAAACCGCATAACTCGGCGTTAGGCGGTAATGCCTATAAACAGTCTCGTTGTTTAAGAAATTAAAAAGTTCGTAAATAGATACGCATTTTTGTGTTTGTGAATTTTTATGCGTATTTATTGCACATTCACGCTGGTAACTGTAATTTAAGATACTTAAAAGTTGCAACAAAAATAATTTATGGCGTACATGAGCAACAACAGCGGATCACTTTCAATTGGTTTTGTGGAGCTCGCTCAGCTCAAGTAATTGTTGCTGGCATTTATGCAAGACAGTATCGTTCGGCCATACAGTTTAGTTTAGTTATCATAAATGAATTTATTAGTATCCAGGGCCTTTTATGGTAAATCCAAATATTTCAAATACATTTGTGCTAATATGTTTCAGTCGTTTCAGTCATACTGTGACAAGTGAAGTGCAGTGCGGTGTTGCCCTGCGGTTAGGCGTTGCACGGTGCAGTGCCATGCTTATATGAGATTTTACACAATCTGTATTAATTACACAGTAAATTTAAATTTAATATTATGGGTTAAAAAACAAAAAACGAAAAAAAAACTAATTTGAAGCTATTCAATTGCCACATGGCTTTCCAGTTGCCACAACTGGTAATATAAATCGCAACTATTTTTCAACAAATATCATATGTAGTCTTTTTGTAAACGAATATAATTGTCAACATTAAAAATTTAATTAATTAATTTTTTTTCTTATCGCAATTACTTACAGATATGTAACTAAAATTGTTGTGTTTAGTCTAAAAGCAGTTTATTTCATAAAATGAAAGAAATTATTTACATCTTTAGTAGTGAGCACTCTCTACTTTTCTGTACATATTATTTGTTTATGTATATAATTTATTTTTTTTATACTTTTTAGGCCTATCATTAACAACCATTTCTCATAAAAAATTGTTATTAAGCTCCATATAAAAAAATTTTGGACAATGTCCAAATTTTGTGGAACATGGTTTTGAGATGGAGTTTTGTGTCGAAATTTCGTATGAAATGGATGTTAGTACTAGGTTTTACACAAAAAAGAGTGAAAAGGGTTTACTTATAAACTTATATTGACACATATATAAAAATATTTGTTAATACATTTGTAACGCATAAAGGAAATGTCGTAGATCCTATAAGGTTTATATACATACATATATTCCTCATCACCTTAACGAGTGAAGTTCATATAGCCCTGATCGTCTATCTGTTTGAATGCAAACTAGTCTCTCAAACTAGTTTGAGAGACTATGCACTACACTACTTCAGTAGTGCACTTTAATCATAGCAATATGTCTTTTTTTTCAAATTTTTTAATTTTTAAATATATTCGCTATTAATTCGGAGTTTAGAAGTCTGTTGTAGATGTCAATTTAGATTTTTATTTAGCTGTTTTACAAACTGATATGTCAGATTCATATTATTCTATATTGTGTGTACTGCATCTGTACTACGCACCAAATTCCTCTTCAAATTTTATAGGTAACAAAATATAAAAGTGAATAAAATATTTATAGCAGCTCTTATTAGTATTATTATATATAATATTATATATATGTTCTTATATATCATAATACATATATTTATATATTTTAATAAATTAAATTATATAGATATTATTATATATTTTATTATGTTATTATTATAGTTTTCTATATATATTATCAAATAAATGACGAGACTTCCAGTCACATTCTCTGTGACTGCCCAGCCTTGATCTAGGCCAGGAGGAACTCACTGGGTCGAGAACTACACTCCTCTTCTGACACTAGAAGGTCCTTAACGCCTGACATTCTGGCTTTAATTCGGAAGGGGGAATGTCTTCTGTTCGGTTAGGGTCTGTTGCAGCATAAAAGATCAACCGTGCTCACAGTACTCTGCTCCGTTGGGTGCTGAAACCTTGTTTATTCTTTTTCTATTATAAAAATGAAACCTCAAAGAGTCTGTTGAAGCACAAAAGATCAATTATAGTCGCAGTGCTCCGCTCCGTTGGGAGCTGGTATTCTGTTTATTCCTATGCCTATCATATAAATGAAACCTCAAAGTCTATCAAAAATTCCGTGTAAATGGTATCTAAGCTTCAACGAAACCAAAATCAACATATTTACCAATTTTTGTCTGGTTCACATCTTCAGTTTGATTTATTTATAACCTTAAAATAAATATTTTGTTTTCTAAGAATTTAATATTACCAAAAGTTTCATAGCTAAAGCAATTACATTGAACATAATTACACGTATTTACCCGCCAACTTAAAGGTCACTTAATGTAATCGCATTCATAAAGTACAATGCAATTGTCATAATTGTAACGGCTAAATCGAAACGATTTGATTTATGATAAGTTTTTAAACTTTACTGCTTTATTTGGTATTTTTTTATGATAGTAAATTTTATCTCTTATAATGCAATTTACAAATTCGACAACTGCGCTTTTCAAAAAAAGTAATTGTTTTTATAATCGTTTCTTGAGATAATCTGCTAATAATTATCTTTACCATTGTCTGTTATGCCGAATTAGTGACTTTAACTGAAGTTTTGTAATACTATAAATTTAATTCCAAATCTGAAATTGTTTTTATTGTCATTAATAAATAAAACTATATACTAGGTAATTAATAAAAAAACATTGGTTAATAAGGTTTACTCCCCATATGTATAAGCCGTAAAGCATGCAATCCCCAACTATTTCAATTTGATGATTTTGAATAGTTTTTTTATAATTTTATTATTATTATTTATTGCTATTTCAGCATTTTATTTATTGTTGTAATAAGTCAATTGCATATTTCCATTATTTAATTATTTAAGAAAATTATAAATTTGTAGAAAATTAAAATTAACTGAAATCATAAAATAATTTTATAGGAATAATTAGCAAGAATCATTTAAAATTAGCGCTTGATGTTCAAATTAAACGATGTCAAGGAAGCTCTAATAGAACTTGTTTTGAAACAGCGCTAAATAATAATACTATCTCAAATGAGTGAAGCACTTAAGAACTTAAGAATAGCATAATAAACTACTATAATTCTTGCTATAGAATTCATTTATAACAGCTCATTTCACAAACTCAATACTTTACATCATATATAGAAAAAATACTCATATAGGTATTAGCTTATTGAATTATGTATTGAAAAATCTTTCTACTGTTCCCTATATGTATGTATAAGTAGGTATTTGATTAGAAGCTTCCAACAATTCTTTTTCATTTTGCTCAAATATATAATTTGTATGGGATATAACGCACATTAAAAAGATGAATTCACATATAAAATATAAAAGGGCTATTCACGAGTTCGAGTAACGCACTCAGTTACCGAGGAACGTATTAAAAGTGCAAAGCAGCAACAACAAAATACATGTCGAGTAATGCCTTGCCAGGTTGCTACGTTAGTCAGGCCTTTGCTTTAACTAATATTTACGTTGCAGTTTTACTCGGTTACCAAGTGCGTTACACGTACTCGTGAATAGCCCTAATGTTATAACCGCTAGTTTATTTAAATTTTAAAACACTATTGATTTTAAATAACGATTAATAACAAGGTTTGTTTGAATTCTATATAAAATATCACGTAAATGATAACAATGGAGGTTACTAACAATTAAAATCTAATTTTAAAACTTTTTGAGTGTTTTCTTTAGAAGGCTTCTATTTCTTTATTACCTTACAGGAAATTCGCTTTTTGAGATTATTTATTTTTATTTTGACAGCATTTATTTGATTTGGGTTTTACAAAAGTCATCCAACATAATGGATCGAACAATATCATTATCATTATGTTAATTTTAGTTCGGAAACCAAAAAAACGAAAATTGTGCACAATTGAAAAAAAAGTCGTACTATATATATATATATACGGACTATCAACTAATTAAAAAGAAATTCGAATATTTCCTAAGCCTACTGATGATGAGTACTTGGCAATATTCGAAACAGCGTTATATGGTCAGTCAAATTTCAATAAATTAATTTAATTTTTGTGCTTGTCCTTTCTTTTCTATTCGAACCCTACAAAAAAAAAAATCTTATCACAAAAAATATTAGCAAAATAATAAAATGTTTTGAAATACTTGAGATTGTCCAAAAAATTCTTCAATAATGGCATATGCAGACAAATGCATTTTACTGGGGCTGTCACGATCAATAGAATATAAAATCCATTAGATATATTTTATATCTTTGTCCAGGACTACTTGTAAAAAAATTTGAATGTTTTGGAGTTTGTTTCTTAAACCTGTCAGAGAACTAAAAGTAGACCTGGCGGTTAGTACAGTAGTTTAATAAGCCTAATAGAAATACTTAATTTAACTCGCTCTTCCAGGCAATTTTAAATGCATCACAATAGGCAATAGAAGTCTTGACAGAATAGTGTATAAGTTACAGGCCTAAGTATTGCTTTTATATGAGAAGCACAATAAATTGAGCAAACACCTTCAAATTAGATAAATATATTATTAATGGCATAAAAAATATAAAAATTCCAGAAACGCTGGGATAGCAATAATTCATAGAGAAGAAGAGAAGGGTTTTTTTTTTTTTTTTTCATAAGGGTTCCATATGGCGAGAAGAATATAGTAGGAAGATAATTCTGGAGTGTATTGATTGTTTTCATTTTAAACTCTAGTTGAGATCAACACAAAGTAGCAAGCATTTTTAAAGTGGTTCTAGTTATAGACAATTATAGGTAAGTGGAAAATAGCTATTTATATGCATTACCGAAAATAAATTCTTTCTGTGATAAGTACTCTTTTAATAAGGTTGTAAGAGAAATAAACTTTTAGAACTTGCTTCAGAGTAGCTGACATTGCGGTACCATGCAAAGACTAGTCATTGATTGATGTTTTGAAATTCACAGGTGAATAATTTTTACGATCTGCATGTTAGTCGCTTTATGTATGCGTTTTTTTTTAAATTTAAAAGTTATAAAGAACTTTTTGAAAACTATAATTAAAAAGTCAAGACTTGTAATACTGGCGTTGGCTCAGGTGTGAAAACCTACATCTAAGTTTAATTTTTGTAGAGTTCAAGTTTAACTCTTGTTCGTAAATCATAGATCAATATTCATATCTAAAAATATTTCCAAGGATCAGTGGGTATTTGTCAATATCCAAAACAGCTGTATGTTCTTAGGATCATTAAGTATAAGAGATCTGCTGAAGGTAGTATTTTGTATATTTTAGAATTTGTATTAATGTCATTAATGCCATAAATTGGTTAAATGTAGCTTTCATAGGTACAATAATGTAATAATAGAGAGGTTTCGAAGAGTTGTGCACGAGAACAACAAAAATTATTTTTATATTATTTTAATTAATTGAATTTTTGGCTGTCTATACAGCTGTTTCGTGTATTGCCAAATACATATCATCAGTGGTTTTGGAATTATTTCTTGTATGTAATTATGTATGTAATTTTTTGAGACTGCAAGTACTAGGGATTGAACTCATACCCTGGCAAATTTGAAGCTTAGATTTAGCGTTTATTAGTTAACTGACCCAAAGTCGTACTTTACTTGTATGTTAGCACGTTTTTCTGGCGTTTCTGTTGTTGTGGTTTACTATTGTTCGAAACTTCTCTATTAAATACCACAGTTTCTGTTAAAATAAGTTTTCTGTTAAAATAAAAATAGCCGCTAGTGTTATATTGATGTTAAAATCAAATTTAATAATGTGTTAATTAAATTTAGTAATATATAAAGGCGCTGCGGTGAAAAAGGTGTTTGAAGCAGTAGTTGGCGGAAGAAGACGTAGAGGTAGACCGTGTCTCCGGTGAAGTGATCAAGTTGAGGGAGCACTAACTGGACTTGATATACGAGACTGGAGAAGGCGCGCACGCAGCAGAGGCGCCTGGGGAGACATGCTGCGTCAGGCCGAAACTCGGTAATGGGTTGTTATGGCCACATAAGTAAGTAAGTAATATATAAATATTATATATTACTTTATTAAATACCACAGTTTCATATTGATATTATAATCAAATTTAATATTGTGTTAATTAAATTTAGTAATATAATCATATTACAGTGGTTTAAAATTTTTGTATGATACTATAATTATTATTATTAAAAAAAAAGGGATTGTGCATTGTGACTTTAAAGATCTATTATGCCCCTTACTCGGGTTAGAGTGTTACTCCAAGTCCGATTTCTTTAATGAAAGACAGTATAGAGCCTACTTTTCCTAGTCTTGAATCTTTATGATCCATGAAATACCCTCTTAGGTGTGTGATACTGTAATACTATCCTTAAAATAAATAAATAAAAAATGTTAATGCTGATAACTTATTTGATTTCCGTTTATGTCAAAGAACTCGATATGCTGTAATTAGATGACTTGTGTCTTCTCTATACCATCCCACCTAACATAATATATTTTTTTATAATTTTTGTTCTTTATTAAACTGAATTTATTTAAGTAATAATACGCATTCTACCCACTTAACAACTTACAAAAAAAAAAAAAAACAAAGCAGCTTATGCAATTGATTGACATATCCTCAGATCACAGTTAATCTGTATAAAAGTATTTATTCAACATACACCAAATTTGTAAATTTGTAAAGACGCCAGTCAATGCTAAAATTTAAACTTTAATGACAAAAATTATTATAAATTTAAGTAACAAAAATACATTAATGTTAGAGAAATAAAACTTTGAAAGCGGTACCAATAAGCAACTCAACTAATAAGCACCTTTGTATATTACGCCAGTGTACAATTGTCTAAAATTCAAAACTCCCACGATGTAGAGATTAAGCAAAAAAAAAAACAAAAAATTGTACAAAATTATAATTTACAGTACTTAAAACCTGGCTTAAAGGCAATGACTAATAACAAAGCGTAAAATATAAAACAGATACTTTTATGCAAATATATGCATAGAGTCTAGCAACGAACTGCAACGAAACATTAAAGGCAATATGGAACAATTGAGTAAGTAACAATAAAAAGACAACAACTTAAACAATGGAAACAGTGTCTGGCACTACCAACATAGGTTTCTATAGTAGTGCTGAAGGGCTTTTGCCATGACTCAGAAATAATGCTACACTCTAGGCAAAATTACTCGCTGCAGCACTTAAAGGATTTTAATTTAATGCCATCGCTAACCAAGCGATCTTAAGATAAATCACTTACTGCATTGTTGTGTTGTTATTGTTGAAGATCTGCTGAAGTATATATCCGTTAATGAGGCGATCGTAATGATTCAATTATAATCCACTTTTAGTAGTTACTGCTAAAGTCAAATCTTTTTTGTTTTTTTTTTTTCTGATTTTAGACTTTATTAATAATTTGTTTTTAATTTAATAAAAATGACAATTCACTATAAAAATTAATTTTTTATTTTATGCACTATTTTATTATTTGTATGGTTTCGTTTCGGTTTTTATTAAACAATAAATCTCAAAATATCAGCCAAGTGCACTTCTGTCAAAAACGCGCGAGCTCAACAACTTAAATGAACAACTTTCTTTGAAAATTTTATATTTTATACCAAAGAAGTAAATCCGCATAGACAAAACATAAAACTTGACGCTCATCTTGGAGGTTGACTCAAATTTGTAGTCTTGAGTCTTGAGTTTTTTGATCAAATTTTTCCATTTGAAAAGTGATCTTCAAGCTTGAGTACAACTGAGTTTAACTGAGTTATTCTCTCTTCAACTCAAAGTGTGAGCTTGGTTTTATATTAGATAATGATATCGACTTTAATAGTGGCCAAATTATTATTGTGCCAAAATGAAAAGCAATATAAAGTTTATATGTCTATGTATTTCTGTGAAAAAATTCTTTAGATTTGATTTAATTTGATCAAAGAAAAAAAAAACATCACCAATGATCCAAATTAAATATATTTTCGTAGTATATAATTCGAGGCAGGAAATCTTAAATGCGTAATTGTTTTAGAAAGGGAGTTCATCTAGCCAGCGAATTAAAGCCAAGTGCTTAAGAATTTATGCTAGAAGGAAGTAAAAAATGTGATTTATTTTAAAAACCAAAATTATATTTATTTATATATTTAAATATTTCTTAAGTACGTCATAGTAACACAAATTTTTGCGAATCATTAAAAGCAATTAATTAGTAATTTTGGGTGTTGCCAATGGGTAAGCACCAAAAACTGATCCCAAAAGACTCAGAAAAAGTATTAGTTATTATTTGATAATATATTAATAATTATTACTTGCTCAATAATAATTAGCTGAAAAAATCGTGTTTAAATAGAGTTATTTGAAATAAAATGAAAAATAATAATATGGTATTTTTAATCTAAATAAATATGTAGAAATTATAAGTTTTAAATATCACAGTTTAAATTAAAATCGATATAATGTGCAAAATCGATATAAAAATCGATTTATTTCTAAACAAAATTTAAAGTTGAAGAGTATATTCTTTATGAAAAGTATAATCTTCAAATTGTGAAACCAACTTTAATCCACTAATACCACCTCTCAACTTATGCACTGTGGTATCTGGTATAAATAAACCCTGGCTACTTTTTCAGAGCCCCTTAAAATAATTTACAATTTATCTTAAATTTCATTCTAGTTTTAATATATAAAATAATTTGTAATATAATATTAATAATTTTTAGGATTCTAAGACTTATTGTTAGGCTTCAAATAAAAGCGATTCAATAAATATATATTGTTAAATAAACAAAAAAAATAAAATACTACCTCTTAGGAAAGAATGGAGAAAATTTCCACTGCAGTACCGAATTTTCATTCCAATAATTAAGATGCAGTGATTTGGTCAAGAGGCCGGTAATACCATCTACTTGCAATAATTGCTTATCCGTTTTATGGTTCTGATTTGATAATACTGTCCCAGTGACATATTTCAAACAAAACTGTCATTCAAGGGTTCATAAGTTTACCTCAAGGTTAACAATTTAGTAATATTGGTTGTTAAACTAATGTCCCAATAACATATGTCAAACAAAACTGTCATTCAAGGGATCATTAGTTTACTTCAAGGTTAACAATTTTGTAATATTGGTCGTTTAACCGAAAGTTCAAATTGTGAAAAGTTACTGCAAAAATAATTTTCCTCAAGTAGATATATTTAGAGGCCCCTTATATTGAGTTTATATCGTATTATTTTTTGATTGATAAATATATGGACAAGCAAATTTGTAGTATTATCGATATTGAAGATATCTAAAGCGAAGTTTGACTGTACATAATCCACTTGTTGGTATATACCTTAGAGATCTTTAAGACATATACTCCTTGATGATCTCCAAAACTGGCAAAGGGATATATACTCGAAAATATTTTTTAGCAGAGTATTATCTGAAGATAACATTGTTAAGGATGGAAAAGTTATCTGATCCCTAAATTATTTTCCTCACCAGTTTGCACCACTCCTGTAAAAAGACCAAAAGTATACAAAAAAAAATCACTGTATGTGGCATTTATTCTAGAGGGTGTAATAGCCTTAAACTATTTTTTAATGACGAATATGCAACACAAGCCGTCAAACATCAATTCTGATCACTATAGCTAGATGATAACTAATTTTTTGTAGCGAAGAAGATATATGGTTTTAACAGGACGGTGCTTTAAGCTAAGGAAAAACTATTATTTTGATTTGTATGTAAGAAGTTAAGTAAGATATTTCTTGGACATATAGTATAACGGTTCAATGATGCGAATTTTTTGTTATGTATGGTTATATGAGGTCATCACCATACCTAACATTTATTTCATACCTAGTGGCCTAGCACTACAAATAGTTTGGACTAGTATCTACAAAATTGTTGAAACGGCATAATATTTACTTCAAATCAGATTTTTAAAAGTGACTTGGAGAATTGGAAAGTTTTCTATGTATCACAGACTTGAACAGTTTATAAGTTTTAAGTCATACAACAGTAGTATTAAAAAATTAAGAATAAAAAAAAGTACTTTCCGAAGAAATCAATATTATAGAATTTCTATGTACATTTATTAAATGACAAAGAAATTGTTAAAATGGTGTTCCGACATATTATAATGACCCAATACCAAAAGAATACACCCGTCTAGAAGAAATGTGGTTATATTAAACTCACTCTCTGGCTACGATTCCAATACTTTTTTAATTTCTAAAAAAAAAGAATAATATTAAAAACCTAATAAAAAAGCAGATTTACATAAATGGCTATATATCCCTTGTTTAGATTAAGTATCTATTTGGATTATTCTGTGTTAAAGGTCTTAAAATGTCTTGACAGACTCTATATACTCTTTATTCTTTTTTATTATATCCTAAGCTTTGTGTTCTCAATCTTCCAGAAGACCTTGTTCTAGCTTTGCGCTGTAAGCCTACTCAATACCTGACCCACTACTTCGATGAAGTGAACCATAACCTCTCCACTATCCCCTTATATAACGGTTAGGCGTTATATAGCTAGTTAGGCGTAACCTCTTCCCCTTCTATATCGCCCTTCCTACCTAGTTCATGCCCTCTATTTTCTCATTCCCCTCTCCCATGATTACTGGAATAAAGTTTCCACATTGCTGTGGAAATCTTCTCCTTTCATTCCTAAGAGGCCTTGTGTTCTTCTGTGTATTCATATTCATAGTTTCTTAATATATTTTATACTTTATACTAAAGTGATCAATAGATAATAATAAAGTGATTAAATAATAATTAAATTTATTAACAATTTATATTTAATTATTAAAAAATAATTTAATTTGTTTATTTCCAATAGCGTTTATATATTTTATGTACATGTTCTACCAGATAAATAGAAGTATATAATATATACAATATATATACAGTTTATACATACAAATATATATTTTTTATTGTATATGATTTATTTATATGTAATTATTTATATTAAATTAACAGAAAAATTGCTCTATAGTGTTTTTCTTTTTTCAATTTTTGATGGATGCGCCAGATTTAATTGATACTGACTATTTATGTTTACAATCTCATCCTTAATGAGGGGTATGTCGACATCTTAATGGATGTCACAATTGATTACATACTAGTCTGCATTGATAATGGTTTCTAGTCATTTTTACCACTAATATAGATAGTGGATAATATTTTAAGCGCACGTTGCATTCCACAGATAAACTCAAAAATATAGATATAATATTTATTTAAACATAACATTTGTGTTAGTTTGTAAAGGTTTAAATTCTTAACTTCTTTTATTTTCTTGTCTCATTTAAATTTGTTTTGACAATCGAATATTTTATCTAACAGTGGAAGGACAAATAATCTACAAAAAGAATTGTATGGCATTATATTTCATTTATAAAAATTAATATAAATAAAATTATTCGAAGTGCCTCCAGAGATGACATATCGGAAACATTATTATCTTCAATTCATCCTCATAAAAAAATCATTATTGTATTCGAATGTTATGAGTAGAGAGGACCATAGTAAGCATATTATGCTGGTTTTATGTTTTCTGAAGAAAAATGTTTTAGACTTTAAATATTAACTCAGTTCAAGATATTAACTGTTAAAAAAAATGTCGTATTATTCTTATATTCTTATAAAATCAGAATTAAATTCTCATCTTTAACTCGGATCTCAATAATTAACAAATACATTTAATCACAATTAGCATAAAAGATTCAATTTTAATTTTTAATATTTCTAAAGTCATATCTGCGATATATTATTAATTAAATGACTAATTATCCACAAATTATTACCATAAAATAAAAGACTTAAAGCACAAACTTGTATTTCAATGTTTACCAGAGTTTTATTGCGCGATTTCAATCATTAATATTTCCAGAGATGTTTTGCTCACTTAATTCCATTTGTTTTCAATTAGCTATTCTATAATATTTAATATTTAATTTTTATAAAAAAAAACAACATAGTTTTATTTTCATTTAAATTAATTATAGTATAAATGTATGTAAAACATGTCGAATTCACATTCGTTAGTTTTTTATTTGCTGCTTTGCTTGAGTGCGGCTACTTTTAATTGTTCAGATACGAAAATTAAAAATAAAATAAAAATATTTTTATAATTGTTGTTGTGCACAGGTTGATTTTCTCAGCCTTCAATGGTTTTTAGTTTAATTTTAATTTTAAGTTAAAGTTTTATTTTTTTACAAATTTTATACATTTATTATTTTATATATACTTGTACTCTTAGTCGTACTTGTACTCATCGCAGTCATATATATTTTTTGAATTTCTTTGGAAAAATTGTTGTCAAACTACATTTGTACTTGTATTCGGTTTAAGACAGAAAACGTTAAGATTCTCCCACCATTTCTGAAACAAGTATCTAATTTTGTGAAGATGTTGAATACTTCTAATGCACTTCACCTGTACTTTAATGGCACATAAACGTGCTTGTCATACCAACTACTCTAGTATTTTATAGAAAAAGGAAGGGCCAATTTATTAAAGTTTTGAACTTAGGTACCAACGATCTGTAGGTATAAATAATATATTATTATTATTCATTTTTTTGCATATTAAATATATTTACATAAAATAGATGTATTAAAAATAAACAGGTTATTATTTAAAAAACATATTTGTAATTATATACAATGACTACCACAGAGAAATTTATCTGAAGATTCAATTGAAATCTATTAAAATTTTGCAATTTATTTATTTTTCACGATACATAGTAATAGAATACTAAAAAGAAAATTAGTATCAGTTATACTTCAAATTATCGATTTAAATAATTTAAAAAAAGCTGTTAATGAAATCAAAATTATACAAAATTAACTGAGGTAGCATCGATTCAGTATTCTGGTCATCCATACAGAATATTTCAAAATGCAAAATAAAGCACAAATAGGGTCAAATAGGGTTGATGTAGGGTCAAAGAAGAACTAAGCAACTAATTAGTAAGCAACTAAGCAACTAATCACTTAATATCCGACACTATATGATGGAACACTATACAAGTTTTATAATTTATATTTTGAGCTTCATAATGAAAAAATACTAACTTATCGTTGAAAATTGCTTTATTGTTTCTCGAAGTATTATTCTTTATGTTTAATACATTTCTACATGCGTTCGAATCATTTGTTAAAGCATTTTTTCCAATCTTTTTCAGACACCTACAAAACATAGTTTTTAAACTAAACAACGGCTTCTTCCGACGACCAAAATCGTTGCCACTTGAACAGTTTTCTCGAAAAAACAAACGACCATTTGCTTCGAAGTGCTTCGAGCAACTTTTGTTGGATATGGTTCATTCTGAAAAACCCATACTTGTACAGTTGAGTGCTGTATACGTTTCACCTCATAGGAGTGCGCATATATCCATGATTCATCACTTGTTACAATCTTATACTCGTATACATCTTTTGAAGCCATACTCATACAGTCGACTGCTGTTTACGTTCCGGCTCATAGATGTATGTATATATCCATGATTCGTCACCTGTTACAATCTTATACTCGTATACGTGCATATATGCAAACCAATCGACACGAGCATCTTTTTGAGATTTTGTCAAATTTTTAAATGATGTGGACGTAACGAGAATACGGCTAAATGATCGTACAATACTCGTGTTTTATTTATGCTGATGGAAGTAATATCTAGGATTCCCTCAAACTCACTGTATGTCGCATGACGATCTTGCATTACTCGTATCAGTTTTTGCACAGCATCAATGTTTTCTGGCACAAATGATGCTAACTGATTTTGGACGATCTTTACGAATCTCGCCAGTGAACGAACTGCCGCGACGATTAAAATCATTGTACCAGTAGCAGTGTTTTACAGTGGCAAAGGATGGAGTTTCATCGATAAATGTGGAAGCAAGTTAATCGATGCACCCTTGTCTTGATAATACACGTTGAAAGTCGTAATAAATCATCGCACTATAATTTTCTCGAGTTAATTCCATTTTTTTGTGAACATTCAGTTTACAAATCAATACACAAATAAAGCTCTTTTGACAAAAAGTCTGAGGTAGATTATGTTTAATAATTTCAAACTTTCGTATGGAAACATCAGATAAGACCTGGCAACAATCAGTGTTGAGAAGGCTCAAAATATAAATAGTGCCCCTCGCATTATGCGTCCACATGACGTGAATATTTCACCTGCCAACGACTGCTGTCTTAGTTACTAAGACATCTTTAGTTAATACAAATCTTCATAAGGGGTAGTATGTAGTATGTATTGTATTCCATAGTTAACTTGTCGTTATCATACATACAACCAGCTAAGCGCCTCACTCTAGATTCTATTTGAAGAACGGTGACTTTTGTAAATTCGTTCTTATTTATTGCAACACATTTTTATGTTATTTATGTAATTATCGTATATAAGAATATTTAATGATACTTTAAGAACTTTAAGACACTATATTTATTAACGTTATAAGCGAAACGAAAATCAATTTTATGGAGAGTTTTTATGTGAAAATCTTTTATTTATAATATCTTTCTGGTTTTTGATGATAATAAATTATTACAAATATAATTAAAATATTTCAGATTTTCAGGTTTTCTTAAAAAACTAAACTTTTAAATATAATTTATTGAATGTATATTTTTTATTAAAAATATATTAGATGTGGATGTCGTATGACAAATTTGTTACCTTGAGTTTTTTATATTGCCAAGATTTTCAAAGTTGGATAATAACTTTCATATTTATTTAGTGGGTGTTAAAATAGTGACTTAAAGGTAAATTTACTTGTAACATAGATTTTTTTTAACTGTATTTAATTAATATAATATAGATATATATAAATTACACATTTACTTGGTTCAAAAACACATATAACATATAAACAAATAAATAAATGAAAGTTTATTTATTTGTTTACAAAAAAATTTTTATATTTTAAAATGTATTTGCAAACTACTTTTTAAATCTATAATAATAGGCAAATTTCATAACAAATATATACAACTACTCTAGCCTAATCTTCAATTGTATTAATACAAAATTTGTATACAAAAAGTTACATATAAAAATGCAAATTAATTATGAAATTTAAATTAATTATGTATTTTCTATCAACATATATTTAAAAATTATTTAGATATATAGAAAAATTCATATATGAAAGTCCCTCTATATATTTCTATAAACTTAACGCCTGATTACTTTTTGAACTTGTGTAGTCATGAATACATCTAAGAGGCTAATAAGCAAGAGGTTATAACGATTATTTTAGCTTGTACTAGTTTGGATTGTTTTCAACTTTAATAGTAGGAATATTTAGATCCCTCTACATTATTGATTAAAATGTTTATTCTTAAAAACAGTTAATATTTTTAATATTTATAGATTATCTTAACTGTTGTCAGTAAAGGTTTGCTTAAATGTGTCAAGATTTTGTTCTTGTCTTTTCTTTTCTATTCGAACCCTTTTAAATTTGTCAATATATTTATGACCCAGTGAAGATGTGGTCGAAAATTATACAAAATACATTTTTTTTTTGTTGTATCCTTAGTTATTTGTACATATGTTTTATAATAAAGAAACATTAAGTACTTGTTTGAAACTGGAGGAGGAAGGAGGAAAGTTTTATGTTGACAACTTATTCAATAATAAGGTCGAGTTTATTGAAAATATTATACTAAACAAGATCGACGTGTCGTGTTCTCTTGAGTGTTCGAGTTTTCATAAGCTACTTCAATATAAATAATACCTTATTAAAATCTAAGACTAATTCGTTCCGAAAGCTCCTTATGGCTATTTTTGATCGATTTTAATGGATAGACCATTAATCGATTGCTAATATAAAAACTAGTTTCTCAAGTTTTGAACCAATAGAACGTAAATTCAAACTTTCTGATAATCCACACAGATTATATTTGGATCGAAAAAGATTTGAAAATGTTAAGTAAATAATTTTAATATATCCTTCTTATATATTTTATTTTTGTTTCAATATTTTGTTTACAATCTACATACGGCTGTTTAATAATAATTGTTTCAACCTCAAAAATAGAAAGTTATTATATACTCAAATAATTAGGCCAGCACTACTGTACGGATGTGTAACAGCAAAGCTTCAAATACTGCCATAAAACAATTACAGATAGCACAAAATCTGGCTTTAAGAAGACTAATTAAGATTCCTTCGTATATTAGAACAACGGACAAGCATAGAGATCTAAGAATCGACTCAGTAAAAAAATATATCAAAGACAGAGCCCTAAAATTATTCACTAAAGTCGATACGTTGCTCAATCCCGCCCTAACAAAACTTAAATCCATCTCAGGACGCACAGGAAGATATGCTGATCTACGGTCCGTCATCAATTAAAAGATAAATAAATGATAATAATTCTAGTATAGTTAAAGCTTAGTGTGGGGCAGTATAAGTCCCCCAGCTACAAAAGAGTAAAAAAGAGTAATAGCACTAACTCAAACCGCAACAACAACAACATACGGTACTATAGAGCTGGAAAGAGAATTGGTTGATTTATAGCTTAAATATTACAGTTTCTAATGAGCTAATGCTAACTTTTTTTTGCAATATTCAAAAATTTGTATATTGAACTTTAAAATTATTGGCATTTTTTCTATTTTCTATCACGCGATTCAATGCAAATGTAATAATTTTACTTTACATTTCGACTTTTATTTTCAACATCATTGAAGCATAACAGCGGCTGCTACTGCTGTCTGCTGTTATGTTGTGCTGTTATTGTTGTTGCTGTTATTATTATTTCATTGTAGAAGCGATGCTGTAATTGAAGACAATAAAATCAGTAAAAGCTGTTATAGAAAACTCTGCTAAAATGATTTTTTTCTTCTGATGCCTACTGTTGTCCACAATCGAGTGCATTTTGTTGCATTTTGCATGTTTACATCCATTTTTATTTTTTTTTCTTATATCGAAAGGCGAGCACTGACCGCTGTTATAGTTGCAGACTTAAAAATTCGAAAAAAAAAAGAAATAATTCAAACACCTGCAATCAAATGAATTCATTGCAATACAAGAGCAAATAGCGTAACGTTATGAAAGTACGTAATTGCATATGCACATTAACAGTTGATTTAAATTCGAAGTGTTGGCTTAAACGCTACTTGTTAATTGACTTGAATTTCTTTAGACTAAAAAATATCACCAAATTTTGATTAAAAAAAAACAATCCTTCAATGAAATTTATTTAATTTCCTGGATGGTCTATTTTAAAACATATTGTTTAATTAAATTATAAAGAGGTTTTTCAAATAGTAGTGAATTACAACAACAGAAATTTATTTTACATTATTTTAGTTAATTAAATTTATGGCTGACCATACAGCTGTTTTAAGTATTGCCAAATACCCATCATCAATGGTCTTGGAAATAATTCCTGTATTTACTTATTCGTATATAATTATTTTTGAGACTGCAAGTACCAGGAATTGTACTCGTGTCCTGCCAAATTTGTAGCACAGAGTCAGCGCACCTTAACCAACTGACCCAAAGCTGTACTTCAGTTTTATGATGGCCATTTTTCTAGAGTGTTCTAGCACATTTTTTTAAGAAGTTCTAACAGAAAACCTACATTAAACAGAACTCTAGTGTTATATATAAATCTTTACATTAAATTCTTCAATATTATAAAAAATGCTGTTAGATTATCATAGACGATAAAAACCGATGACTCCATAATATGTATGAAGATTCAGAAATATTTTTAACTATCATTGGACGAAATCCTGCTTATACATATAGGAAAAAAAAAATTATGCACAGTATAATTTTAATTATGAATAAGAATTGACTTACAACTCCGAGTTGTCAGACATACATCCGGAAAATATGAAAACTGTTAATAGAACATTTTACAGACTATTAGAAAGTTACACACGAGTGGACACGATGTATGAAAGGCACATAATTGTTATATAATATATATGTATTATATATTATATAATATATATTTACTCATACATATGTGTTATATATATATAATTATCTGTAAAAATCTCTTTTACTTCAGCAGTGTACAGAAAAGTTTATATATATATATATATATACATATATAATATATGAAAAAATTATGCCTGAAAAAGATCCAAACTTCTCTGTACACTGCTGAAGTAAAAGAGATTCTTTAGATATTACACAATACAATATTAACTGTAATTTTTTTCTTTCAGAGTAGCAAAAAAATACTCGTAACTTACGAAACAAAACATGTGCAGCAACAACAATGGTCTTAAAATCTTTAGAGTTAGGCTTTACTCGCAAAAATTTTCACGTCTATTGTCTATTAAATCTATTGTCAATGTTCATTGAAAATATATTGCAAAATTTTAGCCATCCGATGAAATCATATGAGCGTTTCATTTACTAATAAACTAAATTACATAAATAAATTAATTAATTTAAATATATAAGATAAAAATACCCATTGCTCTTCAAAAATTAATTATTTTTTATTTTTTTAAAATTAATTAATTGTTAGTATTTACAATTTTTTTCTTTCCTATACTACACAACAAAAAACATATGTCATGAATAAATCGAGTAAACATCATTCTCACTCTAAACAAGAAGACTTTAAAGACAACTTCTTTAGTGCACCAACAGACCATCCGCCTACAATAACCATCTACACAAAAAAAAAGTATATCCAGCACAAATACTTGCAGATATTGTTGTGATAAGGAAGAGTCTATGGAACACCTGATCACCAACTGTGATGCACTAGGCTACAGGTGAAATAAAATTCTAGATGTATAACTACTAGCAGATGAAGACTTTCAAAACCTCTCTCCGAATGAGCTGGTTCCTTTTTTTTGATTTAACATATATTAAAAGTGATGCCAGTTTGTTTCAACCAGACTTAATGTTGTTTTTTTACAACTCTGAAAGAAAAAATTACGGCTATTCTAATAATAGCAACCAACTCTTGTACAGTCAATCATGAGCGTACACAGGGCCGAAATTAAGGAATCCCCCTGCCCCTATCTGTGTTAAAGGTTTCCTTTTGCAGTCAATATTCGAGACAATATCTATTTTCTTTAATTTCGCTATATCTCAAAAATAATTGCTTTCATTATTATGGCTTTTAAGTATGAATTAATAAATCATCGATTTTCTACTTAATAAATCACTAATTCTCACATTAATTATGATTCAATTATACATGTAGTTATCACCCTGTATAGTTATATAGACATTAAAATTTTTACAGCCATACTTGACACTACTTTTCGGTTACCTCAGTCCGTTACATTTGCCTCTGTAACGAGCAGTAAGCGGTGAAGTGTGAGCACTGAGCGCTGATCGCTGAGCAGTGAACAGTGATTAGCCAAATAACAAATCGGAAGAAAAGTCATGAATGAATGTCGTATGGATTGTTGTTGCTGGCTCGATTGTTTTACCGTCGTCGATGTCGAAGTTTTTGTTGAGGCAAGTTTTTATTGTTTTGTCTGAAGTCTTCCACATTATTTTTTTTTTTCTATGTTTTTCTTGCAAAATTAGTTTACTTAAGAAAGTAGCTTATAAACTTAACAGTTTTATAGGCAAATGGCCAATACGATTACGTATTCGTTACGCGTTCATATACGTTTTTATTGTCTTCAGCACAAATAAGTTCAGTTTTGGACTTGTTCAAATGCAAAAACCATAACAAAAGAAATGCAATTTTTATATCAAATCAAAGGCCAGTCTCATCAAGCAGGTGCTCATACTATAAATTCATAAAAACAAAACGAAACAATTGTAGATTGTAAGAAAATTTATCTAAAACAATCTTTTTGTTTTGTTTCTTGTTAAATACCAATTGCTACATATATCTATTTTGACTTCTCATAATCTCATGAGAAACTTCAGGGAACAGTTATTATACTCGTATCAAGTAGCACATTTAAAGGTTCCCTTTAACACACTTAACATACACTTACCGCAATTAATATTAAAATTTGGCAATGAAATTGTCAAAAGAGTTAATAAAATATTGTATGTTATATCCACACTAGTAAATGCATGACTTGGCTTTATTTATTTAATCTTAAAATGCCTCTAATTTGTATGCCTTGTTAAGTAGAACAATAACAAATAAAAATATCTCAAATTTAATATCCGAAATGTTACACTTAAGGTCTTAAGCCAGCCGTCAGACAATGAGTATTTCCTGTGCTGGAGGTACACCAAATATTTTATTGTTTAAATAAATAATATTTTAGAAAAATGTGTATTCCCTCCATTTAAATGGAAACAATTGAAAATCATCCAAACTTCTGGCACTTCCGCAAAGCCTTGATATCATGTGAGAATCTATTTTGTGTAGGTCATTGCGGAAAACATTTCGAAATATTCAGAAAATTTTGGTAATTGATAATGGGAGAATATATGTTAAAAATGTAGACCAAAATTTTTTAATTTATTTTCATATTATATATGCGTATCATAGTTTAAACATTTTTCTAACATAACTAATAACTTTTTTTTGCTGACCAAATGAACAATATTAAAAATGAAAACTTTAAGTCAAAACAATTTATAAGAGAAAAACAATTTAAGGCTTATCTCTATAAGCAAATCTTTTACATATTCTAGTCCAAGGATGCAAATTCATCCTGACCACCTTTGTTCCCCCAGCGGTGAAGGGGTTAAAAAATTCCCGCGGTAGGCATGTCTGTCGTAAGAGGCAACTAAAATCCCGATGCCACGCCGACACTTGTGTAAGAAGTGCGTATGGTAGTAAGTGACACGGCACTTGCGATATACGACCGGAGGTGTGAATCCGGTACTACGGGGATCAGTGGCCTGCAGCTTCGGCTATGCCAACCAGTTGAGATCGGACTCGTAGTGGCTGTGGTTAATACCCAAATTTACGTGGGAAGAATCTTCAAGTATTTGTTTATCATTTATTCGGTGTGGAGTTGCATATTCACCAACGGGTACTACAACCCACATTGTAGCAGAGGCTTAGAATAGGCCTCGCATCGTATCAAGGTGAAAGTTATGTCTTACTCACATTTCTTCATTGGTACTGGCGGAATTACTAAGGAGATTCCAATGGGCCATAATATACCGATACGAATATGAAGAACACCGCGATATTAAGCAGGAAATCACGTTAATGATTCTGGACTTAATCACCTTTGTATATAAAAATTTTCTTGCAGATATGAAAAGCCGCATGTACTTATTATCAAATGTGCGAAACAATGCCAGCCTATAATTTATTTAGGGATTTATTTATTTAGATTTATACCCCAACAAACAAATTTACTGACTAGAATTATTATACAAAAGCATTATTTTTAATTGTTTATTGGATCATATAAAAATATCCGCGGTTTTGTTACTAGATGGTGTTGATACTCATAATTCTGAAAACAGTAATCCGACAATGTCAAGCAAACATAAGGGTTATGTTTGAAGGTTTACAAAGTTTCTATACAACTCATTTAATACTAAAAAAATTTTTGGTTTTGGTTTATATATATATATATATATATATATATATATATATAATTACATTGGAAGAAATTTAGTATAAAAAAGATAATACGTAATATCAAATCAATATTTAACAAATATAATTGTTTTCAATGAAAAAGTTAAGAAACATATGGAAAAATTTTCACATTAGATCATAACATTTAAGAAGTCTGTTGGGAGTGAGCGTTTGAGTCTTTTGGTGTGAACTGATTCTTTCGTCGGTAATATCTGGAGTTCCGAGTTTTCATGTGTACGTAGTCAAGTTATATGCTTTGTACTAGCCGCCTTTAAAACCTCAGTTATTAGCTCAACGCCTAAGTCTTTATGAATTTCTTTGTTTGGTATAAACCAATCAGCATTGAATGATGGTCCTTAATATTTTTGATTGTTGCCTTTGAATAATTTGAGTGTTGAATTTGGAGGCAGTTCGATGCCATATCGAATTGATGGCATAGTTATCATTGTATATACCAGTGTTTTGTGTTTTTTAACGAAAGTGCTGATTTAGATCCTAGCAGCCAATAAAATTGGTCAAACTTTTGTTTCATTTCATTTCTTTTTCGGATAATGTGATGTTTCCAAGTGAGTTTTTGGTCTATTGTTATTCCAAGATATTTGGCTTTGGTACTTGTAAGAATTGATACATCATGTAGAAGCAATTGCTTATACACAAATTTTTTGTTAGTATGCGGTTTTATCTGTATTGATTTTTATACCCCAATATTAGTAAAAAATTGACTAACCGAAAAGTCGCTGAAATTAACTTGTTCAAGCTTTTCGCCAATAAACCACAGAAGTTCGAAACTGATGGAATTATGAAGCTACTCAAAAAATGACAAGAGATCATAAACAATAATAGCCATTATACACTGATAAAAACTAATTCTTAATAAAGAAAATTTTTAGTCAAAAGTGTAACAAAAAGCTGCAAATACTTTTTATATCATCCAATAATAATTTCCACTGGACATCTGTATCAATAATGTCATTTCTCCTTACACTTTAGCAATCATTATTCATCTTTTTTTATAGCTAAATAAAAAAAATAGTGCATTATTGGCTTAAAACTGCGATATATATTATTTTTTTTATAAGTTTACACCAATTCAAAATTATAAATGTAGTATATATACTCCATTTCATCAAGAAAAGTTGCTAAGCAACAACAAATTATGTATATTAATTTATTAAATGGATTATATATATTTGTAATTTGAAATAAGCTCATTAATAAATTAATGTATATTGCAGTTTTGAACCAGTGATGCTTTTTTTAGATACCTATAAAGAATATGGTTAATGATCGCTGAATAGGCTAGAGAACAGTACTAATTAAAACGTTTGGCTGAAATTAATAGCACCTTCCCTCTTCATTAAAAATTGTAAGACGCAATGTGAAAGTTTGAAGTTGATTTAATTTTATTTTAGACATTGTTTTTAGACGTACATTAAGAAGTAATGGGCGTGATTGTTCTAGTCATTAAATTGAACTTACTTGTTAATTTTATATAATAATTTTTAATAATTTTTTTTTAAATTAAAAATTTTTGTACATACCTTTTTAAAAATATTTCCACATAAGGGCACATTTATTTCCAAATTTTTTTTTCGCGTTTTCTTCTTTCTTTTAGAATTTTTGGTATACACTAGAGATCAATGTGTCACTTCCCTTTTCTCTTTTCTCTTTTGTCTTTTCATTTTGTGCTTCATTTTGTGCTTTTTTTACTACATAAATATAAGATATGTTGAACATTGACTGCTTGCGTAAATGTGATGAAAGTGTTCGTTTCAAAATTGATGTGAATTAAGTTTCATAGGGTAATTCACTGCTTTTTAAAGGTAAAATTTATTTATATTAGTACATAATACTGAAAATTTGATATTCATATTTGCAAAAACCTTTTTTTTCGTCTTAATATTTAATATCAGACTCTAAGTTATAGACTATTGCAGTATCTTTTAAACTAAATTCATGATTGTATATTGAAAAAATTATATTAAAAAAATATAAAAAAGAAATATAATATGGAAGATATATTTTATATTTCATCGCAACCAAAACTCTTAGCGAGTACATTATGTATTTACTTCCAGACAATCGGTCAAGTAGACAGCCGTACATCTATAAACTGATTCCGTTTACGTTACTGCCTTACAACTTCTTCTTTTCTGCGCTACAAATGAATCGACCTCTCTAGCATATCACTTACTTATATGATATAGTGTAAACAGTTTAATTACTGCAACACATAATATTCATTTTTATTTATGTTCATCAATTAAATTTTTTTTTCAAATAATTTAAAATTAATTAAGAAATATAAAGTAAAACGGACTTCAACGAAATGAATTACATTTCATTAAAATGTGAACTGTCATTATTTTGCGCAGTGGTTTAAATTTATTAAAAATTGGTCGCAATATTGAAAACTAATTTGAAATCAATCAGACCGAACCCAACCAAAATTGAAGCCATTAAATTTTAATTCGTTTTGGAATGCGGATTTCAAATGAAGTAAAGGAAATCAACCTTGAACTTAAAATAATGTAAAATGGATAAAAAGTTAAACTTAGTTCAAATTAATTAAAAATAATAGTTACTTATGTATTAATACCATCAAAGTATCGACATCTTCTAATGACGTATTCTATGAAATGAAATTTCATTTCATATAAATTTTTATTTTTGGGTGAAACTGAAAGTAAGCGGAATTAATAAATAAATATATTACATAAGTTGCCATTAAAAATCCGGTAATGTGAAACGTAACTAGAGCATTGCAGTGTCTAATTGATATGGTTTTAAATTGGCCTTTCTTTTGCATTGACTCGACTTTGGGCGATTTCGCCAATTCATTTCGAAACTTTTCTTGAAAGTCTTAACCCACACCCCTGAATCAGTCATAAGCTGCCCATATACATATATATATTTTATGATCTTAGATAGTTTAGTGTGTCGTGGCGATTTACTTTTTAAAAAGATGTGGATTAATGGAATAGAATTAAGATTAAACAATTACGATTAAAAATATGAATAAAAAATTATTGATTTTTAATTACAGTAAAACGAAAACAGCTATTTGCAGCTAAGGTGTTTAAACAGTAAACTGAAATATTTATAAATAATTAAAAAAATAAATAAAAATATAAATAATAGTAATAAAAAGAAATAATAGTCATTTTTAATTTGTTTTCTCATTAACGCAATTAAAGAAGTCAACTATAGCACAGTTAAAGAAATTAATTTTTTTAAATGGGCTTTGACTTTGATAAAGAACTTGTATCTGAACCATCCATCATGTATGGTTTTACAGAAAACTAAACCCATCAGTATTTCCATCTAGAGATATATAGCAGTCAGGAGGTCACTGTTTAGGAAGGGGCCTAACAGTTTTTATTGATGGATCCATAACAAGTAGTGGTGGAGGCAATGAAGTTTTTTTTTTGAGGAACTGAACAAATCTTCCCACTATACGCTTCTTGATCTTTATAGTGTTTTTCAAGTGGAAGTGATCGCTTTTAGGGAAGCTATAGCTTATCAGAAATTGGATGATATATTTAACTGGTATGTTAAATATTACCAGACAGTCAAGCTGCTTTCAAGCCCTTGAGTTCAATCCAATTTATATCTAGGATGGGTTTTGACTGATGCACATATATAAAAGAGACGTCGACGCAGCTCAACATTCCTCTAAACTGGGTTCTCGGTCATAGGGATATTTTCAGCAATTGTCAAACAGATGAGTTAGCTAAAAGGGATACTTCAGGATTCCACTCGGAACACCTAAATAATGTGACCATATCGTTAACATCATGTAAGCTATTACTGAGTAGTTTCTGTGATGAACTTTTTAATAATAGATAGATAGACTCAACGATATGCAGATATCTGTATACAATTTAATCACGTTTCACTAAAAAAAAATTCAATACAATACTGTTAATGAGATGACCCGTAGTGATATTAGACTTATGATAGGTTTACCTACACATCATTATAGATAAGGTAACCATGCCAGATGATTGAGTCTTTCCTTCATTTTTACCTGTCAAAGCTGTGCTTTGTCTTTGCTACTTTATAGTAACTTTGTATTAGGCAAACGAGTTGCGAAGAATTCCTATATTTCAGAAATAATCGGTGTATCTTAATTATAGTCAATTATTTTAATCCGTTGACACACAAATAATTAGATATTCTAAAGAATGAATTTGTTCTTATGATTCTGCACTTTGTAGATCACTTGGCTTAGCACAGAATAAACTTGTTACCAACGATTCAACATTTTGTAGATCACTTGGACAAGCATACATGATATATTGTTGTAGATTTAAATTTTGTTTTGCCTTCCCTGGTTTCTATGTTCAATAACAGTGAAATATATGTAATATATTTATATATAATATATATATATATACATTTAATATATAATATATATATATAAATTTAATGTATAATATATATATAGGAATATATATTCGACAATCATTGGTATAATAATATATTCGAAACTTTTGAAATATTCTATATATAACAAATGTAATGTGCTAAAAATGCCACTACTTTCAGGATGTTTTCCAAACCCAGCTCTTTATCTCCATGCTTAGCTTGGGACTGACTTCACTGCAGAAGCGTAAAGAATCCTAATTCATAGAATTCATTGTAGCTCCTTTCCAATCTTCAACTCTACCAGTAATTAAAACTATTATTTATATAAAAAAGAAAAGAATCAAATAGAAAGCCTTTCCACACTATACACATTCTTTAACTCTACTAGTAATTGTGACTAATATTTATATAGAAAAGAAAGGAATCAAATAAAATCATGAAAACAATGTGTAAAATGGAAGATTTCTTGATATTATAACAAAATTTTTAGACGGCTACAAAAATATTGAAGTGAATGTTCCATACTTTTTGTTACTACTACTATAAATATCAATTATACAAAAATATGTATATACTGTTAATTAATTTATTAAATTAAAGAAAATGATTCATTGCAGTGAAAATTTAATAAATTCAACGCACAAGCATTCAAAATGAAAAGTTTATATAATAAATAATGCAATATATATGAGTAAATTAAGCAATATAAAATATTGTCTCCAATAATGTCTTAGTTTTTTAAATATTATTATACGAGTATTTCACTTTTTAGATCTGACAACTATTTCTACATCTGGTTACATACTCGTATGTGCCATCAAAAATTTTATGACCGTTACAGCTGCTCCACTTTTATGAGTATGAATAGTGTTCACGCCTTTAATTATGTGTACGCACTCTTGTACAATTATTTTCCAAAACTTGGTATGCAATTGAAGTCACTGGGTTGGCACTTGGGCTCATTAATTTTTTTTCAAGGCATTTAATGGACACGAGTGCATAACCTCTGACTTTAGCTACATTCACATGGTTTAGCTTTAAGTGTTACAATTAACAATTTTCAATTAACGTAGAAGTTTGTGTATTTAAATAATTATTTTTACTTTAATCACTTTTTTTTGGGTTAAGTTTTTAAATACTGTACATAATTGATATCACACGAGTATAAAGTTTGAATTAGTTATTTAAGGTATTTCAACTCAATGCATTTGTTGTGGTAAATAATCAAAGTTACTATTGTGGTGGTTCTTTAAATAAATTTTTATAAATGGTACAGCAACTACAGTAAGATTTTGAATAATGCCCAATGATAAATTAGGTATTTATGGTACTTATTTAATAAAATAAAAATTTTATTCGAATATTTTAAAACAAATAGATTTTTTTCTTTGTCAACTGTATAACTTTCGTGTCCCTTTAATGATTTTTGCAGTATTATATCGAACTAGTCAATCTTAAACTGGTACTCTGGCAGTTTTATTATCAGGAATCATAATTAGTCACACTTTTTCAAGTCAAGTGGTTGATCTTATATTGTATTTATTGTATTGTATTTATTCACAACTGTCACTATTAAAAATTAAGTATTAGAACCATGCAAAATCCACAATTAATTTTTCTCAAATCTAGCAATTTCTAACAGATCCTATTCTGCAAATAAATTATGCCTGGAACCTATGAGCTGTTCTCTTAATTTTGTTGATTAGACTAATTTTTAAATGAAAACTCTCAAGTTCAGTAGAAGATAGAGATCTAATGATTTACATTACGAGTATATGAAAATAAATTATACGTGGGATATGTGGGTTATTCTCTATAAAATTAACTTCATGACTTCGGATTTTGCTGTAATTTTGTTTATGCAACTAATTTTAAAATCAAAACTCTTACTTTCAGTAATTGATAGAGATCTAAAGTTCTGGAGTAAGCAAAATTATGCCTGGAGAATATGAGTTATTCTTTCCAATTAATATGGATAAATTATACCTGGGATATATGGGTTATTCTCTTACTAACAAGATGGATTTTGTATAAAATTAACTTCATGACTTCGGATTTTGCAATAATTTTGTTTTGACAAACATTGACTTCATTATCTCCAGTTTTGCAGAAATTTTGTTTACAAACTGTTTTAGATTAATTACGATTTAAGAAGAAATTTTTGTATTCTAAAATTAACTATTAATGGTCTATAAACTATTAAATGGTCGTATCTCAGATAGAAACCTAAAATTTTTTTATATTTTTTACATAAATGATTGCACATTTTGTAAATATTTTAAGCATTTGATATTGTTTGTTCTAATACCCGAAAAAAAAGAATTAAAGGAAATCAAAGATAATATGGTGAAAAGCCGTCAAGTTTGTTAGAGAATGACTCACATACAAACTAATATACATACATATTGTTAAATATATAACTAATTAAAGTTTTTCGTTTTAATAAAGAAATGTACTTATAATATTTTGTTTCTTTTTTGAATAAATTGAAAGGTATTTTCAATGCAAATCTGAACTGTTATAACATATGTGGAATTAATGCCTTGCTTAAGAATTGTGATACTCTTTTAGTTTCTTATAGAATTCACACCTAATCCTATTTCGTACTTCCCCAAGAAGAAGGAAGTTAAACCCCAACTGAATCTGTCTGCAATAAGGAGTAATTATAAGCCCTCATAAATTTGTTCATTGCTTTTATATCAGCAGGCATCACTGATCACTGAGCAAAAACAGACTCAAGGCGCTGGATTAATTAGATGCTTGATAAGTTGGATACTAGATAAGATAAACTTGCCCCATATGTGGGCACTATATGTCTAGACAGATGTGAGTTAAACATTGTAAAGAAACTCCTTATAAATATAGCTTTGACCTATTTTATAGTAACTAATGATTTTATTAAATTTGTCTTTTCCGTTCCTTATGTACAATCTGCGTTCAGCAAAGAAACCTTTCGCAAGGATATATTCCTGTGGTATACAATGTGTTCGCAACAAAGATACAGTTGTACTAATTAAAAAGACTGTAGGGAGTATGTCTTTATGTAAGGTAAATATAACATACCTGCTTTTAACTGCACTTATATTTACAGTTCATTTTGCTATTTAGGTATAAATATGATTGAAGTAATCATTGAAATCTGTATATATTATAAAAAGATTTTGGTATGAGATAAGAAAAGCGGCGTTATCAAAAGAGTTCCAAGTGATCAACCGAGAGTTGCAGAAAAATCTGATGATAACAATATGTTTAGGCTTGAACGCAAAACACTATAAATTTCGCAAAGATGACTGCAGTCATTGTTAATAGTTTAAAATTGAATTTTTTTTCTTAATGTCCGTTTTCGCTAGTGGTACATAGGGCCACATTTTAAAGTAAAAAAAGAGTTATTTCATTTAATAATTTATTTTTTCGTTTCCAAAGTATATCTCACATAAATTGTGAACCATTTCCGTTACACCTTTTTTATATATTTTTTTAGTCTTATAAAAATATGTTAATTTTCCTCTTCAAGTTCAAAAATGTTAACCCGATAATTACTCTACTTCAGCACATTTTTTGTTGTTGTCATAATTATTGTTTGTATTTTAGACGTTATAATTACTTGTACTTGTTAAGAAAATGTGCGAAACTAACGGAATAATAAGTGAGTACGAGTATTTTTTCCAGTGCATAATTGGGTTAACTCAGCCAGTTTACGAACCCACGTTGATGGTGAGGCAGTTTTCATTTCGTTTTGTATAAATAATTTGTTTTTCTTTCGGGCGTAACTAGACGTTTTGCAATTATGTTAGTTCGTTTGTATTTTATTTACAAAAAAAAAAACTATTTAAAGTGTAGTTAACCTTTTAGCTTCACAAAACGATCGTATTTTAATTTTGTACAGCTTAGGTTTGTTTTATATTTTTATATAGTGAAGTGCATGGAGATGGGTTTGGTCTTCGACAAGGTCAAGTGGAAACTTTTGCGAACAAAAGAAAATGTACACAAAATTTTAAAATTATTATAATATCGTTTCAAATTAAAATTGTTTAAAAATATATATTTTTTTTTACACCATGATCAATTATGTCTTAAATCTTAGTAACATAATATTCTTTTTAAATCTTTTCAAATAAGGTAATTAGTACCAAAACCATCTACAAGCAAAACTTTTTTAAAAAAAAAAAAATTTAAAAGGATCTTAAACACAGCGGGGTAATTCCTATTCCTAAATTATAATTAAAAGCCAAGAAAACTTGTCAACATAATGCCTTATTAAGTTTACTGAGAGTTTTTTGAAAAATTATTTTTAAACAAAGATATGGATATAACTATATAATATAGATATCGAACCATCTCGTGCGGTTCTGTGTTTATGATCCTTTTAAATTTTTTTTTTTTAATAAAGTTTTGCTTGTAGATGGTTTTGGTATTAGAGCTCCCAACAGAGCGGACAACTGCGACCATGGTTGATCTTTTGTGCTGCGAATGAAAGCCAGAATGTCGACAGCTGAGAACCTCCTAATGTCAGAAGAGGACAGTAGTTATCGACCTAGTGACTTCCTCCTGACCCAGATCAAGGCTGAACGGTCACAGAGAATGTGACTGCAAGTCTCGTCTGCTTCTTAGCAGAGTCGACAATCTATCTCTTCGGACAGACCAATTTTTTTAAGGTGATAACGCAGTCCATAGTAACCCGTTAAACATCGCACCAGCAACCTAAACTTTAATAATTTAAGATTATTATAAATGTAATATAGTAAAAAGTATACTATTATGTAACATATTGTTTATATAACAACAGATAAGATAATATAAGACATTTTGCAGATAAGATAGATGACGTAAAGACGGGAAATCCAAAAGGACAAGATACTTTAATATTGATTTAAGGTACTGTTGAAATCTAATTAGACCTTTCAAATTCTAGGGTTTCATTAAAAGTAGTTTACAGTGGCTATTAATAAACTACTACCCAGGTTAGATAATTCTTCGACGGACATGAGCCTCATATTGGCAACTTTGATGTAATCTACTATATTTCCCTTAACATATTTATAACTGGGACATTGTAACCATACAAATAACAATATCGATTTCTTTACAAGAAAGCTTTATTAACACATCTGAAATTACGGAATTTGTACACATACTGTAATTTGTCTATAGCTCCCATTTGTAATTAATGTGTTAAAATTTTAGTGGTAACTTAGAGGTAGTCATCAATACAACAAGGTTCTACCAGTATTCCAAATACCCAACTCATCTGGTTCACAGTAATCAACGTGACTCTCTATTTGAACTTGAAGTGAAATATATATCGTAAATTGTACCAATAAATCTTTATGCACTACATATATAACAGTTGTACATACACTCGTATAAACGTCACAGCAACTTGATTCTTCAATTAAAAAATACGTTATGTTAAAAAGTATCCTTTGCAAAATACAAAAAAGTCATGGACCTATCAAAATTTATTTATCTGATATAATTTCAAAGGTATAAAAATATTTGATAATGAGTGAAACAAATTTAATATCCAGTACGTTCCCAGGGGAACATTAGGCCATAACGAACTTTTTCCAACTGTCACGATTTTTTGCCAGGATTTTAATTTCTCCAAAGGTTTTTCCGCTTGCTTGGATTTCTTTCTCCAGTGTTCGCTTCCACGTTTGCTTGGGCCTACCAGGTCTTCTGCTTCCTTGAGGATTCCATGTTAATGCTTGTTTGCAGATTTCATTTGGTGCCTTCCTCAAAGTGTGCCCGATCCATTGTCATTTACGCTTTTTGATTTCGTTTGCCATAGGAAGTTGGCGGCATCTTGACCATAGTTCGGAATTTCTAATAGTGCGGGGCCACCAAATTTTCAGAATTCTCCTAAGGCATTTGTTTATTAAAGTTTGCAGTTTATGAATCAGGTTGTTGGTGGTAAGCCAGGTTTCGCAGCCGTAGAGCAGAACGCTCTTAAAATTACTGTTAAATAACCGCAGCTTGGTGTGCTGGGAAAGTATTGAAGAGCTCCAAACTTTATTCAATAACGAAAAGGCGGAGCATGCCTTATTGATTCGGCTTTGGATGTCGACTGCCGCGCCACCGTCCGGCGATATTATACTGCCTAAGTATGTGAAGCTGTTGACGTTATCGATTTCTCCAGGTTAAATTTAATATACTATACTTAAACGTATATTATAAGTTTTAAGTTTTTTAAAAGCACTAGTTCCTTCAATGCCAACATATTTAGTACTGATTATGAATACTAAACTATAAAATCCATTTTACCATTTTTTTAAAGTAAAAATTTTGTAATAAGAGAATTTTTATTATTGAATTTGTGCAATAAATAAGCTTTTGAGTTCCATATATATGCAAAAATTGAACACCGTAATAAGGTAACTATCGGCACTGTAAATTGACAATAAATTATTTCCTCTCCGATTTATATTTTTGTTACTATAAACATCGACACTTTATCTTTCTACTTGTAATTACAGTGGCGTAGTGAGTATAACTAATGGCCGGGATGTTATACTTTTTTGACACTATCAAAAACTAATAAAATAAAAGAAATAAAAATAGTAAGCCAATAAAGTTCCTAACTTAAAATATTTTATAATAAATTACCGTAGTTAAGTAGACGCTACCTAACTACGTTGTACAGTGTGTCAAAACAGAAATTAGCCAATCAAAATTTGTTATTTTCTGAACCAGTAGAGTTATTAAAATTCAATATAGTTCTTGATCTTTCTTTTGAATTTAATTTGAGCACAATCGGCCTACCGAAATGCATCTAAATTTGGACCTAATCATGGTCTATTTTATCGTTTATTTATTTAACTCTAAAACTACGACAGGTAGAATTTTTGGAACATTCTAAATATATGGTGACCAAGAACCATTTCACACCTTCTTCATTCCACAGTCTAAGGTTAGATTTTAAATTTGAGACAAAAAAATTCATTCAAACGTTATCAGGATATTGGGTTTGGAAATATGTGACTGTCAGTGAAAATTGGTCATAAGTCCTTTTAACTTAGTTCTGAAGAATAACTTTTTATTTTGATCTTGTGCTTTTATATTTGATATTAGCTTCATAACATATATCTATATCTATATAAATAAAGCCCTAGATTTATACAAAAATATTGCATAGCTCACTACGAATATAATCTCAAACCTCTTTTATCAAAAAAGTTAAAACACAAAATAAATTATTAAAACTACCCAAAAGATCTTATTTGTTGTACGGCTTTTCTGTGATTGATGACCGAGGTATAATAGACCCGTTCCTCCTCCTTCGCTACTTCACTGTTGTATTAAATACAACTGATTAGAGTCAATCAAAAACTTTAAAAAACATATTGTAAACTTTTATAAAAATTGACCTATTTATAGCATTAATCGTATTATAACTTTAATTATCATTAAGATTAGATAAAGAAAGCTTAATTAACAAGAGTTTTTCGAAAAAGTAAAACGTTTAGCACATTTGAAATTAAATTTGTGCCGATTAAAGTGATAAATTAATTCTATTCTTTGTTGTTTACAAAAAGTGTGGAAAGTGTCTTTAAAAATGATTTTGACTTATATATTTTATTTCTTACTACTCGTAGTTGTTATATTGTCAGCTCGGGTAAGTTACAAAATCTGAACGGATTTTATGTAAATCATAAAATATAAAATATGTTCTTTATAATAATTTATAGCATATGTACCGTGTTCTATGCTGGGAACCTAAATTTGGTCGGGAATTCACTAATGCAGTCTCTCGTGCACAGCAGCAGGGTAAGTGACTTGCAATTTTAACTTATCGAAAGTGCAATACATATTTTTACTTTCATTCATTATAAAAATTATTGAAGTTTTATTAGATGATTTTATAATTATTTTTGATTTAAAATTTTTTTATTTTAATTAAGGGCTCCTCATATGATCAGTTTGCATGGTCAAGCAATCAAAGTAATTAATATGCATTTGAAATTATTCAATGAGATAATTAAGCAAAGCTAATTTATTTGAGTCGGAACTCATGTGTTTTGCCTAGACCTAACTCGCTTGTGTATAAAATGAAGTCAGGAAAAGTTATTTTTTGTTTAATTAATTGAAATAACCAACTTAAAAATTTATTTTGAAAAATAGTGAAACTTCATACATATTTTTAAAACTTTATAGTTAAATCATTTATTTAAAAGTGCAAAAACTACAACAAATAAGTAATATTAATCAATTAATAATTAATATTAATATAAATATTCATAAGAAATCTGACAATATGATGTTATACTACAACAACTATAATATATACTAATCATATTGGTCTTCAATGATAATAGATTATTATAAAATACACACATTAGTAAAAATAAGTTTGTAAAAATAACTAATCAAAAATCAAATAAGTAGTAAAGTTTTAGATTTGGCATATAAAAAAATATTTATTTATATGCTTATTAATTTATAGTGCAGAGAGATCTCTTGAGGCATTTAAAATAGGTCCCTGCTTTCTATGCCGATCACTTTTTCATTGAAAGTAAATCTTTTAAATTGTGTTCAGAGTATAGCAATAAAGAGTTATACTTTGCATAAAAAAATTCTTTTTATTACATTAAGATATATTGAGAAATCGTTGAAAATTATATTACTCACGTTGTGTGAGCGAGCAAAGTCTGCAACATCATAGAGGTCTGTACTACTATAAATAAATCCAGCATACGGATAAGTGATTATCTAAAACGTATGAGTCTATTTTTTATAAATTGTTGTTTTATAAAAACTACTACTAACTGTCAACTATTAGTATAATAGAATAGAATATAATCAAATCACATAGTTTGTGAAGCTTGGCAAGCTATATGCAAAATTTTGCCATCTATGTCAGACCAAAAACTTTTCTTATCGTCCATTTTTTCTATGTTTACATGAGACCATGTTTTTTTATAAATGGATATATTAAGTTAAATACGTTTACATTATCAATATAGGTAGTTTAGTAATTAAGAAATGCAGGAGAGTTTCAGGATTGTCCAATTTCAATTATCTGTCACAAGTAAAGCTAGTAAATACAATATGCGTTTATCATGTCGCATAAATAAATAAAGACAATACAGTCTAATATCAGTGCAGAATCTAATGCATCTGATAACAGAGAGAGAGTTCATTTAGTTATTATAATTACATTCAAGCAACCAAAGAGTCAGTTGTGCATTTAAGAAAGAAAAGCCATACAGTGGAATACTACAAATCATATGTTGGAGCGGGTAGGTTGGGTTAGGTTGCAGTAAAGGGCTTATGCCCAGAGCGTATGTAAGCTTAAATAATCTTCCGTTGTGGTATCACAGGATTAGCATTTATATATACAAGTGCGGAATAGAGGTCAAACGTCTCTACCATTCCTTAAAAATGAACCAACCTGACAATTGTATAAGAACAAAGACTTCAAAGAGTCACATCTTCCTACAATTCTATCTTCAATGATTAAATTGAATGGACAGTATTTTTCCGGGTACCTTAACGTGTAAAAGTATTGCCAAATTTGTGACATGCTATATCCAAAGGTTCTATAACTCTTCCTTCAAGTTGTTTATAAAAGCCCCATATTGTTAACCAAAATTCCGTATTAGAGTTATATTAAGAAACATAAAATGAAACAAAATTCAAAGTAGATTTCAGATAAACAAACTAACAGCAGACAGAAGAGAAGAAACCAAGTTGCTACAAAGAAGTCAGATAATCACACAAAACTAAAAAATTTTGATTATATGTCCACTTAATTTACACTAAACATGAGATCTACTATTAATTGATTTTTTTAAAGCGCAGTGCTGATCACAGATTATCATTCTTAAAAAATATCACACTAAGCAGATGACATTCATAAACAGATTTTTTTGAAATATTTTATATGCCGAGTCATTTCGAATAAAAATCAAAATTTTTAATATTAACCCATTGGTAGCAATTTGTTATCATTAATATATTATTAAAAAATTTTTATTTGATTTTGCGCAATCAATAATACTTCGTTTAATATATTTTTGATAGATTTTATTTATTAAATTTCCACACATGAATACTGAGAGAATAATGATAGATATTTCAACCTTTATATTTCCCATTTGAAGTACTTAAGACGCCGAAGTATATAAAAATTTAATTTTTTTTAATTCGATAAGATAAGATGTTTGCGAATTCAATTCTATTCAAGCACATTTTTGGTTGGCATTTCATACTTTAAATATATATCTCGGAAGTAATTGTACTTTTCCTTTCAACAAGAAAACTTGTAAATTTGTTACAAATGTCACTCGCCAATTGGATATATTACTTCTTCCTACTGTTAACAATTGTTATCATAATGAGAGTAAGGCAAATACAGATTTTCGTTCAATATAGAAAAATTAAAAAATCTTACTTAGGTTCTATGGAAAGCGAGAAGCTTAAAATTTGATGAATTTGATGATGATAACAGTCCAAACGGTAAGTTTAGATAAGAGTGCAAAACACATTAGCTTCAAATCAAAATTAAACTACTAACACTAACTAAAACTACTAACTAAAATGTGAATGAAATAAGTGAATATTTGAATTGTATATAAACAAAATAATTTGTTTATTTTTAAAAAATTGTTTTTATATTCACAAACTTGCACACAGATAAGAAATGCAAATAATTTGATAAAAAAAAATGTGAAGTGAACTAGTTTAAATTGAAAAAATTAATACAAAACAAATTGAATAAATACCATGTTTAACCAAAAAAAAATGTATCAGCCATCATCATTTAAAGTTATACTAATTCAAAGACCCCAATGAAACCGAATTCTCTAGTCACCCAAAAAATTGTTACTTCAGATAACATCACATAAATTCATATAATTATATTGAATATCAAATAACACAGATCAGTGCGTTTTTTAGAGATTTTAGTTATATTTGAAATCTACTCTAATGCTCAAAAAGTATCCGGATTTTGTTGTTTGTTAACTACTCCTTAAGTAATATGTTAGACCTTTTTCAAAAAATTTTTTTTTGTTATGTTGGTACACCCCTTTCTTGACATATAGTACAAATTTGAACGCCATCTGTCAATTAGTTTATTTACAGCAGCTGTTAATGTGAAACTATCTCAAGTGGATTTAACGAATTTTACTATGGAAAATTCTTGTTGTACGTTATTTTTTGACCAAACACATCACCACTGTCATCGCTCAGACACCATATTCGCCAGATCTGGCACCGTGCGACTTTTTCCTTTTCCCGAAACTCAAATTGCCCCTTTGTGGTAAGCGTTTTGAGTCGATTGAATCGGGAAAAGAAAATTCACTGAAGGAACCAAAAACCATACCTTCACGGGCCTACGAAAAGTGTATGGGAGATTGGGTTAAGCGTTGGCATATGTGTATTTCTTCAGAA
Source organism: Teleopsis dalmanni (assembly GCF_002237135.1). Taxonomy (NCBI): domain Eukaryota; kingdom Metazoa; phylum Arthropoda; class Insecta; order Diptera; family Diopsidae; genus Teleopsis; species Teleopsis dalmanni. Next base: position 69,730,255 of record NC_051847.1, on the reverse strand, counting down.
GGAGCATACTTTGAAGGAGATAAAATAAATTTGGAATAAAATTTAAATTTGTGTAGTTTATTTACAAAATCCGAGTACTTTTTGAGCTGGAGGTACTTAAACTTAGGTACTATCATGTTGAATTGTTAGGAAATAAATAAAACTTTTATTTGTATAATAATAAGTTTTTTTTAATGTGATGCTTTCGTTTTCAAAGTTTATCCTAAAGATATCAGACAGAACTACTTCCAACCAATTTCAACTACTTTTAACAACTATATAAAACTGAAAATTTTCGCATCACATTTTTTAATCTGACAAAATATTGTATAATTTAAACATATACAGAGCTTGAAAAATAAGATCTTTATTTATTAGATCTTCATAAAGTAATCACATTAGCTTCATGCATTTTATTATATATTAAAATTTTTTGCAATTTCCTTATTATTTTGACAAGTAAATTATATGACATAATTCAGTTTAAACATTATCATGAAGATAAACCTAATAAAAATTATAAAATTTATTTAAATCTAAGAATGTTGCCGATCATAAATCGCAGAAAAATAATAAAAAAAAGATGTCAACAATCTCTTGTGGTTCATTGATTCATATCTACGTCAAACATACGTATATCTATTGTAAAAATAGCTTAAGCCGGCGTTCCTCAAATAATTTAAAGGCATTTTATTTAAACTGTTGCAAGTTAAACTGATTTGAGATCAAGAATAAGACAATATGGTATGACCAACAGCCACACCATTCTGCATACCTACTACTGTTACTTTCAGACACAAAACTTTTTTCAGCTGTTCCAGACATCAAGTTACTACTTATGTAAAAAATACTTATATCATGAGTCTAAGCTTGTTGAAAGAGGCTGCTTTGGAGTCTTCTCAAAGTAGTTTGTGGAAAACGTTTATCCCATTGAAAAAATACAGCTAAATTTTTATTCCGACGGCTCTAAGTTTAACAAAAGAGTTAAAGTTTTTGGTGTTTTCTCAAAGAATTTAGGATTGGAGACACACATACAAGTCTCTCTAACACTGTGATATTTATCAAATAGAAGTTTTATTAATCAAGGAAATAGCTATATACATAAGCATGATGTGTCTAAACACATCAAAAATGTATACATAAATATATAACGTTGATAACTTAAGGAAGTTGATATTGCTAATATCAAAGGTTGTTAACGATTGCCTAGTGTATCCTAAAAATAATCACCGTTTTCAGAGTACGCTAACTGTAGAATTTAGTGCACTGGTGAATTAGTTAGACACACTCTCCTTAACCTACTTTATATGTAGGAGAACTGTTGCCATTAGGACATGAATAAGCAAAGGCAGTTTCTAAAAATATCATCATTGTTAGTATGCCTACTACAGACTCCAGGGCACAATGATATTCAAGTAAGTTGCAGCGTGAATAAATAGATCTTGCGCACGGACAGTAGAATTGTTGTCAATAGGATATGAACAAGCAAAGACATATGTTTAACGTTTAAGCTATTGTAGCAGAAATTTGATAAGAAAAAGAGGACATCTCTAACATCATAGACCGTACACCCGGTCGCTCACTATTTGGCAGACACATTTACAAGGTAGGAGTACCTTCTTCTAAGTACTGTAGAAGTTGTAGAGGTGAGATAGAAAAAGAAATAGTAGAACACATATTTTATAGCTAGAAGTAAAGTGAGTTGCTTAAACAATGATAATTTAACTTATCAAAACATACAACTCTAAGGTAAAACACATCCTGCGTCATATAAGCGATTCGAAATAAGTAAAGATAAGTTTCTGCTGCAAATTAGTGTTACTACATTATAAGCTATAGGATTTACAATAGGTTAATTGATCAACTAAACTGACTATCGCAATAAACATACTTAATCTTGAGGAGATCCTTAACCAAAGCTATGTACTGCTGCTCTGACTGAAACAAATATACTATTTTTCACAATCAGAAATTTGTTTAAATGTCCATAATTCTTGAAGTACACAAAATGATTTTTGATTTATGCATCTGTAGTTTTGGTAATTCAAACGGAATTTTCATTAGGTTAAAAATGTACAGTAATTCTAAATAATTCATTCTATAAATGAATCAAAAAACATACTTTAATCGCATTTTGCTTTTTTAAATAAATATGATTTAAAAATATATTTTAAAAATACTTTTTTAAATTAAATTCAAAATTAAGTTTTTAATTAGATTTGAAATGTAATGTAATGTAAAAACTACATGTAATTATAATGTAAAAAGGTGAATATGTAAAATATGTTCAAATTAAAATATTGCAGATTTCACTTGGCCAAATGAATTGAAGTAATATGTAATAACTTTTTTTTGTTGAAGTCTTACGCTGTACTTTTCGAAACAATATTTAAAAGTTATATTTTGACCTTTATCCAAAACCACAATATTTAGAACTCTTACGATGTTCTTGTAGTCACTATTTTCATGTATTAATTTCAATACCTCCAGGGGCCCACTTAATTTTATACTTATTATTGATTTATTGTACTGTTCCATAGTTCCCATTGTAAACATATCTTTTTTTCGAGTCCAGTTGACATCTATTTTCTGCAAGAACATAGTTGCTAACCAAAATGCTTTCGGAATGTCCAAATCGTCCTTATGATCCTCTTCAAAAACAAAGTCAAGATCGTTATTGAGACATACTGTATATTTTGTATATTCAGGTTTTATGTACTCTTTAGTTAGTTTAAATATTGAATAGTGAAAAAACGTATTTGCGATATCCGCAACTGATTTGCTTAAGTTCTTGTTTATACTCATTAGCAGCATAAGCATCACGTCCGCGACTACGTTAAAGTTTTCCATTTCACAACATATATTTCCATAATGTATTCCATGATAGTTCATTAAAAAATCAATCTTTTTAGCTTCTGATTCAATTACAACATCCATAAATTCATAAATGATTTTAAATACAACTGAATGCAAATCATTTTGACATATTTTTACGCCTATCTTGTGCAATATATATTCATCAATTAATTTTTGCATACGATAGGTAGTGCTCCGTAATGCATTTAATGATATGGCATCCAAATTATTGAAAATAAGAAATAGAATCTCAATTGGCAACTGATCAAGCTTTATTCTGCAATTAAATAAATAAAAATTTTAAAAGTTGTTAATTAATAGTGTACGGTATATTAAATTAAAATAATTAAATTATGCAACGAAGCAGTACTATGATTATAATATCGATATACACACAATCTTATTTGATATCATGTGATAAGTTAGACAGATTTCAGAAATGTTGAATACTAATGACATCCCTTAGAAGTGTTAAAAACTTAAAGGACACAACAGCTAAGGTTTGAATATAAGAAAAGTTTAGAAAAGTGTATATTAAGTATACAGAAATACTTAAGTGTTAAAAAATGAAGATATAGGTATTGTTTTTCATCATCCTCCCCATCATCAACATCACACTTTCGACTGTTCTCAAAAATATATATGAAATACGAAGAGAAGACTTGTGACGGCATGACGGCAATAGTGCAATTATATAAATATTTATTTCAATAAAATCGACCGTGCTTTTAACTTGTAAATAGAGGACAGGCATAAAAAATATTAAGATTAGTAAATATTAGATTTACATATTTCAACACGTTATAAAAAGTATTATAACAAAAAAAATTGAAACTGCTAACAAAACATTATTTTCAGTACTAAAATCTCTCAACTTGTATCAGAAAATTATAATCTTTCCATTTACAAGAAAATAAAACGCCTGATACTATGATACAGGTGATACACGGTGAGAGTCAAAAGTAAGGTTCTAATAAATTTGTTGAAGGAAATTCAGTATTTACCATGATAAATTAATGGGTATAATGGAAACATAATATATATGGTTATAGTTTTTTTTCACATTTGTGTAATTTATATATGTTTATATAAATTATATATGTAATTTATATATGTTTATATATACAAGAATTATTTCCAGGACCATTGATGATGGGTATTTGGCAATACTCGAAACAGCTGTATGGTCAGCCAAAAATTCAATTAATTAAAATAATAAAAAAAATTAATTTTTGTTGTTGTATTTCACTACTGTTCGAAAAAACCTCTATATGTTTTTATTAAATAATTTTTTTATAATATATATGTGACTATAACTTCTCTTTAATTAATTAGTTCTTCATAACTAAATTCCATATTATAATTTTTACAATATATATTTCTACATAAATATAAGCAAAACTTTATAGTACACAAGAACAACATTTCAACTAAAAATGCTAAAACATAACTTCTATGATGGCAGCGTCCTTACAGTAATATCTTATATTTAACGCTAAAAAAAGTAATAGTCATGTGACTGCAGCGATCATAATTGACGCTTTTTATCACGTTTTTTTAAAAAACCACATTTCCAGAGAAAATGTTATAATAGTTATAAATGTTATAAAAACACTAAGATAGTTCATATTTATGTCCGAACCCAAATGAGGAGAAGTTAATAATAACAATAATAGCATAGACTCTTTGAATTTTATTATTTTGTGAATGAAGTAGTTCCGGTACAGAGAAAGCATTAACATTATTTTTATTCAATACACCATAACCCACACAATCTCGATTTAATTCTTTCAAATGTTGGGCAGTAATAGATGAAGCACTTTGCGTTGCCCATATTCCCAATACATGTCATGGTACACCTCACAGTGACTCTTTATGTATTCAATAATCGTTCAAAAGTTAATTGTGGGTTTTCACTACCCCAGATGCAACAAATTTGTTTGTTGATATGCTTCTTTAACCATAAAGTGAGCACAACCACAAAAAAAATCATGCTATATATATCACTGATACATATTGTCACTGCTGTTGCAGCAAATATTCAGAATTATAACACGTTCAGCGGTTGTTAAAAATTCAAGATTATAAAACGGCAAACCTAAACACGTTATGCTTCGATTTACAATTTTGTTTAACATATGTTACTGTTACCGTATTCTTCTTCTAGGTGCCTTGTCCGCTTCGAACGTTGGCTAACATGATTGCTATTTTGATTTTATCTACAGCTTCTTGAAAAAGTGATCTTGTACTTTTATTAAACCATTGACGTAAATTCTTCAGCCATGATATCTTTCGTCTCCCAGGGCCACGTCTACCTTCAATTCTGTCTTCAATGATTAATTTTAGTAGTCCGCACTTTTCCGGATACCTCAGAATATGACCAAAAAACTCCAACTTTCGGCGTTTTACTGTCTCTAATATTTCTGTCTCTTTGTTGACACGCCGAAGTACCACTGTATTTGTAACTTTTTCTGTCCAGCTTATTTTGAGCATACGTCGGTAGCACCACATTTCAAAAGCCTCGAGTTTATTAATCGATGCGACAGACAGCGTCCAGGCCTCTGTCCCGTAGAGGAGTATAGAGAATATATAGCACCGCAGCATTCTTATTCTAAGCGGTAATGACGTACCTCAAATTGTTTATAAGTACCCCGTTAAACATAACTCCATCTGTCGCACCTTGTAGTGCTTCTTTGAAAAAAGTCTGCGAGTATATATTGAACAGTAATGGTGACAAAATGCACCCTTGGCGAACCCCGCGCTTTATTTCTACTTCTTGCGTTAAGTAACCATCAATGCAAACATTTGCGTACTGCTTCCAGTATAAGTTTGCTATTATTCGGATATCCTTTTCATCTAATCGGAAATGCTTCAGAATTTCTATGAGTTTGCCATGTTCCACATTGTCGAAAGCTTTTTCGAAATCAACGAAACATAATAAGACATCTCTGTTATAGTCACGGCAACCAAATTACCGTATTACCAAATTAAAATTGCGAAATAGATAATTTATCATTTTTACAGAACTTTTCTTCAGAATTTTTCGCTACTATTCTATTCGAAATAGTTATTTTATTTTTATCCTTAATATATCCATACATTTGAGTTAAGTTGCATTCTGTTTAAGTGGCAAAACACTTAAGAGAGAGAAGCAACAATACAAGAGCATAAACTATGAACAATAAAATGAAAACGAATTTCTAACAATAACGATGTTGTCTTGTGCGCTACAACGGTTTGTTTTTATACATAAAATGCATTTAAGTGTATAATACGAAGCAATGAGTTATCAGTAACAGGTGAATTGTTGTTATTTGTTGTTATGTTGTAAATTTTTTCAAATTATAATTGAATTACAATATTACTATTTGTGTGAAGAGTGCACGAATAAGAATGCAAGTCGATTTAGTAATGAGAACATTTTCATTTATTTACTTACTTCAGTAAATAATATTTAAAAAATTTATGTCTCTAGCTTTGGTTTAATACATACATTTTCACGTGTTTCATATATTTGGAAGTGAACTTTGCATTATTCATATCGTACGTATTTATTTATTAATGTTGATGAAAAGTTTAAGTAGTTTGAAATGTTATTTATTTTATTTTTGATAAGATTACTTTTATAAGAAATGACTTTAAATAACGTAAACAAAGTAGTCTATTGCAAAAAATAATGTAAATATGTGTTGTTTGTTATTATTACTATAAACACCATATTAAACTTGACAAACTCATAATTTAAATAGTAATTTTATTTAGTTTTATTTGTTTAATTTTTATATTAATTCCGATAAGAACCCAGGTGACCCAAAGCATAGGAAAAGAAAACATTATGTGGCTTGGCTTATCAACACACGCTACCAGTGGCAAACGTGACAGATTCTTCTCAAACCTAACCATTCAATACGAATGGTAAATGAACAGTTCTAGACGTTAAGTAAACTTAAGTGAGCCTCGATGTGAGTCACGAGAGCGTTTGTGCAAAAGCTTTTCCGCATTAAGCTTTTTTCTAAGTAAGATAAGATAGAACCTGGAAAGTGGTATCGGTTTAGTTAACCGAAAATCGTTAAATCATTTTTTTTCAGTATCTTTAATCTTTATTAACATAAAACTGTTTGCGGAGAAGTATTTACAGTTAAATATTTTTTTATTTTACATTTGTGATCTTGGAAAAAAATCATTAAAGAAAATTCTAAAATGTTTATAAGCGATTTGATTTATTTGACATTTCTATTTGTTATACTTTTTGTTGTAAGTAATCGAGAATAACTTTAATATCTCATTTATAACAAAGCAGCTGTTTGAATTTTGATTTTATAGATAATTTACAAAGCATTCAAGATGCAAAATACTATGGACTCAGAGAACGAACAAACTACGCGGACAGGTCAGTAACGTAGAACGTAATAAATTGCAACACTTCGTTTACTGAGATAATAATGTTTTATATATTTTAATTTAATTAAAATTCAGATAAAAGTTCTAAAAGCTTATAACAGCTTACCTTAAATATTAAATAATTTGCAATATTTAACTTGGGTTTAGGAGAGGGTATTCCCTGCTGAAAAGTTCAATCACATTTCTTAAATCAGTTTCACTTCTGTAAACAGTATTGTATGAGCAGGTCATTGCAACAGTGTGTCATAAGAAATACAAAGTAAATTAACTAATAATAATATAATATATATATAAAATAATATATATTAAAATAATATATGGTACATGTAAAGAAATTTAATTGTGATTTATATAAAAAATATTGTATTTGGCAAAAAAATTATAGTTATATCAACACAACGACATAGATACGTAAATAAATATCATTACCAAATATTTTTTTTCAATTCCGTGCATATATTTACATATATATATATAAATATTGCAGTGAAATATTTTAATCTTTTCAAAATATTTTAATCAATTTAAATAAACAACCTGTTTAAAAATAAAACGTTAAAAGTGATAAAAACCATAAATTGAAGTAGTTGAATAAAAATCAAATCAGTTTTAATACGGATAATATATATAAAGAATTGGTATTATTAATAGTTTATAAATTTAATCATTTAATAACAAAAAAAATATAGTGTAATAGATAAAAGCCAATATCAACAAAATTTCGTTATAAAGTGTGTGTTATTTTCTTGAATTTCTATAAGTTTTTTTTTCAAAATACCTACTCCTGTGTATATATATATAATTATATGTATAATTAACTATATATATAAATATATATAATTTTTGTAAATTTGTGAGTTTAATTTTTATCTTCAGTTTCAAATCCAGCCAAAGGTGTAATGTGTAGATAAATTGATTCTTGACAAATAAATTTTACTATTTGTTATAATATATATATATATATATATCATATATATGTAATAGTTATAATATAATATAACTATAACTATATTAAACATTATTATTAAATTGCGCGATTTTGCACTTCCAGATTTATTGTGTGCTCTCCATGTATTTAGAAAATTTCTCCAAGTCCAATAACAATGTATGAACTAATCTTAACTAATTTTTAAAAATTTTTTAAAGATATTGACTATAACTGAATTAATATGAGGAAGTATAAACATGAATTAGTTTCATGATTTTCAGTTATTAGAAATTATAGTTTTCAATAAATAAAATTTTGTGAAATAAACTATATTGTTCTGATTGATATTTTTCCGATTGTTTTTACAACTCATATACAATATAATATTTCTATTGAGAACGTCTGTTATTCGAAATACTGTTTTTACACTTAAGTGACGTCATTTAGAAAATTCCATAAAAAATTCTTATATTATTTATTTAGCGTTTTAAGTAGATACGTCAATACTTAGTGCATTTATTTTTCAGGAGTTATGTGTTTGTGGTTGTTTGGAAATGATAAATATCTTTTAATTAATTAAATATTTATATTAATCTAATAAATATCTATTAATAGAAAATTGGGTATCTCTTGACTAAAATTTCTTGCTGATTATTATTTGAATAAAACAAAATTTAATTAATTTTAGATTTCTTAAACTGTTACTTTTTTAATATTATTTAATCCATCTTATTATATTATAGTTTTATAATATTGTACTATATAATAATTTATATTTACAATTGTCAATCAGTAGAGCTATTCGTTTCGGTAATAGTGAAGAAGTTACATTAAGAGTTATATTTTTTAATATTATTTACTCCAGCTTATTTTATGTTTTTATGTTAGTCATCATATATTTTAGCGTATAGTGCTAATATGCCACTGCATAATATGAATCAATTATAGCATTAATAAGCTTAAATGCTTTAGTATCCATAGTTCGGCTGTGTTTCCCTTCAAATTTCTTAATTGTTAACCAAATTGTAAATATACGAAATTTACAATTTGATTGATATATAAATAATTAATATTTATTTGTTGTTGTTTGTGATTTGAGTTAGTGCTATTGCGCACTTTTACTCTATTGTGGCTGGGGGGCTTATCCCTGTCCCACACTAAACTTTAATTATATTAGAATCATTATCATTTATTTATTTTCTAACTGATGATGAACCGTAGATCAGCATATCTTCCTGTGTGTCCTGAGGTGGACTTAAGGTTTGTTATGGCGGGGTTGGGCAACGTGTCAACTTTTGTGAATAATTTTAGGGTTCCGTCCTTGATATATTTTTTCACTGGGTCGATTTTTAGATCTCTATGCATGTCTGTTGTTCTAATATACGAAGGAATCTTAATTAGTCTTCTTAAAGCCAGATTTTGTGCTATCTGTAATTGCTTTATGGCAGTATTTGAGGCTTTGCTGTATGTTACACATCCGTACAGTAGTGCTGGCCTAATTATTTGAGTATATAATAACTTTCTATTTTTGAGGTTGAAGCGATTGTTATTGTTATTAGATATATAATTCTTATTAGGAGAGTAGCTGAAATTATGTCATGTGGAGGGAAGGGAGAATATATTTACTGAAATATATTTTTTATAGAAGTTTTTTGTAGCTTGCGAAATTAATTGGAATAGGAATTAGCAGCATACATCTACCTATATATATATAAATATAAATGTTCTTTCATTTTATATATTTATTTTTAAAAGTTGACAAAATCCACCAATGTTTCTATGTCATCATCAAAATTTAATTTTTATATTTTTTATATTTTTATATTTATATTTTCAAGAGAGGCTTTATCCCCTCCATGACCCCTAAATTCGTCACTTTATTTATACATATAGAATATTATTAGTTTTGAGTATTATTAATACCAGATTATTAAGCAAGTTATTTCATTTATTTTAATATTATTATTAAGTTTAAAAGATATTAATTTTCAATTGAAATTTACTAACTGCAATTGAGTAAATACAATTTAAATGTAAAATCTAAATAAACTTGTAAAAACCGGTAGAAATTTCCACATTTTTTCTACACTGAGACAAAAAAGTAATAATAAATATAAATGTCGTTAAAATAAATGAAAGCCGAATTGCGTATTAACATCAATACTCATATTTCAAGCTGATTAAATACGCTCATATTAAATTTAATATGCAAATTTTAATAATTATTATTAATTTCTCATAAATATTATCGTACTCTTCAAACTATAGTGAATATTGGTTAAGTCTTAATGGATGTGAAAAAAACTGTGGAGACCATATGAAAATTTCTTCCTAATCAGCGTGGTAAACCGATGTGTTGCACTCAGAAAAATGTTTTGTTTATCGCAAACGAAAAATAGGTCACCTGTTTTTTGCTTGTTGTGGTTGTTATTTCTTTAAAACAAATAATTTATTGTAGTGTTTAAAAAAAATTGTTGCGAACTTCTGTAAACTTCTATAAATAGTCTATAGACATTTTTTTTGTGCAGTGATTTTGGAAATAAAAAAATAAATAAATAAATAATTAATAATTTCAATTCGAAACTGTAATGGGAGCTAAGTCTAAGCATGATGATTTGCCAAAGCATTATGAATGTATACATGTTGCAAATATTATTATCGGACACACCATTCTGACGACAAACCGGCCGTCGTCGGAATGGTGTGTCCGATTCCCTAATATTAATATGTAGTATGTGGACTAAAACTCGCACTCGTGGGCGAGACGGTATCGCATTACTTCGAAGAGGGTCGCTTTTATAATGCCACTTGAAGCCATGCTTTTGTGATTTTCGTTCTACGTCCAGGCCTCAACTTTTTCACAGCATTTTCTTAGTTTCTGCACTATTTTTTATTTTAGGTTCTGGTTCCTCTTTCTAGATCTAATTTCTTCGTTTTGAGAACTTGAATCACATATAATTGTATCGTTCGTCAACTCACTGGGTTCGTTTGTATCTTTTCCACTATATTTTTGGGATTTACAGGTTCTGTGCTATTATCTTTTCTGCACTTGTGAGCTACCTATTACAGTAAAACAAGGTGTGCTCTGCGTCGTCACAGTATCCATCTTCATAAATGCAGTCGGTTAGATTCACTTTTCCCATGCGGTCCAGCTACTTACTTAAAGAACATACTTTCTAGGTGTAACCAAATTAAAAAATTACTTGTTTAAAAACACAATATATGATAACTTTTTGAGTACTATCACGTTCTAAAACATACTCAACTAAAGATTTGTAGGTAAGCTACGGAATTAGTTTCTCGACATTAATTTTAAAGATTACTTTAGTAGTTTACTGACTACACAATTAATTTAATTGGTATTTTATAGTCAGTCAACTTTTACTCTGAATTGATACATTGTCTACTATTATATCAAAAGCTAAAACATAAACCCACAATTCTATTCATTTTTTCAATGTTTGATACTTGAATAACATTTTTAAGAACAAATCATGAAGAGAATATTTCAATTATTATTTTGATAGATGCAATTACATTTACTTGAAAAATGATTCAAGCTTTATTGCCAATAAATATTATAATATCATTTTTGTATTGTGTAATGTGTTTTTTTTTGTATTACTTAAAAAAATTTTTATGACATAATTAACGAACTTGCATTTCTAGTATTTCGAATTATTGACTAACTTGAATATGACGTCGAAAGCTTGAAACTCACCATAAATAGGAAAAACCACATGTAATTAGAATATATGGAAAATAAGTTCGGAAGCAAAAACGTAGAAAATGTATAAATCTGCAATATCTTAATGACTTTAACTTCAACAAGTCGTATATAAAATAATTTATTAGAGGCAAAACCTACTGTTTATAGAAGAAAGACAATTATTTTACAATAATTGATTATGAATAGAGAAATATATACATTTAAATTGGGTTTTCTTTGGTATCTAAGTGGGTTTTTAGATATAACAATTTATTTATATATTATAATGTAAATCTAAAAGTACTGATTGAATTAAAGTTTACATAGCTGAATAATAGAAAAGGAATAAATTAACTATTTATTATTAAAACTATAGCAAATGGAATTAAAATTTTTTATCAATATTTTGCCTAAGTATTAGCTGCACCTGAGTAATACTTGTGCAAGCATTAATAAAAATTTAAAATATTCTCCTTACTTTCTTATTAATATACTCCTCACACTTACCTAATTTGTTGGTTCTATTCCTTCTGTCACGCACCGTGTTTTTTAATTGTCTTAAGAACTGGTACGTAACCCTCAAAACTACTCAAAGGACTATTTTTATACAATATACAAATATTATGTATATATAAGTATATATAAATATTATGTATATAAAAGTGTATATAACGTAATGGTTTATTTTGTTTTATTTTAAATATTTATTGTTAATCGTTATTTTTTATTTTATTTAATTATTTAAAACGTGGTTTATAACCCACGTGCTTTTATTATATCCAATTAATAAAAATTATAACAAGTAAATAGTTAATTTTTATGTCCTGCTCGCTTAGTAGCCCAAGTAGAAGAGAACGAGCGCACTTTTGTGGAGTTGAGAGCTACCGAAGCTAACCGGGACTTTTCCAGACAAACAAATTTTGTTTGGACTTTTCCAAATATCACATGATTACTTTGTTAATGGAACTACTTATCTGGTATTGCAGTCGATGTTGATGGTTGTCCCGGATTAACCCATAATTTTTTCCGTTTAGGATTCTTAAAATAAATCCATTTTTCATCGCCAGTAACAATCCGATGCAAAACCGAATTTCTTTCGTGTCTTTAAAGCAAAATTTCACAAGTGTTTTTTCGGTTTTCCATCTGTCTTTTATTCAATTCATGTGGCACCCATTTTCCACACTTTTGGATCTTTCCCATAGCTTTTGAACTGTCAGAAATTGTTTGTTGTGCAACATTTAACATTTCTGCCATTTGCTTTTGACCCAAAGTGTCATCTCTATCCAATATCGTTTGCAATTCGGCCTCTTCAAACTTTTTTGGCGGTCTTCCACGTTCTTCATTTCTCATATCAAAATCATTATTTCTGAACCGTTGAAACCATCTTTTGCATGTTGCTTCTGATAGAGCATGATCACCATATGCCTCGACAAGCATTCGATGCGACTCTGCACCACTTTTCTTCAAATGAAAACAAAAAATTAATGCTTTCCGCAAATGTTGTCTGTTCAATGACTTGATGTATACTAAATATATTTCACACATGTCATAGCAAACAAACAAAAAGAAATAAAGGCTCGTTCACAACAAATGTTCCCTGTCGGAACATTTGTATCTTTACGCTCATTTCATATCGGTACACCTGGTATATAAATATATATATATAAAGGTATCATGACTATTTAATAAGATAAAAATTATTTTTTAGATCTTCTTTAGAAATTATTTAAAAGCTCCTTCGAAACTAAATTGCTGTTTATGAGTTGCTGTTTCTTCAGCCAAAACACACTAATTTATCCATTATTTCTAATTCGTCCTAGTAAATTAGTTCATTAATATCTAAATAAACAGTAGGTAGTTTGTTTAAAAGGATGATTACATGAAAACAGTGATTGATAGTAGAAAAATTATTTTATAAAATAATTTTATCATATTCTGTAAAGATATCACTCAGATATTTTTTGGGTTTGGGCCACTTCTTGTTTTACAAGTAAATTAATTGACACAAAAAAAAATTCAGTTCTTTTGGAATTAATCTTGCAGCTTACTCCCGAACTGCTTAAAGTAAAGAAAAGTTCGAATTATTCAAACAATTATTAACAATGTCTGATCCCAAGAGTCCTTACAGCCCAGTCTTAAACACCGTGGGAGAGTTGTGCTGCATATATCAATATTTGTGATTGCAAATCTTATTTAAGAAAATGATACTGCAATTAGGGATATTTGTATTCTGAAACTACATCAACAACGCAAGAAATGAATTTATATTATAAAAAGCCACCTATACATAACATATACACCTATATATAGGTACATAATTTTGAACTACAATTTTACTAATATAACATTGCTTATATCATTCATTTTATACTTTGAGAAATTTGTCAAGTAATTTCTTTATAAATAATAACGTAATATATTAATTTTAAAAACGTATAATTATACAAAATTACATTATTATAAAATTTACAAAATTTGTTAGTATAAAAATGCCTCCGTCTGATAATTTTCCGTTTTGGTTGTACCTCATATTGATATTAGTTTTAATGATTTTATTGAAAGTATGTAATTTCGTATATTAAAAATAATTTCTTGTTACAATATTCATTTAAAATTTTTGTAGTGGTCTTTAAAAATCATTTGTTTGTTTGATGATAGTTCGGCCCGTCATTTTCACCAATTACAAGAACACCACCAAATAGCAGGTCAGTTATTATTTTATTTATAAATATTATACTAAAATTAGTATACAAACGATAAAAGTATTGTTTTGTATAAATGTATAATAAATTTAAAAAATATATCACAAAATATATATATCATAATGCGGCCCTATATTTCTCCTAGGAGTTCAAATATTTAATATATATATATACCATAAAAAATAAATCAACACATAATAGTCTAAATCTAGCTACACTACCACTATCACAAAACGTGCTCTGCTGTTTTCTCTTTTTCGTGACAAAATCTGCAGCTATTGCCTCTTATGATACCTAAATTCGATAGATGCTTCTTAACTTCGTAATGGCTACTGAGAAACCCTGTGATAAGCCGAATACCTTTGCTGTTCAGCATTAGCAGCTCCCTAGTTCTGCTTTTTTTTAGCGATTTTGCATGATTTCTATAGCTTGTCTGCAAACATTCACGTAATTCTAATCAGTCTGAGCTGTTTTTTCCAGCCATTCATTAATTTCAAATTTGATAACGGTCTTGGGTTAAAATAATATGAGGCCGCCCCTTTTTCTGATTAGTTCATCGGCTTTATCGTTTTCCTCAAATCTGCTGTATCCTGGGATTCATATTAAGTGGACCCTGTTCCTTTCAGCAAGATGTTTGAGAAATTGAAAGCATTCCCACATGAGTTTTAAAGTTACTCGAGATGAGCGGAGTACTAGGTGTGCTGATTGCTATCAAAGAAAATATATATGTTTTTCTCTGAGGTGGGGGTTGTCTTTATATTTTCTTAAACATACTTCAACTGCGTGTATTTCGCCTGAAAAACTGAGTTTTCTTGACTCATACTCGCAAATATTTTTTTGTGGTTTAACACCATAGACTCCCGCCCCCACTCCTTCCAAAGTTTTGAAGCCATCCGTGTACCACAAATGGCAGTCTCCAACGAATGGAGGTATATTCCGTTCACAGTCATTTCTGTGTGGTATTAGTACACGAAACGTTTGGTGAAAGTTAAATTTAGATGCGCAAATGTCAGATATGGTGATGTTCAGTCCTTCCACTCTTTGCATTTCCTTACCTAGAACGGAGTTATCGAGTAAGCTTGTTGATCGATAACTAGTCAACCGTAGCTTAGCTATAAGGTCATTTCTTCCTTTTTTACAAGTATGTGGAGTTGGGGGATCCGCAATGCAATCTCAAGGGCTGCTGTCGTGGTGGTTCTCATCGCTCTATTTATCATTATGCAGGCTAGTCTTTGCAGCTTTCGTGGTTTATCTATCACCGTCCTTTACTCAGCTTTCTTGTATCAGATGGTTGATCCATATGTAACAATTAGTCTAGCAATATCAAAGATATATATTTTACTTGTCATGATTCTTAATCGTGGAGCCTAAAAATATAAATAGATTAACCCAATTTAGCTATAATCAATTTTAAAGGGCTACAACTTTCGAACTAGAGGTAACACTGCGCTAATATTTCGTTTAACAAAATCTTATATTTTATAACCGAAATCTACTATTTTTAGAATAACTCAACGTTTCCAAAAATTTTTGTTTTCCTGTAAATTGAGAAGACTTCCACCACTGACTCGGAGGAAAGTGTGTGAAACTACCCCATATTATATTATAGCCCAATATGGGCTATGTTTGTAAGGTATTTTGGGTGTTATTTCAGTTGGAGATTCCCTTTGATATTCGCAATGTTTTTCTGTAACATTTGTTAAATCTTCGACTTTTCTATATAGTAAATTAGAGCCAATGTTAGAATTTTATAGTTCGTTAAATTAAACTTTCACTATATTGCATTTTCGTTATAATAAACGTCTGCTGTATTCAATTTGAACTGACTACGTATATATCAACATAAATAATAATGATCGTTTATCCTACTTTATCTAATATGTATGATAATGATATAATGATAATATAATATATAATATAATGATATTTGAAAAGCATATCCAGTAATTTCATGTAGATTTCATTAAAGCGATTGGAGTCCATAACATTCGATTGTCTAGATTAGTTAAAAAACCTTTGCCATTGTCTCTTCTAATAATAATTCTACCAACAATATAGCACGAGTACATACTAGAAATAAGATTATTTTTTATTTTAGTAATTTTTTTCTTCTACAAAAAAAAATACATAACATGATACGTTAGCGCAATATAATAATTATATACATTTATTCAATCTATGGTCTATACGCATAGAAATACCCAATAAAATCATAATAAGATTATGTTTGTTATTCATTATTCTATGACGTACAAATCTGCATAAATATTCAATAACGTAAACAAGTTAAACATATTTACCACAAGTCAAGAAATACATAAGATAATTATTTAGATTAAAATATATTTAAGATACAATTAAATAACTATTTTTAACTTTTTATTACAACAATAAAATTAATATTCGGTAAGTTCAGTAAATTCTCATAAGCTTCGATTAGGTTTTGAGGACTACACTTGAACTATAATTTTATACATATTTATTAGTCCAGACAGATGACGAACTTAAACGTTATCATTTTTCCCAATATTAATATACGTACTCTTTTACTGTTGGTCTTATCGATTCATTGTAGCAAAATTAATCAAACTGAATTGAAAAATATATTTTACAGTTCATTCGACGACAGTCACATTTAAAGAAGTGTACGCAAACGTTTAAAATTTAATCCAAAAAATATATAATTCAGAAATGAACACAATCGTCATAGTCAGTTTAATAGTTTTCAAACTAATTGTTTGGCTTATCGTTGTAAGTTTCAAATTTCAATAGTACAATTTTTTCTATATATATTCCACATTTAAATTCCATATTATTTCAGTTAATATGTAGTTCTGTATCTAAATACAGAAAGAGAAAGAACCAGACAGACAGACAAACAGACGATTGTGAAGGTAAGAAAATATACATTTTGTTTATAGGTTTTAGTATATATTTTAGAATAATTAAAAAAACTGTCGAATATAGCCCCTTTTTTAGTTAAATAGATTATAATGATTTTTACTTGATCGCCAAAGTGACAACAAACCTTTAAATTATAGAACTTTTTTAATTCATTATCATTCTGACTTGATTAGAAAGCAAATAAACAAACATATTTAAGTAACTAATAGATTTGATTTGGTGTTCATTATGTATGGTTTACTATATATACTATACTACATATGTATGGTATACTATACTATATATTATTATATAATATAACTAAAACATAGGTCTTTGTAATTTAACGTTGTTAATTATTTTATGTAAATCTGTATCTACTAATTAATTTTATAACACTTCTATTAATATTTCTTTTATTAATGTGTATTAATATTAATCTTTTTATTAGAAAAAGTTAGACCTTTAAACAAGAGCAATATTTCATCAAATAATGTGGGGGTATATCATATAATCTAATAGCATGTTTCCACTACTTACTTAGTAAGTGTAACTTACTAAGTAAATTTCGTTAACCATACTAAGACTTTCTGTGCTTTTTAATGTCAAAAGCAACTCTTTAAAATAAATTTCCCACAAGGGAAATTACCAAAATTTGAAATATTTATCATACATTTTATATCTAAAATTTAAGCAAGCAACAGTTGATCTATAAACAAACGCACTTAGGAAAGTATTTAATAAAATCTTTGTTGTAATGGATATACAAAAAGTTATTATATTTTATTTTATATATATATGGTTTAATATATCAAATATATATACAATTTTTTGTATGATATATTATTAAGTGAACTTTATTTAAACAAACGGAAGCTTTCTTTCAAAACTTTCAAAGAACATTTTTACACATTAAAGCTCTTTCACATGCAATAAGTATTTTATGTCAATGAAAACAACCAAATCTTAAAGTTACTTAAGTAACTTACTAAGTAAACAGTGGAAACATAATAATAGCATATATTTTGTTTATAGTCCAACTATAAATTACAAAAAAAATAGATAGCACAATACATTACTTTGTAATAGTAGATATTTGTTTTTTGAAATAAATTTACAGTCCAATATAAATTGTAATCATTAGTCAGCGCATACAGACAAAATGGTAATCTATGGTTAAGCATAATTTTCTAAGTTTTAATATTCTATGCAATTATTTATAGGACTTAGGAGTACTTGCAAGTACTTGCAAATACTTGTTTTGTCACCCACAAGTATTCTAGATGATGACACTCATTTGAATATATTCAAATATAATTATGTATATATTCGGAGAATATATTTCTATTTATTAATCAATACATTCCATAACTAATATATTTAGATTGCTATATTTGTATTCACTGTATTAGGGATATGTTATACAGACTGTCATGGTCACAACAAATGTGAAACTGTTGTTGTTTTCAATAGAAACTAAAAAATTGAGAATGAAAGAATGTAAGAAAGAGAGAAATTTCGATTTTAATTTGGTCACTTAGTCAAGGCTTTCCGTGTCTCGTCATGTTTGTCAAAAGAGTGTTGCTCAGTAATAAATAATAGAATTTGTATTTATTAAGAGCAAATATATGTAATTTACTATTAATATGTATGTAATGTGTCCACTTAATCACCAAAAAGTATAAAAATAATAGTAAAAGTATGAAATTTACAATCGTTATATGACTCTCTATATTACAAGTCTTTTGGTCACCACCAAAAGGGTTCAATATCTTTTGGTCCCTACCCTTAAAAGTATGTAGGATTACTAATTTATGATATTATGATATGATATAATCATATAATTATTTTAAAAAAAAATCTTATTTTTAATTCAACAAAATAGCCACAATTTTTAAATCAAAATACATTGAAAAATGATATTTTAAAAATATTTTGATTAAATTTGTAAGTTACAAATTTCTTATTGACGTAAGATATAAAAAAATTGCGCAAATTATATATAAAATATTGCGTTTCAAAAATAAGAACAATGGAAACCGATGGCAACTTTATGTGGTGTGCTCTTATGATATTTTTTGTTCTTTGGCTTATTGTAAAGGTAAGCGAGTAGTTATAGATATTGTTTTGAAAAGAAAAAGAAGTTGAAATATAGCCCCAAACCTATTTTTACTTTCCAGTGGATTATAAAAACTTTTAGCTCTCCAGAACCACACACCTACGCAATTCCATACCATCATTACTGTAATTTTCAAGGTTAGTGCGTTTGCATTTATATATTTATAAAATAATAATATAAAATATTATTATCTACTTTTATAATTAACTATAAAATTTTTTTAAATCTAATTCCAAATAATGTGCTATGTAATTATAAACAATAACTATATCACAAGTTACATTTTATTTCCAATAACATAGAATTACTATTTAATCACTAACAAAATAACTATATTAATGTATATTTTGTAAATGAGGTAAAAGCTTGAGTTAGTTGGGTTTCTATGTGAGTACATTTGAACGAAATATTATTATAATATTTATTTAGAAATTTATCATAAAATAATTAAAAATTATTTTTCCTTATCCTAATCTTATATTCTTTTTCCAATTAAATTCGTTGAATGGATGCACACTTTATTATCTTTAATAGACTTTCAGATACCCTTTAAAACACTAATGTACGCTTAAATAGTGAAGATACAAGTAGTACCACAACTGTGCAGTTAGTAAACCCTTTGGTTAGACTCAATCCAAAGCTTGAATCAATAACCCTATAAATTGTCTTCTATTTTTATATTTTAACTACTACCATTTGGACCTAATATGGTCCATCCAAGTCTACCTGTAAATCTAATTTTTTCATTATATTTGTATAGAAAACATATCGCAATTTAGGTAGACTGTAGAACAATCATCTTTTATTAGAAAAAAAAGATAATGCCTTGAATTGGTAAGGGAAAGTTAATCTGTTCCATTTTGAAAATCAGTTGTCAGCTTGGATAGCACATTCTGAGTTCGAACTATCTGCTGAGTTTTTTTGTGCATAAACAAACTATGTGGATCTAGTCAACAGTAACTTCAAAACCAACTTTTTGAATAATTAAAATAGTTTCTACTACTGTATATTTAGGGATTTCTTTTCATCACATAAAATTCTTACGAATTTGTAATACTTAATACTGGCTTATTTGATAGTCCACGTTTTTGTTAATCATTTAAACTAATTTTTAAAATTCCAGACTTATTCATTTATTTATTTAAATACTTTGAGAATGTCATGTTATTTTTGTTATAATAATGCTACGCATCACAGCAGTTACTTAAATGCTAACATAGTAAGACTTCATCGTATGCTAACTATTATTAGCATAACATAGTATCCAATGTTAACATAGTAACATTTTTTCTAACTATTGTTAGAATTCTAATTATATTTTCACCAGACAGAGACAAGTTTACTAAATATGTTATATTTTTTCCAATAAAAGTTGAATTCAACAGAAATTATCTGTGTTTTAAATTTTAGGTCAATTGATTTTCGACATTGATAATTCGAACATCGTAAAATAATAAATCATAATAGTGATATTCTATTTTTATACCTTTACTAAGCCGTTTCAAAGATATGTCAATTTCTATATTGATAATTTTTTAATAGGCGATATATAATATTTAAAGTTTAAAAAATAAACTACAAAATATGATTAATGCATTGACAAAATTCTAAAAATAAACTTGTTACGCAAAACACGGATTATACCAGATAGTACCAAACCTTTTAGATTTTAATTAATAAAATAGAATGGAATTGCAGATATAAATCAGCAAATTAGTATATACTACGGAAAAATAAATGAGGGTTCTCCAGAATTTTTTATACAATTTTTATGTTTCAAAGAAATCTTATTTTAAACTATATTTAGCAGATGTGATTGGTAAGATAAAAGTTGTACAAAATATTTTCTTTATTTAAAGAATAATTTCTTTAACTCTTTAGGTGATAGTGCACAAAAATTAAATATCTAGAAGTACAACCTAGTAATAATGTATAGGGGATCTTAAAGCTTAAGATCCCCTTTTCTCACCGATCTGACTGAGCTGTCATCCTGTAATGTTAGGGACCTAGCCAAGTTGATAGAACTGTCAGGTTGGTTTTCCTTCACCTAATGGGGGAGTCGTTACCTTAGTTCGGCGTTGAATGTATACTGATCTATACCTTCCTCTAAATAGCATTATATGCTTTGCTAAAGGTTCTAAGTGGTTCTAACCCTTGAGTTTTAAATTATATGATAACAGAATAGGCCTAAGTGAATCCCTTGGGATCGCCGTACAGTCTGCCTACCTACCTATGTTATACTCGCACGTAAGTTATCGAATATTTTTTGAGAAGTCAGGAAGAAAAGAAACCACTTTCATATTGGCGAAATCGGGATAACGGTAGCCAGCATGCACTACTGAAAAGACGAACTTTATAGCGCTCCCAGGGCTTAAAAAACTCATTCAGTACTATATTCCACAGACGTGTCGTCATGTGATTTCCGTTAGTTTGCAAAATTAAAAAAAATTTCAAAGGAAGGGCTTTCAGCAATAATGAGGAGATAGTTTAAAATGTGAATTACTACAGTTTTTAAAACGTAAAAGCCTTTAATAAGTTCCTTTTATCAAGAAACTTAAAATCCTTAAAAAAATTTTTTCCAATATATAATATTGGATCACATGACAGCTCCATAAGCCTGCATACATGACATCAATGCTTATTTCACAATTTCCGAATGCTAATAACTTCAATTCTCGTAAAAATTGGTTTTAATATCATATTTATAACTTTTATCTTTTATTATTTATTTAATATTTGCTTATGTTTCAATATAATTTTTTTCATTTCGGTGTGGCATTTTCATTTTGGGCAAATACTTATTAACTAATCGCAGCAAATACTAGATAAGGGTTTCCAATTTTAATGATTTGCTATTACCACAAACCTTATCAATTTCTTTTGCAAATTAAAACAAATTGGAATGACTGTAATTTGTGTTAATTTAGTAACGTTTTTAGATTGTTGACGTATAGAACATTTTAAATTTCGTAAAACGGTTTTTTTTTAATGTAGTTACGAAAATAATTTAATTTTTATTTTATTTAACTAATGTAAAATATTTTGTAATGGACGAGATTAGTAGTTTCATTGTTTGGATGTTAGTTATTATAATAGCTGCACTTTTCATCCGAGTAAGTTAAGACAAATACCATCTTCTATAATATCTTTGTCTATTATAAAAACTTCTTATATGGAAAACAGATAACTTGTGCTGCAATGTGTCGAACATTATCTACAGAACCTGCACAACCACGCATACGTCGTAGAGTCGTGCGACGTATACGCATAGACCCAGCAAATACACAAACTAGCTCTACGGGAGGTGAGAAAGAAAATAATTATTGAAAGATACTACATAGTCAATGGAATTAGTTCCATTGAAAAAAATAAATATGATTCATAAAGTTGATACGATCTTATAAATAATTCTTAGAATAATGTAATAAGTTAAGATCTTAATCTTATCAAATAGTAATTATGGGTTTTATAGCATTTAAAACACAAACAATTGTGAAATATTTTTATTTGTATATATGTATATAAGTTTAACTAAACTTAATCCATATCAAAAAGAATTGAATATCTACTTTACAAAGTAAATAATTCACAATTTATAATGCGGGTACTTGAAAAAAATCCCCATATCATGTTATTTATAAAGATCACAAGTTCAAATCTTTTACAATTATGTATAATATCATTTGGAGTATGTAGAGTTTAATTTCCGGCAAATGTGTGCTTTAGAGAATTATTTATTATAGCAATTCAAAATTAACATTGATAAAAAAATGTAATAAATAATTTGTTAAAATTAATTTAATCAATTTTCAAAGAAAATTAATAAAATTAATTAAAAATTATTCTAGAATGTAACAATTCAGTATTGAACGATCCCATTTCCTAGAACTTAAGTGCCATCTTCTTCCTTTATACAGATTAAGTATTAATTAAGGCACCTACAAAAAGGAGTCTTTAGCAGTCAGAACTGTCAGAAACTAACTTTATATATCTCAGTACATACCAGCTTAAAGTTAGTAAATAATAAAACTTAATAAAATGAAAAGCTAGTATCTATAAAAATATCCATTAAAATTATATATTAAAATAATTTTAATAGTATTACTTTATTTAGTCTCACTAATGACAATATATTTCTGTGATTTGATTATTTACCATTGAGTACTTAATTACTGTTTATATTGATAAATGATGGCACCTTTTATCAAACATATTCATCTGAATAATACAAATATATTAATATTAGTATGAAATATATATATATTTATCTAATCGCATATGTAAACAATTGTTAATATTTATTATTATAAATTTTTATGAAGGCAAAAATTTTTTTACTTTTTGGAACTTCTTTTATTATATATAGTTGGCGTTTAGTATTAACGGAACATAAAATTATATAATCAGTTATATAGTCTATATATAGTACTGTATATATAGAATAACCAAATGATTGTTGTATTTGAGTGATCTTCTTAAATTATTAACAATACTTTCTACATAATAAGATTCATCTAACTTTATTATTTAGATAATCATTAATAATTACTGAAGAAATCAATTCAGCATTTTCATACCTTTGTGAACCTTAATTATCATGATCAGTCTAAAAATTGTTTTAATTAGAATAACTAGTAATATACATATGATATACTAAGTTTGTTTTGTCAAATAATATTCAACAGGTACTAAACCTGTTTCCTCAATGATATTATGTTTCTAAACAATAAGTGTTAACTTTTTTATTTTTAGGGATACGATCTCTATAATGATCTCTAAATGTAGCAACTATTAAGTACATAGTATTATGTATACTACTTATTTTATTAAAGTCTAATTTTAGTTGTAGAAATCCATTTCTGTTTTAGAGATAGTGTCATCCTGTACTTTAAATTCAAAACTTTTTTACTCCATTTTAAAAGTCTTTCAAAACAAACTGATCTATCAGATTTAGACGAACATCGCTTTAGCTATCGAAGTGTTATTTTAGTACAAACTTTGTTTTAAGTTCTCAAACACGGATCTGTACACAAAAAGCTATAATGTGATAATATACAATAAATAGTGTTCTAAGAAAAAATAAAAGTATTGTGGCTTTAACAATTAAGAAATTATAATAGTTGAATACAATTGCTTATAAGTTTCTTCTATTTGAAAAGTATGACAATAAAACTTTAAACTAAGTAAGTTTCTTACAATTGTGACTCGACAGATTCAAAATTCTAAGTCTGGCACTTGTGGACCAACCATTATAACCAACCATAAATAGATTGGTCAACCTATAAAACCAATATATATTTTTAAAGAGCACTGATGATGAGTATTTGACAATACTTCAAATAGCTTTATGGGTAGGGAAAAAATTCAATTAATTAGAAATAAAATGTTATTGCTGTAATTCACTATACTTGAAAAAAAAACTTCTCTACTCTAGCATTTAATTAATAAATTATAACAAAAAAAATTTTAATATCTTAAAAATCAGCACGTGTATTTATCTCTCTCTCTTATCTCTCTTTACAGAGAGTAAAGTTTACCACTAACTTTACTAAGAGTTCACTTAGTGATCATAATAATACATTACTTTTCTTTTTAATAATTAATATATTTAAAAATGTTAGTAAATAATAACAATGGAATTTTTTTATATAAATTTATGTGATTATTTTTTTATATAAATTTTTTTACTAATTTTTATGACTTTATTATGATCAAAATAATTTTCCGCAGTATAATTTTTAACTTTTAGTAATTTTTTTCTAAGTAAAGAATTGTTTACTTCTATAAAAATTAAGTCTATTAAGTCTATTAAAAATCTAATCGTAACTTACTAACACTAAATTCAAAACCATAAAATATAATATAAAAAAATTGCTGTTAGGTAGCTTATAATTATCTGCTCAATTATTGGGTTTGGTTTTAAATTAAGATTAATGATGTGATTATGTTGAAATAATTGCAAATTTATAAAATTCTAATATAAATTAATTTATAATCATTTACACTCTACAAGCAGTAATTAAATTAGCATTTTCTATATAAAAACTAGTTAAGCAAAATTTTCATTTTTTTTTTTACACTGTCACCTATACATACTGATATGAATATTTCATCTGGCCCCAAAATATGACGTATATTCTAATGATAAGAGTATACAATAAAACCGCTCCTGTCTTATTTCGACAGTTGTGTATAGTATGTGTTGTCGATGACATTATCTATGATTGCTTATCATTTTGCACAGTTTGATTAGAGTAAAGTAATAACATTCAAAAATACTTAATTAAAGTATTTTCCCTCCGATTTTAAGTGTACGTACCTACCTACCTACCCATACCTTATCTTTGCAGTTTACATTGCTTTGTTTTCATTTCTAAACTTTTTTATTGTGTTTTACTTGAGATAAACCTCAGCAAAACAAAGTTTAATGATAAAAATTTAGTAAGAAACTAAAATTTATTTCTCACTTGAATATTTTTCGTACTCATTCAAAAGTAAAATGTCATTTTGAAATAAAACGTTGATTTTTAAAAATTCAAAATTTTTGTTTAAATTAATATTAACTGAATAATTATACTTAATTGTGTATATATAATTTGTGAATGAATGTCGGACAGAATGCATGAAGTACTACTTTATATATCAGCATTTTTTATGGTATTCCTATCATGCGCCATTTTGTGTCTATGCATGCGAATAATGATTTGGGTTTTTCTTGATTTCTTTGGACCACAAAGAAATCGGCGTCGTTTAAATGACAGAAATTATAGGGAAGCAAGACGTCGTGGTATGTAAATAATTATTTTTTTTTGTATATAAAAAAAATATAACTAATTTAAATTAAAAATTAATTTTAAATTGACAACAATATCAAAAACTATATTTAATAATATATTTTATAATATTGATTATTTCCAGTAAATTACAAATTATAAAAATTATTATTAATTAGAAATCATATAAAAATTTATTTTATATTTTGTTGAGTTTTTAGAAGCCGAGTGCAGTCAAAGTACAATTTCAGTTCATAGACTAAAACATTTACCGGGGAAACATTCAGATTAAATGAAAAGCCAAATTATTGTATACTAACCAACGATTTATTGCTATAATACTTTCCATACAAATTTTTCGATTTATCTAGATATTTTTGCATTGTTTTAAAAGTTGTACTCATATGAGTATATATGTCCTTGTAGTATTGATAAGAACACAAATATGACGTAGAAACTATTTAATCGTAAAATAATAATGATAAAGTGATATCAAAAACAGGTTGCTTAAAAGTAAAATTAACTTTACGATTTAAAAAAAATACAATGCCTTGTTATTAAGTTTTTGATAATAACGATTTATCCATTTTCATATTCTGCTGATACAATTTATGTTGTGTCATAATATATAATATATTTTTGAACCATCATCAGGAACAACCGAAATATTTAAAATAAATGAACTACAATTTATTTAACAAACTTATCCTTATTCATGTATTAATATTACATACAAAATTTTAAAACATTTTTTTGACATCTGTCAAAAAGCCAACTTAAACATCAAAGTCTAGTACAAATCATCCATTTCTCATGGAAAATAGATATAAAACTTTACATAAGGCGCATGTTATGTAGGGTCTCATGAGCTCGTCAAAATCAAAATTCTTGTCGTTTTCAATATATCGGTTTAAATTTTGTCATGAGAACCGTGGCTATTTATGCCTCGTCACTTAGGCAAAACGCGGTTTTTTAGTAATGTATACTTGACACTACCGCATGAAGGCATAGCATAAAAAGAAGATATATTCTCAATAAATACCTATATGAAAATATATGTAAAGAAAGTTGTTGTTGTGATTTGAGTTAGTGCTATTGCGCACTTTTACTCTTTTGTGGCTGGGGGGCTTATCCCTGCCCCACACTAAACTTTAACTATACTAGAATCATTGTCATTTATTTATTTTCTAACAGATGATGGACCGTAGATCAGCATATCTTCTTGTGTGTCCTGAGGTGGACTTAAAGTTTGTTAGGGCGGGGTTGAGCAACGTGTCAACTTTTGTGAATAATCTGAGGGTTTTGTCTTTGATATATTTTTTCATTGAGTCGATTCTTAGATCTCTATGCATGTCTGTTATTCTAATAGACAAAGGAATCTTAATTAGTAAAGAAAGTAAATTTGTAGAAAGTAAAATTTCTGATTAAATCTCCAGTCCTCAAATTCTAAAGTCCTCTTGGTTCTAAAGCTATGAGCGCCTATTTCCCAACAATTCTTCTAAAGGATTCCAGATAAAGGTATCCACAGATTGTATCAAAACAAGAGGATAAGGATTTAATTGAAACCAACACCTTGCCTCCGACGGTACTATGAATCCGAAAATCGGTTAGCCTGTTAGTTTGGTTTTCTTTTAAGAAAAAAAATATATTGGTTGATTAACTTCCATTTATTGTCATTGCACAATATATTGAAGGCATGGTTTTGTCACTAAGATATGGTCAAGAGGCCGTGAGACAGTGACAAAGCTTCAGAAGCTGAAATCTTGAGCATAAAGAAAAATATGCAGATTACAACCCATTGAGTCAAATAAATGCTAAAAACCCATAAAGAATTCTCCAGTTAAAAAAGAAAATTATTTTTCTGATAAATAATGCACTTTCTCATGTTTAGCTAAAAAAACCATAGCTAAAATCAATAGATAAAATCCATGAATTGAAAGATCGGGGGAATAAGTGTTTTGAAGGGAGAATATACCAAAGATATTTGACAATGTGCTACTAAATAGAAAAATAGCAATAACTTATACATCCACTAGCTTTTAACACACATATTTAATACTAAATTATAAATATTTTGAATTTACTGAGACCGTGTGTCCAATTTAAAGTTGATACTCAACTGATCTTCCTATAAACTGCAGCCAAAGATTTTTTTCTTATTAAAGTTTTAGTATTATAATGAGTCCATTTTAAATAAAAATAAAATGAAATAAAAATTTTATTTAATATAAAAAAAAAATTTCAATATTATTGACTTTAAAATAAAAATTATTAAAATTTTTGTTATTATATTTTTTATTTCATAAAAGTTTCCTTAACATAAAAGTCTCTTTATAAGCCTTTGGTTGATTTATAATAAAAAATTTTTTAATGTCAGACCTCTAAAAATAACATGATTTTACCGATTGTAATATTTTTTTTATCGTGTGCCCTTTTATGCTTGTTCTTACGAGTAATGGTCTGGTTCTTCATCGATTTTTTTGGGCCGCTAAGCACTCAACGGTATTATAATAGAAGAAACTATATGGCAGTTAGAAACCGCAGTATGTATTTAAATATTTAATATACGACTTTATAAATTTATAAATTATATATTGATGAATAATATATTTATAAATTTATTTAAAATTAACCAAAAAATCTAAAAATACTGTGTTTAGTATTTTTTTCTTGATTATAACAAGTAAAGAAATCAATCAGTTTTTACTTTACTTAAGCTTAAATGTTATTATCAAAGCTTCAATATATGTTTCAAATTAGAACTATAAGTTTATATAATTACAATAGTTAAAAGAAGTGCGATCAATCAAATTTTTGACAGTGAATTTTTATTTACTTTGATTGCCTTGCCTGATAATTCA
>NC_051847.1:69675288-69700944 GCF_002237135.1 Teleopsis dalmanni | reverse complement strand
AACATTAGTTTCGAGATTTCTAAATATTTTTAAAAAACCATGGTGTGTATTTCGGAATTAATTGATGTTTAATGAGTGAAGGTTTAAAAAAAAATATAGCTTGGGAAAGGTCATACATTTTGTAAGAAAGGCTATTATACATATGCATTCTTATTCTTATTATTTTCGCCATATAAACACATTGTAATAATAATAATAAATACATTGTAAATACAAAAAGGAAATAATAATAATTATAATTCTTATTGAAGAATTTAATAATATTTAATATCTGACATACTTTAAAACCTTAAAACCAAAACAGAGTACTCTGTACTTCAAACACATTGTAATAATAATAATAAATACATTGTAAATACAAAAAGGAAATAATAATAATTATAATTCTTATTGAAGAATTTAATAATATTTAATATCTGACATACTTTAAAACCTTAAAACCAAAACAGAGTACTCTGTACTTCAATACAGAAATCTAATACTTTTATTTAATTACTCTCTAACTTTGAAACACAGATAACTTATATATTGGTTGTATAAAGAAAGTAAATAAAGAGCATCTAAATCTAATCTAAATCTAAGTATTTATAAAAGTATTTATTAATACTAACAGATTGATTGAAAAGGTTTTGGTGTGATATATAAACACCGAAAAAATTCTTTATTTTAGGCAAATTTTGACTTTATTTGATTCTAAAGCAATCATTCCATAGCTTTAATATTTATACAGATTTCTTGTAAAACGACTTGTTCAGATCTCCGAAATAGGCTCCTATCTAAATAATCACCAAAATAGTGGCCTATTTGGAAAATTTTTGTATTTAAAAATTTTTTTCTAAATTTGCTAAAATTTATTTCTTTTAAAATCGATTTAAGGTTTGAGAACAGTTAATGGATACAATCAGAAAAAGTCTCTTCAGTTATTTATTTTAAAAACTTTACAATTTGAATTGAGTATTTCAGTTTATAGTAAATAAACTTTTCGATTAAGATAGTAACTTCTATAATATTAAGTCCAAACTAATTGGTAGAACAATCAATGCGATATCCTGTAAACTAGATGCATTTAATTGTTTATAGTAAGTTCTCTAGAACTTGAGTCCTAAGAGATTAGCATAATCGACGGAATAAAAGTAGTTATGATTTATTAAGTTTTTGAATTATTGAAGTTTTTGAATTATGGAGAGAAAAATTCGAATTAAATTTAAGGACTTAATTAGAGGAAACACCTCTCTATAAATATCATTACTATGTTACTGAACTCTACATCCGTTATTTATAAGAACGGATCCAAGAAGAGACATACACATACTTCTGTACTGTGATGAGTCCACAGGTGAAACACGTAAGTGAAAACTTATAGAGGACTGGACAAATGACTTCTAAATATCTATTGTAGTCTCGCTAAAAAATGTAGACGTACATTGACCTGGTTGTTAACTTGTAGTTATATTGTTTTCAGTTATATTTACAGTTATTTGTAATTAATATTTTTAGTTTTATTTTTATATTTCCAATTAGTTATTTTCATCAGTTTGCGAAAGGGGGCAAAGCATGCCATCAGATAGATTATAATCTGTAGGGCTAAATATATACCTCTGTGTTTTGGCCTTTCTCCGGTGACTAGCCTGCACCATATCCGGGTGTTGTCATTAGGCAAAACACCATGAGCATGAGTTGATAACCATATACCATATGTGGGTATGGAGCCATGACAGTGACAAAGTTCCAGTTAGCAGATAACTGGAGCTTTGGACACATAATTCAAAACAAAATTCAGTTATTTAATATATGTACATTTATTTTATTACATCTTATATGTTACAAAGTACATATGTGTAATGATTTTATTTTATGTTTTAGAGCAATTTATGGTGAAAAGTAAAATATCCATACCTGCCAAATATTATTTGAATATTTAAAATTTTTAACTTTAAACTCAGGCTTTTTGTTTTAAATATATAATTGACTCATTTTGTAAATGCAGAAATTCGATGTATTGCAATTGTCTGGATCTTACTTACAATAAATCGTATATAAAAAATTACGAGGATTATAAAAAAAAACAAAAATATCAGAGAGATATACCTATACAATATTATATAAGTCAATATGTGAAAAAAATTTGAGATTAACTTGGTTGTTACAATGCCAAAGTTTTATAAAACTACATATTGTTTAAACTTACTTAAAAAAATGGAAGAAATTTTTTCTAAAAAGAACCATATGGTGAGAAGGGTTTTGCAAAGGGAAGATACAAAAATGGTGACATACTCCACCGAAAACTAAAAAAAAACCCCACTAAAAGTGATAAGCTTTACTGACAAGTTGTCTTCAAACAACTCATGATGTGGTTTGAATAAAAGAAAAAATCGCAATCTATATACTAATATTAATTTTATATATTATATATATGTATACGTATATGGTATGTCAACTAAATGCAAACCATCTCATTTTATTTGGTTCTATGCAGTTGAAACTGAATAAAAACTGGTAACAGATAAAACACCATTGTTATAAATTATAAAATAATATGTTTAAAAATGTTTTTAGAACTACTACTTTTAATTTCGAAGTATGATAACTAAAAAGATAGTGTGCTCTATTGTTATTGAAATGTTTTTGTTATTTTCCTCTATTGTTAAATTATCTCTCAACTAAAATGTAAGGAATATTTTAATAAATTTTTTTAAGTGTTAATATAAACACTTATATCTATTAGGTATTCGCACTCACGAATTCTATAAAAAACTATATTAACTATCTGTATACCCCATTATAAGTAGTTAAAGATCATGAATATTTCCTATTGTTACTCATAATAAACTATTTATGTTTTAAATGTATAAAAAAGAACTCATTTTTTTTATTTGAAGTGATTATATATAAGTATGTGAAAATATGTGAGTATATATTAATACATAATATATAAATTTGTTTATTAATATATGTAATATCTACAACAGATGTTTTAGACAAATTTATAAATTTTATATTATTTTAAATTTAATAAGAAGACTGAGATACACATGATCAATAGATGAAACATTTTAAATGGCAGTTTCTAATTTAAATTAATAAAAAATATTTTTTAAAGATGTTACGTTAATAATATTATTTCTATTAAAATTCAATTTTTAATCATATAGCAAAAAATTAAAACGAAAGAAATAAGCTAACTAATTTTATCGTGTTATCACAACGGGTCATTATTCGATCTCAAATGGGATTTTGTGTAGAAGGCCGTCACCCCAACCTAACCTCACATCCCTTATATTATGTATTTTAGTTTATTCTATATAGTTATACATACATTAATTTCCTCCTCAAATGCCGCCTGTCATATGTGATGCAATGGTAAAGATTCTATGAACTTGTTTATTCTTGAATTCTTCTTGAAGTCACAGCGTTCTAGATTATCTTGGTTGTATGATGAGCAAATCATCGCCCTGTATTTTTTATTGACAGAACATAGTCACTGTGAGTATATTTCTCTGGTGTTATTAGTTTTTTTATTAGTTTTCGGTAATCGAGTAACGTGGTAACACTATGAACCTTTAACAATAAATCCATAAACTTTAAATTTATTGTTGACGTTTTGCATTGTTACTATGTTACTCTGTTACCTACCTCGTTAAACAAGATCGTGAATGCTCCTAATTAAACTACTTATTCTTAGATAAATGTTCTTATTACAGAACTATTGTTAATGGAGTTTATTTAAATTTAATATGTAAATATTGTTTAGTAATGTTGTTGATAGTTTTCATGTCTTTTTTATTTTTTTGAATATCTCAGAACTAATTACTTCTCAGCAGAATGAAATGCAAACATCACATCTTTAGAAGTTCCGAAGGAAAATGCATTGCTTGAGATCCGAACTTTAATAGAGAATATGAATATTTTACATTACAAACGGTCGTAACAAAATCAGTTATTTTTTTTTTTTTAAATCAACCGCAATTCTCTAATCGTCAAGTAATGGCGATGATTGCCGATGATTTACACTAAAAACAGAGCCGATCTATTTAAATTTATTTCTTGCTGTTAAAATTTGATTTTATATAGCTTCTTTATTTATTGAAATTAGTTCACTAAACTGAATTATCAGGCAAGGCAATTAAAGTAAATAAAAATTCATTGTCAAAAATTTGATTGATCGCACTTCTTTTAACTATTGTAATTATATAAACTTATAGTTCTAATTTGAAACATTTATTGAAGCTTTGATAATAACACTTAAGCTTAAGTAAAGTAAAAACTGATTGATTTCCTTACTTGTTGTAATCAAGAAAAAAATACTAAACACAGTATTTTTAGATTTTTTTGTTAATTTTGAATAAATTTATAAATATATTATTCATAAATATATAATTTATAAATTTATAAAGCCGTATATTAAATATTTAAATACATACTGCGGTTTCTAACTGCCATATAGTTTCTTCTATTATAATACCGTTGAGTGCTTAGCGGTCCAAAAAAATCGATGAAGAACCAGACCATTACTCGTAAGAACAAGCATAAAAGGGCACACGATAAAAAAAATATTACAATCGGTAAAATCATGTTATTTTTAGAGGTCTGACATTAAAAAATTTTTTATTATAAATCAACCAAAGGCTTATAAAGAGACTTTTATATTAAGGAAACTTTTATGAAATAAAAAATATAACAACAAAAATTTTAATAATTTCTGTTTTAAAGTCAATAATATTGAAAATTTTTTTTTTATATTAAATAAAATTTTTATGTTATTTCGTTTTATTTTTAATTATAATGGACTAATTATAGGTAATACTAAAACTTTAATAAGAAAAAAATTATAAAGAACTTTTTACACATTAGAGCTATTGACATCTTTGGCTGCACTTTATAGGAAGATCAGTTGAGAATCAACTTTAAATTGGACAAACGGTCTCAGTAAATTCAAAATATTTATAATTTAGTATTAAATATGTAACATAGTGGATGTATAAGTTATTGCTATTTTTCTATTTAGTAGCACATAGTCAAATATTTTTGGTATATTCTCCCTTCAAAACACTTATTCCCCCGATCTTTCAATTCATGGATTTTATCTATTGATTTTAGCTATGGTTTTTTTAGCTAAACCTGAGAAAGTGCATTATTTATCTGAAAAATTATTTTCTTTTTTTAACTGGAGGATTCTTTATGGGTTTTTAGCATTTATTTGACTCAATGGGTTGTAATAATAATCTGCATATTTTTCTTTATGCTCAAGACTTCAGCTTCTGAAGCTTTGTCACTGTCTCACGGCCTCTTGACCATATCTTAGTGACAAAACCATGCCTTCAGTATATTGTACAATGACAATACCTGGAAGTTAATCAACCAATATATATTTTTTCTTAAATGAAAACCAAACTAACGGGCTAACCGATTTTCGGATTCTTAGTACCGTCGGAGCCAAGGTGTTGGTTTCAATTAAATCCTTATCCTCTTGTTTTGATACAATCTGTGGACACCTTTATCTGGAATCCTTTAGAAGAATTGTTGGGAAATAGGCGCTCATAGCTTTAGAACCAAGAGGACTTTAGAATTTGAGAACTGTAGAATTTAATCAGAAATTTTACTTTCTACAAATTTACTTTCTTTACTAATTAAGATTCCTTGATATACTAGAACAACAGACATGCATAGAGATCTAAGAATCGACTCAGCGAAAAAATATATCAAAGACAAAACCCTAAAATTATTCACAAAAGTTGACACGTTGCTCAACCCCGCCCTATGTCCACCTCAGGACGCACAGGAAGATATGCTGATCTACGGTCCATCATCAGTTAGAAGATAAATAAATGATAATAATTCTAGTATAGTTAAAGTTTAGTGTGGGGTAGGGATAAGCCCCCCAGCCACAAAAGAGTAAAAGTGCGCAATAGCACTAACTCAAATCACAACAACAACTTTCTTTACATATGTTTTCATATAGGTATTTATTGAGAATATATCTTTTTTTCATGCTATGCCTTTATGCAGTAGTGTCAAGTATACATTACTAAAAAACCGCGCTTTGCTTAAGTGACGAGGCATAGATAGCCTCGGTTCTCATGACCAAATTTAAACCGATATATTGAAAACAACAACAATTTTGATTTTGACGAGGCCATGACACCCTACATAACATGCCCTTATGTAGAGTTTTATATCTATTTTTCGTGCGAAATGGATGATTAGTACTAGACTTTGATGTTTAAGTTGGCTTTTTGACAGATGTCAAAAAAATGTTTTAAAATTTTGTATGAAATATTAATACATGAATAAGGATAAGTTTGTTAAGTAAATTGTAGTTCATTTCTTTGAAATATATCGGTTGTTTAGAACCAAAACTTTTCCTGATTATGGTTCAAAAATATATTATATATTATGACACAACATAAATTGTATCAGCATAATATGAAAATGGATAAATCGTTATTATCAAAAACTTAATAAAAAGGCATTGTATTTTTTTTAATTCGTAAAGTTAATTTTACTTTTAAGCAACCTGTTTTTGATATCACTTTATCATTATTATTTTACGATTAAATAGTTTCTACGTCATATTTGTTTTCTTATCAATACTACAAGGACATATATACTCATATGAGTACAACTTTTAAAACAATAGAAAAATATCTAGATAAAAAAAAAAATTTATATGGAAAGTATTATAGCAATAAATCGTTGGTTAGTATACAATAATTTGGCTTTTCATTTAATCTGAATGTTTCCCCGGTAAATGTTTTAGTCTATGAACTGAAATTGTACTTTGACTGTACTCGGCTTCTAACAACTCAACAAAATATAAAATAAATTTTTATATGATTTCTTATTAATAATAATTTTTATAATTTGTAATTAACTCAAAATAATCAATATTATAAAATATATTATTAAATATAGTTTTTGATATTGTTGTCAATTTAAAATGAATTTTTATATTATATTAGTTATATTTTTTTTATATACAAAAAAAATTAATTATTTACATACCACGACGTCTTGCTTCCCTATAATTTCTGTCATTTAAACGACGCCGATTTCTTTGTGGTCCAAAGAAATCAAGAAAAACCCAAATCATTATTCGCATGCATAGACACAAAATGGCGCATGATAGGAATACCATAAAAAATGCTGATATATAAAGTAGTACTTCAT
This sequence comes from Teleopsis dalmanni, assembly GCF_002237135.1. Classification (NCBI taxonomy): domain Eukaryota; kingdom Metazoa; phylum Arthropoda; class Insecta; order Diptera; family Diopsidae; genus Teleopsis; species Teleopsis dalmanni. The sequence continues at coordinate 69,693,777 of NC_051847.1, read as the reverse complement.
GCATTCTGTCCGACATTCATTCACAAATTATATATACACGAATAAGTATAATTATTCAGTTGATATTAATTTAAACAAAAATTTTGAATTTTTAAAAATCACAACGTTTTATTTCAAAATGACATTTTACTTTTGAATGAGTACGAAAAATATTCAAGTGAGAAATAAATTTTAGTTTCTTACTAAATTTTTATCATTAAACTTTGTTTTGCTGAGGTTTATCTCAAGTAAAACACAATAAAAAAGTTTAGAAATGAAAACAAAGCAATGTAAACTGCAAAGATAAGGTATGGGTAGGTAGGTAGGTAGGTACGTACACTTAAAATCGGAGGGAAAATACTTTAATTAAGTATTTTTGAATGTTATTACTTTACTCTAATCAAACTGTGCAAATTGATAAGCAATCATAGATAATGTCATCGACAACACATACTATACACGACTGTCGAAATAAGACAGGAGCGGTTTTATTGTATACTCTTATTAGAATATACGTCATATTTTGGGGCCAGATGAAATATTCATATCAGTATGTATAGGTGACAGTGTAAAAAAAAAATGAAAATTTTGCTTAACAAGTTTTTATATAGAAAATGCTAATTTAATTACTGCTTGTAGAGTGTAAATGATTATAAATTAATTTATAATAGAATTTCATAAATTTGCAATTATTTCAACATAATCACATCATTAATCTTAATTTAAAACCAAACCCAATAATTGAGCAGATAATTATAAGCTACCTAACAGCAATTTTTTTATATTTTATTTTATGGTTTTAAATTTAGTGTTAGTAAGTTATGATTAGATTTTTAATAGACTTAATAGACTTAATTTTTATAGAAGTAAACAATTCTTTACTTAGAAAAAAATTACTAAAAGTTAAAAATTATACTGCGGAAAATTATTTTGATCATAATAAAGTCATAAAAATTAGTAAATAAATTTATATAAAAAAATAATCACAAAAATTTATATAAAAAAATTCCATTGTTATTATTTACTAACATTTTTAAATATATTAATATTAAAAAGAAAAGTAATGTATTATTATGATCACTAAACGAACTCTTAGTAAAGTTAGTGGTTATTGCTTGTAAAGAGAGATAAATACACGTGCTGATTTTTAAGATATAAAATTTTTTTAAACTAATTAAATGCTAGAGTAGAGAAGTTTTTTTTTCAAATATAGTTATTGTTACAGCAATAACATTTTATTTCTAATTAATTGAATTTTTTCCCTACCCATAAAGCTATTTCAAGTATTGTCCAATACTCATAATCAGTGCTCTTTAAAAATATATATTGGTTTTATAGGTTGAGCAACCTATTTATGGTTGGTTATAATGGTTGGTCCACAAGTGCCAGACTTAGAATTTTGAATCTATCGAGTCACAATTGTAAGAAACTTACTTAGTTTAAAGTTTTACTGTCATACTTTTCAAATAAAAGAAACTTATAAGCAATTGTAGTCAACTATTATAATTTCTTAATTGTTAAAGCCACAATACTTTTATTTTTTCTTAGGACACTATTTATTGTATATTATCACATTATAGCTTTTTGTGTACAGATCCGTGTTTGAGAACTTAAAACAAAGTTTGTACTAAAATAACACTTCGATAGCTAAAGCGATGTTCTTCTAAATCTGATAGATCAGTTTGTTTTAAAAGACTTTTAAAATAGAGCAAAAAAAAGATTTGAATTTAAAGTGTTCGATGATACTATCTCTAAAACAAAAATGGATTTTTGCAACTAAAATTAGACTTTAATAAAATAAGCAGTATACATAATACTATGTACTTAATAGTTGCTGCATTATATACATGAGAGAGATCATATCCCTAAAAATAAAAAAGTTAACACTTATTGTTTAGAAACATAATATCATTGAGGAAACAGGTTTAGTACCTGTTGAATATTATTTGACAAAACAAACTTAGTATATCATATGTATATTACTAGTTATTCTAATTAAAACAATTTTTAGACTGATCATGATAATTAAGGTTCACAAAGGTATGAAAATGCTGAATTGATTTCTTCAGTAATTATTAATGATTATCTAAATAATAAAGTTAGATGAATCTTATTATGTAGAAAGTATTGTTAATAATTTAAGAAGATCACTCAAATACAACAATCATTTGGTTATTCTATATATACAGTACTATATATAGACTATATAACTGAATATATAATTTTATGTTCCGTTAATACTAAACGCCAACTATATATAATAAAAGAAGTTCCAAAAAGTAAAAAAATTTTTGCCTTCATAAAAATTTATAATAATAAATATTAACAATTGTTTACATATGCGATTAGATAAATATATATATTTCATACTAATATTAATATATTTGTATTATTCAGATGAATATGTTTGATAAAAGGTGCCATCATTTATCAATATAAACAGCAATTAAGTACTGAATGGTAAATAATCAAATCACAGAAATATATTGTCATTAGTGAGACTAAATAAAGTAATACTATTAAAATTATTTTAATATATAATTTTAATGGATATTTTTATAGAATAAGTTTTATTATTTACTAACTTTAAGCTGATATGTACTGAGATATTTAAATTTCGTTTCTGACAGTCAAGTATTGCTAAAGACTCCTTTTTTTAGGTGCCTTAATTGACACTTAATCTGTATAAAGGAAGAAGATGGCACTTAAGTTCTAGGAAATGGGATTGTTCAATACTGAATTGTTACATTCTAGAATAATTTTTAATTAATTTTATTAATTTTCAATCGTTTAAATTAATTTTAACGAATTATTTATTACATTTTTTTATCAATGTTAATTTTGAATTGCTATAATAAATAATTCTCTAAAGCACACATTTGCCGGAAATTAAACTCTACATACTCCAAATGATATTATACATAATTCTAAAAGATTTGAACTTGTGATCTTTATGAATAACATGATATGGGGATTTTTTTTCAAGTACCCGCATTATTAATTGTGAATTATTTACTTTGTAAAGTAGATATTCAATTCTTTTTGATATGGATTAAGTTTAGTTAAACTTATATACATATATACAAATAAAAATATTTCACAATTGTTTGTGTTTTGAATGCTATAAAACCCATAATTACTATTTGATAAGATTAAGATCTTAACTTATTACATTATTCTAAGAATTATTTATAAGATCGTATCAACTTTATGAATCATATTTATTTTTTTCAATGGAACTAATTCCATTGACTATATAGTATCTTTCAATAATTATTTTCTTTCTCACCTCCCGTAGAGCTAGTTTGTGTATTTGCTGGGTCTATGCGTATACGTCGCACGACTCTACGACGTATGCGTGGTTGTGCAGGTTCTGTAGATAATGTTCGACACATTGCAGCACAAGTTATCTATTTTTCATATAAGAAGTTTTTATAATAGACAAAGATATTATAAAAGATGATATATGTCTTAACTTACTCGTATGAAAAGTGCAGCTATTATAATAACTAACATCCAAACAATGAAACTACTAATCTCGTCCATTACAAAATATTTTACATTAGTTAAATAAAATAAAAATTAAATTATTTTCGTAACTACATTAAAAAAAAAAACCGTTTTACGAAATTTAAAATGTTCTATACGTCAACAATCTAAAAACGTTACTAAATTAACACAAATTACAGTCATTCCAATTTGTTTTAATTTGCAAAAGAAATTGATAAGGTTTGTGGTAATAGCAAATCATTAAAATTGGAAACCCTTATCTAGTATTTGCTGCGATTAGTTAATAAGTATTTGCCCAAAATGAAAATGCCACACCGAAATGAATAAATATTAAATAAATAATAAAAGATAAAAGTTATAAATATGATATTAAAACCAATTTTTACGAGAATTGAAGTTATTAGCATTCGGAAATTGTGAAATAAGCATTGATGTCATGTATGCAGGCTTATGGAGCTGTCATGTGATCCAATATTATATATTGGAAAAAATTTTTTTAAGGATTTTAAGTTTCTTGATAAAAGGAACTTATTAAAGGTTTTTACGTTTTAAAAATTGTTGTAATTCACATTTTAAACTATCTCCTCATTATTGCTGAAAGCCCTTTCTTTGAAATTTTTTTAATTTTGCAAACTAACGGAAATCACATGACGACACGTCTGGGAAATATAGTACTGAATGAATTTTTGAATCCCTGGGAGCGCTATAAAGTTCGTCTTTTCAATAGTGCATGCTGGCTTCCGTTAACCCGATTTCGCAAATGTTAAAGTGGTTTCTTTTCTTCCTGACTTCTCAAAAAATATTCGATAACTTACGAGAAGAGAGTGCGAGTATAACATAGGTAGGTAGGCAGATCCCAAGGGACTTACTTAGGCCTATTGTGTTATCATTTAATTTAAAACTCAAGGGTTAGAACCACTTAGAACCTTTAGCAAAGCATATAATGCTATTTAGAGGAAGGTATTGCAGTTCACCGAGTACCTCAAAAAAGAAAGCCATTAAAGTGTTAAGGCGACGCCGCGCATATGCCGGACAGAAATGAAGCACGTGGGAGGCATATACATCTTCCTCTCCACAACTGCGGCAGCTATAAATGCAAAGAAGATTTAGACTTCTAGCATGTTTACCTAAAATGTAATGACCTGTAAGTAAACCTACTACAAGACTGATATCTCTACGAGGCATCTCAATGAGAGAATTTGATTTCATTTTATTGGAGCGTGACCAAATTGTATGAAGATGCCTGCATATTGTTGAATCTTCCTATCTTTTATTAAATGGTGCAAGTATAACATTTAGCATTTACTGACTGTTTAGTCTTTAAAGGAATGGTAGTTAGGTTGAAGTGGCGGCATTGTACCCCAAAAAGCCCACTTGAGCTCAAATGATGGCCCATTGTGGTATCACAGAAATGACGTTGGTATGTACGTAGATTTAGGTCAGTATACATTCAACGCCGAGTTAAGGTAACGACTCCCCCATTAGGTAAAGGAAAACCAACCTGACAGTTCTATCAACTTGACTAGGTCCCTAACATTACAGGATGACAGCTCAGTCAGATCAGTGAGAAAAGGGGATCTTAAGCTTTAATATTACTTTTGCTGTTGACTTAGGTTACCTAATTTAAACGGGTGTATTAACTACTTCTTGGCTCTACATTATACATTGTTTCTAAATTGTACTTCTAGATATTTCATTATTGTGCACTATCACCTAAAGAGCTAAAGAAATTTTTCTTTAAATGAAAACTAAGAAAATATTTTGTGCAACTTTTATCTTATCAATCATATCTACTAAATAACATATAGTTTAAAAGAAGATTTCTTTGAAACATAAAAATTGTATAAAAAATTCTGGAGAACCCTCATTTGTTCTTCCGTAGTATATACTAATTTGCTGATATATATCTGCAATTCTATTCTATTTTATTAATTAAAATCTAAAAAGTCTGGTACTATCTGGTACTATATTATCCGTGTTTTGCGTAACAATTTTATTTTTAGAATTTTGTCAATGCATTAATCATATTTTGTAAAGTTAAACTTTAAATATAATATATCGCCTATTAAAAAATTATCAATATAGAAATTGACATATCTTAGAAATGGCTTAGTAAAGGTATAAAAATAGAATATCACTATTATGATTTATTATTTTACGATGTTCGAATTATCAATGTCGAAAATCAATTGACCTAAAATTTAAAACAAAGATAATTTCTGTTTAATTCAACTTTTATTAGAAAAAATATAATATATTTAGTAAACTTGTCTCTGTCTGGTGAGAATATAATTAGAATTCTAACAATAGTTCGAAAAAATATTGCTATGTTTACATTGGATACTATGTTATGCTAATAGTAGTTAGCATACAATGAAGTCTTACTATGTTAGCATTTAAGTGACTGCTGTGATGCGTAGCATTATTATAACAAAAATAACATGACATTCTCAAAGTATTTAAATAAATATATGAATAAGTCTGGAATTTTAAAAATTAAATTAGTTTAAATGATTAACAAGAACGGGAACTGTCAAATAAGCCAGAAGTATTACAAATTCGTTACATGAACAAGAGAAATCCCTAAATATACAGTAGTAGAAACTATTTAAATTATTCAAAAAGTTGGTTTTGAACTTACTCTTAACTAGATCTACATAGTTTGTTTATGCACAAAAAAAACTCAGCAGATAGTTCAAACTCAGAATGTGCTATCCAAGCTGACAACTGATTTTCAAAATGGAACAGATTAACTTTCCCTTACCAATTCAAGGCATTATCTTTTTTTTTCTAACAAAAGATACTTGTTCTACAGGTAGACTTGGAAGGATCATATTAAGTCTAAATGCTAGTAGTTAAAATATAAAAATAGAAGACAATTTATCGGGTTATTGGTTCAGGCTTTGGATTGAGTCTAGCCAAAAGGGCTTACGAACTGCACAGTTGTGATATTACTTGTATATTCACTATTTAATCATTAGCGTACATTAGTATTTTAAAGGCTGTCTGAAAGCCTATTAAAAATAATAAAGTTTGCATCCATTCAACGAATTTAATTGGAAAAAGAATATAAGATTAGGATAAGGAAAAATAATTTTTAATTATCTTATGATAAATTTCTAAATAAATATTATAATAATATTTCGTTCAAATGTACTCACATAGAAACCCAACTAACTCAAGCTTTTACCTCATTTACGAAATATACATTAATATAGTTATTTTGTTAGTGGTTAAATAGTAATTCTATGTTATTGGAAATACAATGTAACTTGTGATATAGTTATTGTTTATAATTACATAGCGCATTATTTGGAATTAGATTTCAAAAAATTTAATGGTTAATTATAAAAGTAGATAATAATATTTTATATTATTATTTTTTAAATATATAAATGCAAACGCACTAACCTTGAAAATTACAGTAATGATGGTATGGAATTGCGTAGGTGTGTGGTTCTGGAGAGCTAAAAGTTTTTATAATCCACTGGAAAGTAAAAATAGGTTTGGGGCTATATTTCAACTTCTTTTTCTTTTCAAAACAATATCTATAACTACTCGCTTACCTTAACAATAAGCCAAAGAACAAAAAATATCATTAGAGCACACCACATAAAGTTGCCATCGGTTTCCATTGTTCTTATTTTTGAAACGCAATATTTTATATATAATTTGCGCAATTTTTTTTTATCTTACTTCAATAAGAAATTTGTAACTTACAAATTTAATCAAAATATTTTTAAAATATCATTTTTCAATGTATTTTGATTTAAAAATTGTGGCTATTTTGTTGAATTAAAAATAAGAGCTTTTTTTAAATTAATTATATGATTATATCATATCATAATATCATATATTAGGTATACCTACATACTTTTAAGGGTAGGGACCAAAAGATATTGGACCCTTTTGGTGGTGACCAAAAGACTTGTAATATAGAGAGTCATATAATGATTGTAAATTTCATACTTTTACTATTATTTTTATACTTTTTGGTGGTTAAGTGGACATATTACATACATATTAATAGTAAATTACATATATATGCTCTTAATAAACACAAATTCTATTATTTATTACTGAGCAACACTGTTTTGACAAACATGACGAGACACGGAAAGCCTTGAGTAGGTGACCAAATTAAAATCGAAATTTCTCTCTTTCTAACATTCTTTCATTCTCAAGTTTTTAATTTCTATTGAAAACAACAACGGTTTCACATTTGTTGTAACCATGACTGTCTGTATAACATACCCCTAATACAGTGAATACAAATATAGCAATCTAAATATATTATTTATTGAATGTATTGATTAATAAATAGAAATATATTCTCGGAATATATACACACAAAATTATATTTGAATATATTCAAATGAGTGTCATTGATGATGAATAGTTGCGGGTGCCAAAACAAGTATTTGCAAATACTTGCAAGTACTCATAAGTTCAATAAATAATTGCATAGAATATTTAAACTGAGAGAACTATGTTTAACCATAGATTACCATTTTGTCTGTATACGTTGACTAATGATTACAATTTATATTGGACTGTAAATTTATTTCAAAAAACAAATGATATCTACTATTACAAAGTAATGTTTATTGTGCTATCTATTTTTTTTGTAATTTATAGTTGGACTATAAACAAAATATATGCTATTACTATGTTTCCACTGTTTACTTAGTAAGTTACTTAAGTAACTTTAAGATTTGGTCGTTTCCATTGACATAAAGTACATATTGCATGTGAAAGAGCTTTTATGTGTAAAAATGTTCTTTGAAATTTTTGAGAGAAAGCTTCTGTTTGTTTAAATAAAGTTAACTTAATAATATATCATACAAAAAATTGTATATATAATTGATATATTAAACCATATATATATATATATATATATAACTTTTTGTATATCCATTACAACAAAGATTTTATTAAATACTTTCCTAAGTGCGTTTGTTTATAGGTCAACTGTTGCTTGCTTAAATTTTACATATAAAACCTATGATAAATATTTAAAATTTTGGTATTTTCCCTTGTGGGAAATTTATTTTAAAGAGTTGCTTTTGACATTTTTCATTTAATTGTCTTTACTTTATTTTTAAACAAATTAAAAAGCACAGAAAGTCTTAGTATGGTTAACGAAATTTACTTAGTAAGTTACACTTACTAAGTAAGTAGTGGAAACATGCTATTAGATTATATTATACACCCCATTATATTTGATGAAATATTGCTCTTGTTACACTTACTAAGTAAGTAGTGGAAACATGCTATTAGATTATATTATATACCCCATATTATTTGATGAAATATTGCTCTTGTTACACTTACTAAGTAAGTAGTGGAAACATGCTATTAGATTATATGATATTCCCCCACATTATTTGATGAAATATTGCTCTTGTTTAAAGGTTTAACTTTTTCTAATAAAAAGATTAATATTAATACACATTAATAAAAGATATATTAATAGAAGTGTTATAAAATTATTTAGAAAATACAGATTTACACAAAATAATTAACAACGTTAAATTACAAAGACTTATGTTTTAGTTATAACTGAATGTTATCATCATTTATAATGATATATAGTATAGTATACCATACATATATAGTATAGTATATATAGTAAACCATACATAATGAATACCAAATCAAATCTATTAGTTATTTAAATATGTTTGTTTATTTGCTTTCTAAACAAGTCAGAATGATAATGAATTAAAAAAGTTCTATAATTTAAAGGTTTGTTGTCACTTTGGCGACCAAGTAAAAATCATTATAATCTATTTACCTAAAAAAGGGGCTATATTCGACAGTTTTTTTAATTATTCTAAAATATATACTAAAATCTATAAACAAAATGTATATTTTCTTACCTTCACAATCGTCTGTTTGTCTGTCTGTCTGGTTCTTTCTCTTTCTGTATTTAGATACAGAACTACATATTAACTGAAATAATATGGAATTTAAATGTGGAATATATATTGAAAAAATTATGCTATTGAAATTTGAAACTTACAACGATAAGCCAAACAATTAGTTTGAAAACTATTAAACTGACTATGACGATTGTGTTCATTTCTGAATTATGTATTTTTTGGATTAAATTTTAAACGTTTGCGTACACTTCTTTAAATGTGACTGTCGTCGAATGAACTGTAAAATATATTTTTCAATTCAGTTTGATTAATTTTGCTACAATGAATCGATAAGACCAACAGTAAAAGAGTACGTATATTAATATTGGGAAAAATGATAACGTTTAAGTTCGTCATCTGTCTGGACTAATAAATATGTATAAAATTATAGTTCAAGTGTAGTCCTCAAAACCTAATCGAAGCTTATGAGAATTTACTGAACTTACCGAATAATAATTTTATTGTTGTAATAAAAAGTTAAAAATAGTTATTTAATTGTATCTTAAATATATTTTAATCTAAATAATTATCTTATGTATTTCTTGACTTGTGGTAAATATGTTTAACTTGTTTACGTTATTGAATATTTATGCAGATTTGTACGTCATAGAATATAATGAGTAATAAACATAATCTTATTATGATTTTATTGGGTATTTCTATGCGTATAGACCATAGATTGAATAAATGTATATAATTATTATATTGCGCTAACGTATCATGTTATGTATTTTTTTTTGTAGAAGAAAAAAATTACTAAAATAAAAAATAATCTTATTTCTAGTATGTACTCGTGCTATATTGTTGGTAGAATTATTATTAGAAGAGACAATGGCAAAGGTTTTTTAACTAATCTAGACAATCGAATGTTATGGACTCCAATCGCTTTAATGAAATCTACATGAAATTACTGGATATGCTTTTCAAATATCATTATATTATATATTATATTATCATTATATCATTATCATACATATTAGATAAAGTAGGATAAACGATCATTATTATTTATGTTGATATATACGTAGTCAGTTCAAATTGAATACAGCAGACGTTTATTATGACGAAAATGCAATATAGTGAAAGTTTAATTTAACGAACTATAAAATTTTAACATTGGCTCTAATTTACTATATAGAAAAGATTTAACAAATTTTACAGAAAAACATTGTGAATATCAAAGGGAATCTCCAACTGAAATAACACCCAAAATAACTTACAAACATAGCCCATATTGGGCTATAATATAATATGGGGTAGTTTTTCTCGGAGACAGTGGTGGAAGTCTTCTCAATTCACAGGAAAACAAAAATTTTTGGAAACATTGAGTTATTCTAAAAATAGTTGATTTCGGTTATAAAATATAAGATTTTGTTAAACAAAATATTAGCGCAGTGTTACCTCTAGTTCGAAAGTTGTAGCCCTTTAAAATTGATTATAGCTAAATTGAGTTAATCTATTTTTATTTTTACGCTCCCCGATTAAGAATCATGACAAGTAGAATACATATCTTTGGTATTGCTAGACTAGTTGTTACATATGGATCATCCATCTGATACAAAAAAGCTGAGTAAAGGACCGTGATAGATCGCTGCAGAGACTAGTCTGCATAATGATGAATAGAGCGAAGAGAATCACTTTATCTACTTGTCAAAAAGGAAGAAATGACCTTATAGCTAAGCTACGGTTGACTAGTTATCGATCAACAAGCTTACTCGATAACTCCGTTCTAGGTAAGGAAATGCAAAGAGTGGAAGGACTAAACATCACCATATCTGACATTTGCTCACCTAAATTTAACTTTCACCAAATGTTCCGTGTACTAATACCACACAGAAATGACTGTGAACGGAATATACCTCCATTCGTTGGAGACTACCATTTGTGGTACACGGATGGCTTCAAAACTTTGGAAGGAGTGGGGGCGGGAGTCTATGGTGTTAAACCACAAAAAAATATTTGCGAATATAAGTCAAGAAAACTCAGTTTTTCAGGCCGAAGTACACGCAGTTGAAGTATATTTAAGAAAATATAAAGAGAATCCCCACCTCAGAGAAAAACATACGTATTTTCTTTGATAGCAATCAGCACACCTAGTACTCCGCTCACCTGGAGTAACTTTAAAACTCTTGCTGAAATCTTACTGAAAGGAACTGGGTCCACTTAATATGAATCCCAGGACACATCAGATTTGAGGAAAACGATAAAGCCGATGAACTAATCAGAAAAAGGGGCGGCCTCATATTATTTTAACCCAAGACCGTTTTGATGCTTTATCAAATTTGAAATTAATGAATGGCTGGAAAAAATAGCTTAGACTGATTAGAATTACGTGAATGTCTGCAGACAAGCTAAAAAATTCATGCAAAATCGCTAAACAAAAGCAGAACTAGGGAGCTGCTAATGCTGAACAGCAAAGGTATTCGGCTTATCACAGGGTTTCTCAGTAGCCATTACGAAGTTAAGAAGCATCTATCGAATTTAGGTATCATAAGGGGCAATAGCTGCAGATTTTGTCACGAAAAAGAGAATACAGCAGAGCACATTTTGTGACATTGTGGTAGTGTCGCTAGATTTAGACTACTATATGTTGATTTATTTTAAATGGTATATATATATATTAAATATTTGAACTCCTAGGAGAAATATAGGGCCGCATTATGATATATATATTTTATGATATATTTTTTAAATTTATTATACATTTATTATACAAAACAATATTTTTGTCGTTTGTATATTAATTTTATTATAATATTTATAAATAAAATAATAACTGACCTGCTATTTGGTGGTGTTCTTGTAATTGGTGAAAATGACGGGCCGAACTATCATCAAACAAACAAATGATTTTTAAAGACCACTACAAAAATTTTAAATAAATATTGAAACAAGAAATTATTTTTAATATACGAAATTACATACTTTCAATAAAATCATTAAAACTAATATCAATATGAGGTACAACCAAAACGGAAAATTATCAGACGGAGGCATTTTTATACTCACAAATTTTGTAAATTTTATAATAATGTAATTTTGTATAATTATACGTTTTTAAAATTATTATTTTACGTTATTATTTATATAGAAATTACTTGACAAATTTCTCAAAGTATAAAATGTATGGTATAAGCAATGTTATATTAGTAAAATTGTAGTTCAAAATTATGTATCTATGTATAGGTTCATATGTTATGTATAGGTGGCTTTTTATAATATGAATTCATTTCTTGCGTTGTTGATATAATTTCAGAATACAAGTATCCTTAATTGCAGTTTCATTTTCTTAAATAAGATTTGCAATCACAAATATTGATATATGCAGCACAACTCTCCCACGGTCTTTAAGACTGGGCTGTAAGGACTCTTGGGATCAGACATTGTTAATAATTGTTTGAATAATTCGAACTTTTCTTTACTTTAAGTAGTTCGGGAGTAAGTTGCAAGATTAATTCCAAAAGAACTGAATTTTTTTTTGTGTCAATTAATTTACTTGTAAAACAAAAAGTGGCCCAAATCCAAAAAATATCTGAGTGACATCTTTACAAAACATGATAAAATTATTTTATAAAATAATTTTTCTACTATCAATTACTGTTTTCATGTAATCATCCTACTGTTTATTTAGATATTAATGAACTAATTTACTAGGACGAATTAGAAATAATGGATAAATTAGTGTGTTTTGGCTGAAGAAACAGCAACCCATAAACAGGAATTTAGTTTCGAAGGAGCTTTTAAATAATTTCTAAAAAAGATCTAAAAAATAATTTTTATCTTATTAAATAGTCATGATACCTTTATATATATATACTTGTATACCAGGTGTACCAGTATGAAATGAGCGTAAAGATACAAATGTTCCGACAGGGAACATTTGTTGTGAACGAGCCTTTATTTTTTTTTGTTTCTTTGCTATGACATGTGTGAAATATATTTAGTATACATCAAGTCATTGAACAGACAACATCATATTTTTTCATCGTGTTAAGAATGTCGAATTTTGTACCAGAAAATGATGATTTGCGGAAAGCATTAATTTTTTGTTTTCATTGGAAGAAAAGTAGTGCAGAATAGCATCGAATGCTTGTCGAGGCATATGGTGATCGGTTTCAACGGTTCAGAAATAATGATTTTGATGTGAGAAATGAAGAACGTGGAAGACCGCCAATAAAGTTTGAAGACGCCGAATTGCAAACGATATTGGATAAAGATGACACTTTGGGTCAAAAGCAAATGGCAGAAATGTTAAATGTTGCACAACAAACAATTTCTGACCGTTTAAAAGCTATGGGAAAGATCCAAAAGTGTGGAAAATGGGTGCCACATAAATTGAATGAAAGACAAAAATACTTGTGAAATTTTGCTTCAAAGACACGAAAGAAAATCGGTTTTGCATCGGATTGTTACTGGCGATGAAAAATGGATTAATTTTAAGAATCCTAAACGGAAAAAATCATTGTCCCGGGTTAATCCAGGACAACCATCAACATCGACTGCAATACCAGATAAGTAAACACACGCGTTTCAGAATCCGGCCCTGTGCTTAGTTTCATTAACAAAGTAATCATGTGATATTATTCGAATGCATGGTTGCTACCAAACGGGACATCAATTTGTTTGTCTGGAAAAGTCCCGCTTAGCTTCGGTAGCTCTCAACTCCATAAAAGTGCGCTCGTTCTCTTCTACTTGGGCTATTAAGCGAGCAGCACATAAAAATTAACTATTAACTTGTTTTAATTTTTATTAATTGGATATAATAAAAGGACGTGGGTCATAAACCACTTTTTAAATAATTAAATAAAATAAAAAATAACGATTAACAATAAATATTTAAAATAAAACAAAAAAAACCATTACCTTATATAAACTTTTATATATATAATATTTATATATACTTATATATACATAATATTTGTATATTGTATAAAAATAGTCCTTTCAGTAGTTTTGAGGGTTACGTACCAGTTCTTAAGACAATTAAAAAACACGGTGCGTGATAGAAGGAATAGAAGCAACAAATTAGGTAAGTGTGAGGAGTATATCAATAAGAAAGTAAGGAGAATATTTTAAATTTCTGATTTAATTATTCCAGTTAATGATTCTAAAAATTTTCATTAATGCTTGTACAAGTTTTATTCAGGTGCAGCTAATACTTAGGCAAAATATTGATAAAAAATTTTAATTCCATTTGCTATAGTTTTAATAATAAATAGTTAATTTATTCCTTTTCTATTATTCAGCTATGTAAACTTTAATTCAATCAGTACTTTTAGATTTACATTATAATATATATAAATAAATTGTTATATCTAAAAACCCACTTATATACCAAAGAAAACCCAATTTAAATGTATATATTTCTCTATTCATAATCAATTATTGTAAAATAATTGTCTTTCTTCTATAAACAGTAGGTTTTGCCTCTAATAAATTATTTTATATGCGACTTGTTGAAGTTAAAGTCATTAAGATATTGCAGATTTATACATTTTCTACTTTTTTGCTTCCGAACTTATTTTCTATATATTCTAATTACATGTGGTTTTTCCTATTTATGGTGAGTTTCAAGCTTTCGACGTCATATTCAAGTTTGTCAATAATTCGAAATACTAGAAATGCAAGTTCGTTAATTATGTCATAAAAATTTTTTTTAAGTAATACAAAAAAAAACACATTACACAATACAAAAATGATATTATAATATTTATTGGCAATAAAGCTTGAATCATTTTTCAAGTGAATGTAATTGCATCTATCAAAATAATAATTGAAATATATTTTAATAAAAAATAAATAAAAAAATATTCTCTTTATGAACAGATTTGTTCTTAAAAATGTTATTCAAGTATCAAACATTGAAAAAATGAATAGAATTGTGGGTTTATGTTTTAGCTTTTGATATAATAGTAGACAATGTATCAATTCAAAGTAAAAGTTTACTGACTATAAAATACTAATTAAATTAATTGTGTAGTCAGTAAACTACTAAAGTAATCTTTAAAATTAATGTCGAGAAACTAATTCCGTAGCTTACGGAATTACGGAAGTGACGACGCAAAGCACACCTTCTTTTACTGTAATAGGTAGCTCACAAGTGCAGAAAAGATAATAGCACAGAACCTGTAAATCCCAAAAATATTGTGGAAAAGATACAAACGAACCCAGTGAGTTGACGAACGATAGAGTTATATGTGATTCAAGTCCTCAAAACGAAAAAATTAGACTAAGAAAGGAGAACCAGAAACTAAAATAAAAAATAGTGCAGAAACTAAGAAAATGCGGTGAAAAAGTTGAGGTCTGGACGTAGAACGAAAATCACAACAGCGTGGCTTGAAGTGGCATTATATAAAACGACCGAGTGCGAGTTTTAGTCCACATACTACATATTAATATTAGGAAATCGGACACACCATTCCGACGACGGCCGGTTTGTCGTCAGAATGGTGTGTCCGATAATAATATTTGCAACATGTATACATTCATAATGCTTTGGCAAATCATCATGCTTAGACTTAGCTCCCATTACAGTTTCGAATTGAAATTATTAATTATTTATTTATTTATTTTTTTATTTACAAAATCACTGCACAAAAAAAATGTCTATAGACTATTTATAGAAGTTTACAGAAGTTCGCAACAATTTTTTTTAAACACTACAATAAATTATTTCTTTTAAAGAAATAACAACCACAACAAGCAAAAAACAGGTGACCTATTTTTCGTTTGCGATAAACAAAACATTTTTCTGAGTGCAACACATCGGTTTACCACGCTGATTAGGAAGAAATTTTCATATGGTCCCCACAGTTTTTTTCACATCCATTAAGACTTAACCAATATTCACTATAGTTTGAAGAGTACGATAATATTTATGAGAAATTAATAATAATTATTAAAATTTGCATATTAAATTTAATATGAGCGTATTTAATCAGCTTGAAATATGAGTATTGATGTTAATACGCAATTCGGCTTTCATTTATTTTAACGACATTTATATTTATTATTACTTTTTTGTCTCAGTGTAGAAAAAATGTGGAAATTTCTACCGGTTTTTACAAGTTTATTTAGATTTTACATTTAAATTGTATTTACTCAATTGCAGTTAGTAAATTTCAATTGAAAATTAATATCTTTTAAACTTAATAATAATATTAAAATAAATGAAATAACTTGCTTAATAAACTGGTATTAATAATACTCAAAACTAATAATATTCTATATGTATAAATAAAGTGACGAATTTAGGGGTCATGGAGGGGATAAAGCCTCTCTTGGAAATATAAATATAAAAATATAAAAAATATAAAAATTAAATTTTGATGATGACATAGAAACATTGGTGGATTTTGTCAACTTTTAAAAATAAATATATAAAATGAAAGAACATTTATATTTATATACATATAGGTAGATGTATGCTGCTAATTCCTATTCCAATTAATTTCGCAAGCTACAAAAAACTTCTATAAAAAATATATTTCAGTAAATATATTCTCCCTTCCCGCCACATGACATAATTTCAGCTACTCCCCTAATAAGAATTATATATCCAAAAACAATAACAATCGCTTCAACCTCAAAAATAGAAAGTTATTATATACTCAAATAATTAGGCCAGCACTACCGTACGGATGTGTAACATACAGCAAAGCTTCAAGTACTACCATAAAGCAATTATAGATAGCACAAAATCTGGCTTTAAGAAGACTATTTAAGATTCCTTCGTATATTAGAACAACAGACAAGCATAGAGATCTAAGAATTGATTCAGTGAAAAAATATATCAAAGGCAGAGCCCTAAAATTATTCACAAAAGTTGACACGTTGCCCAACCCCGCCCTAACAAACCTTAAGTCCATCTCAAGACACTCAGGAAGATATGCTGATCTACGGTTCATCATCAGTTAGAAAATAAATACATGATAATGATTCTAGTATAGTTAAAGTTTATTGTGTGGCAGGGATAAGCCCCCCAGCCACAATAGAGTAAAAGTGCGCAATAGCACTAACTCAAATCACAAACAACAACAAATAAATATTAATTATTTATATATCAATCAAATTGTAAATTTCGTATATTTACAATTTGGTTAACAATTAAGAAATTTGAAGGGAAACACAGCCGAACTATGGATACTAAAGCATTTAAGCTTATTAATGCTATAATTGATTCATATTATGCAGTGGCATATTAGCACTATACGCTAAAATATATGATGACTAACATAAAAACATAAAATAAGCTGGAGTAAATAATATTAAAAAATATAACTCTTAATGTAACTTCTTCACTATTACCGAAACGAATAGCTCTACTGATTGACAATTGTAAATATAAATTATTATATAGTACAATATTATAAAACTATAATATAATAAGATGGATTAAATAATATTAAAAAAGTAACAGTTTAAGAAATCTAAAATTAATTAAATTTTGTTTTATTCAAATAATAATCAGCAAGAAATTTTAGTCAAGAGATACCCAATTTTCTATTAATAGATATTTATTAGATTAATATAAATATTTAATTAATTAAAAGATATTTATCATTTCCAAACAACCACAAACACATAACTCCTGAAAAATAAATGCACTAAGTATTGACGTATCTACTTAAAACGCTAAATAAATAATATAAGAATTTTTTATGGAATTTTCTAAATGACGTCACTTAAGTGTAAAAACAGTATTTCGAATAACAGACGTTCTCAATAGAAATATTATATTGTATATGAGTTGTAAAAACAATCGGAAAAATATCAATCAGAACAATATAGTTTATTTCACAAAATTTTATTTATTGAAAACTATAATTTCTAATAACTGAAAATCATGAAACTAATTCATGTTTATACTTCCTCATATTAATTCAGTTATAGTCAATATCTTTAAAAAATTTTTAAAAATTAGTTAAGATTAGTTCATACATTGTTATTGGACTTGGAGAAATTTTCTAAATACATGGAGAGCACACAATAAATCTGGAAGTGCAAAATCGCGCAATTTAATAATAATGTTTAATATAGTTATAGTTATATTATATTATAACTATTACATATATAT
>NC_051847.1:69646989-69675188 GCF_002237135.1 Teleopsis dalmanni | reverse complement strand
ACAGTCTTCTGCAATCATTTATTCTTAAATTTTTTAAATCAATGAATAATAAATCGAATAGTCTTTTATTGCTTATTCTACCGTTAGGTACTCTATTAGAATCTTACATTTTCGCTTTACTAGTAGATATTCTCACTACGAGGCTATTTACTACTTACTATTGTCTGGAACACATCTAGCAAACAATTAGTTGACTATTCAATTTAATCATTCAATCTAGTGTTGAAGCCAATTTAATATGAGTCATATAGCTCATATTGATTTATATGGAATCTAGAATGGGACATACATTTTTTTACACATATATGGAAACTTCTCAAGTATTGTTTTATTTAACATACTCTTCTCACGGTGCTCGTTTTTATAAAGAAAATTTTGCTTATTGGGTGAATATTTTATGAATATATATAATATATATTTATATAATATATATAAAATTATAGTATATAACTTTAAAATTCTGGTATATTTATTGATTATTAATACAACACAAATATACATACAAAATTATTAGAGTTAAAATTTATATGTGTTTCAATTTACTTTAAGAATTAAGAATTAATTATGCGTATGAATAAATATCTTATACATAATATATACATATTATGTTATTTACCTATATTTTAAGTAAATGTTATGTTTTATATAAAGTAAAATTCCAAAAAGTGTACAAATTAAGTTTTGGTTATTACAATAATAAAAATGTTCTAAGTCTTAAATGTATTAAATTATAATTTGTGAACATCTTAGAAACAAAAACATAAATTTGCTGCTTCCAAAACAATTTCATACACTGTATTACTATATTCACTAAAATTTAAATTAGTATTTAAATTTAATTATTATTTAAATCACGTGTCAACCATTTAAAAAAAAATTTCGTTTCCAGGAAACTCTTTATTAAATTCAAATAATTAAAAATATATATATATAATGTAATTAATATTAAATTGTATGTTTCACTTGTATTTTAATATTAGCTTTCATTTAGTAAATAATAATTTATTTATTTTTATTTAAAAAGTAGTATAATATTAATGAATTATAAACTGCAATTTGTACGAATAAAAGTGGTATGGTAGTCAGTCACCAATTGATGAAAGGTTCCTTTTGTTCAATACCCTTAAAGTTTTCTTAAATATTTTTTTTTTCAATATATATAAATATATAAAATCATTAAATATATTTTATTAAATTAATTACAATTTTATTAAAAATAAAACTAATTTTAAATGCTCTCTTTTCTTCTTATTTCTTTAACTTAATTTAAATACTCTATTTATTCTTCTCTCTCTCTCTCTCTCTCTCTCTGCCTCTCCCTCTCTGTCTGTTTATTCTTACACTTTAATTGTGTTCTTATTTTTCTAAATTTTTATTAATATATTTTCCTTGTGTAATAATAATTTTACCTTAATTTCAATAAATTGCAAACAATTTTTTTTATTAATTATGTTTTATAAACCATATTTAAAAAAAAATACAATTATATTGAATTCTAATTTTATTTATTTTTTAACTTCTTTAAACCAATCAAAATTACTACTACGATCTCACTTAAAAATATCTGAAACATCACCACAACACTTTAAATAAATAAAAAAAAATACTTCTTCAAATATAATTTTTCAAAATTATTGTGCTTCACAAATGATTTATATCACAATATCACAAAAATTAAACTCACTTGTGTTACTTCATCATCACTGCCAATTCAATACACATACCATAGATACCATGGGGCCTGAAAAAAATCTGTTGGGGGCTGATTAATATTACTGTGCCCAGGGTAAGCAAAATTATAAAAAATAACAAAATTTTAAGTAAAACAAAAAAGAAAAATATTGAAAATAATGAAATTCATATTTCATTTCATAAAAAATAAAAATATTTATGTTTCCTTTGCTGTTTGTTTGTTTGTTGTAAATTTGTTTTTAACGTTTGTGTAATATAATTTTTTATATATATATTTTATATATGTTTTTCTTTTGTTTCATTTTAAATTGCATTTATGTGTTCAATGTAAAAGTAAAATGCATTTTTCCCTCTTTCAATTTTTTTAATAATTTTTTTATATATTATTTTATTATTAATATTTATTTTCTGTTCTATAAGTTTATGTTTGCTTTGTTTGAAACACAAATTTTTCCAAATCTATTTGTATGTGTGTTGTTCTGTATAGATGTAATCCATGTGTATATAGGTGTATCTGAGTAAAAAATTCTTGCAGAAATTATCATTAAATATATAAGTGAAATATTCTAGACTGTATGACTAGAAAAACATACAGTTCTTCAATATATAACAGATCACAGAAACAAGAAATATTCTATTAGCATAAATATTAATATCACTTCAACGCATTAATAAGTTTTAAATATCAATATAAGGATTAAGATTTTGATCCTCAATTGACGCAGTTTTAGAAAAATGCAGAAAAATCTCCATGGTATTCCGTGATACTCCTAAGTGCTTTATTTAAGGTTTCTTTAATATATACACTTACACATTTTTATAACCCCCACTTGTCTGAAGAATTTATTAAAAATAATATAACATGATTTTCCAAATATCGGAAATCGAAGTTACTAATTTTTACATTATTCTTGGGAATGGTATAGTTATATTCAGAACTAATTTAAAGTTTGTATTGTGGAACGGTGGGACTACACACCATTTAACAAGAGGTCCCACTGAAGTGAACGATTAGCCGAAGTAGACTTGAATCCTTTTTCGTTCTTCGATTCTCGGATGCCGTTATTGAGTTAAAACTAGAGTAGCTTCCGTTCGTATTTAAAGTTTAATATCGTATATATCCGAGCAGCAATTTCTTCATCAATAAGAGTGCTTAGAACGTGATCAAATTCACCAAATGCGCAATAGACTAACTAAACATAATCTTTTGATTAGGAAATTACATAGTTTCATTGTCCATTTTGAATAACTCAGCTTTATTTTTCGTTGTTTTGAATTAGCAAAGAATCGTTCATGCTGCTTCCATATAACGTTTCAGTGAAAATCGAAATATAGTAAATACAATAATCCTACAACACGGAATCCTTATAACGCGTTTTCATAATACGCGATTTCAATCCTTCGTATAATACGAGCATTCCCCCATATAACATAACGTGGGGATCTGTAGAGTTCATAATTAGCTTCGAGTTTAGGAATAGCCCTATAACGCGTTTTTCGCGGAACCAATCTAACGCG
Source organism: Teleopsis dalmanni (assembly GCF_002237135.1). Classification (NCBI taxonomy): domain Eukaryota; kingdom Metazoa; phylum Arthropoda; class Insecta; order Diptera; family Diopsidae; genus Teleopsis; species Teleopsis dalmanni. The sequence continues at coordinate 69,671,978 of NC_051847.1, read as the reverse complement.
TTATAGGAGGGATTACTTTTAGCCAAATTCAAGCAAACAGGGATGTTGAACTCTTTTCTTATGTGACATTGAAAATCTATAGAAGCGTTGGACTTTACGCATAAGAAAAAATTATTACGTTTATATGTGTTTGAATCTTTGTTTTACTATATTCCGACTTAAGCGGAATAATTCCCCATTAGAGAGGAGTCTCATATCTATGTTGGCTTGCATCTGTAATCGACTATATTCTGGCTTTGGACACAAATCCTTTCCTATAGAGAAGATATCTCTTCTCGCATGGGAGAAGATTCCCACATTTTTAATTGCTTGAAAATGTAAGCGAGTATATTCTGACATTTACGGTATACTTTTCGTTTTTAATCCTTTTAATATGTTGTCACGGATCTCGAGACTTTTTTATGGTTACATAGTTATTATATTACTTTTTTTATATATAATATAAGAGTAAAAAATGTCGTTCGAAAATAAAATAATTAAATTGGATTTGGAATTGTCACGCTTTAAGACAAAAAATATTTAAAAGAGACTCGATTTAAAAGAATAAAAATATGAAACATTTTAAAAAACAAATGAGTTTTTTATATTATTCTCATATAATTTTTTTTTTACAATATATATTTAGCTTTGAGAAATTGAACAATGTGTTCACAAGTGTAGCAAACAAAACTGTGTCCTGATAATCATCTATTTGAATGATATTAATGTAGAACTACTATTTTTAGAATCTTATAAATACTTTCAAGTAGCGAACAATTTGCAACCAATTAACTGAATGCACTTTTAATACTTTTAACGTGACTGGAGCTAATCCTTGAGCGCAGAGATGCCTAATAAATGCAAAATCATTCAAACGCTAAATGAATAATTGACAGCAATTGAATTGAGTGGAAAGTATGGTTACTTAAAGTAGAGTAGATCTAATAAATTAAAAAAGAAATAAAAAATATTAAAAAGGACAGTAAAGCAAACGATGCGCAATTACTCCATGCCAAAGTAAGAGGAATTTTTCTTCCACTTCAATCAAAACGTGCGGAAATTCTAATGAGAATTCCAGAGCTCCAAGAATAACAACCATGCGTTTTGTCTTTCCAGATGCTACCGCTCTTGTAACTGCTGCTCCTACTGCTTCCGGCTGCAAAGGAGTAAAATAAATAATGAAAGTCAATTAAGTGAATACGTACATGAAAGCCACTTTCTGCTGTGCTCCACAGTTTGTTTATAAGTTTTACTCTAAGAATAATATTGCGTTCTTTCGACTTGAATTGTTAGTGGGTGTGAGTTATTTCTAGAAGGAGTTGTTAAGGCAGTACTTTTGTTATTAAATATACAAACAGTTCACGTAATTAAGGGATCTGAAAAACGTAAACAAATCTTTAAGTGTCGCAAACGTATCAAAAACAACTGAATCAATCATAAAAGATAAATAAATAAATTTAAGTGTTATTAGAATGAAGTTAAATCTATTCTTTTATTATGAGGTATTTCGGTTTAATTGCAAAATTGTAATCAAAGTAAGTGCTTCAAATAAAATTACCTTTTGAAATCTTCTCAAGAAAATTGTATCTTTAAATGCGTATAAATACTGCGCACTGAAATTGGATGAAATTTAAATATTGAAGCCTAAAAAATATTCTTAAATTAAAATTTAAAGATTGGATTAGAATAATTAAGAAATGTGTTTTATAATTTTGTTTTATATATTATTATTTATAGCAGTTCAATTCATGTATGTACATTACCTGGTGCGCTTATTAAGTACGGAAGGAAAAAATATATTTTGGTGCATTTTGCAGGAAGAAATATGTTTTTAAAAATATCTTTCTTCTGCCCTAGGTTCTTCTCAAAAGCGTTGATAGCTTTGTTCTACAAAGATTAAGGAGGGCGATATTGCTATAAATTTCTTTAATAATATCATAAAAAAACGTATGTATATTTATTACTTATTTTAAGTATGAAAACCAGCAAGTGGTAATTCGTTTCTACATTAAAGAAATTTATCAGGAAGTTTACAAAAGTTTATTCAATTTTTATATATGTAAAAAAAGTATCAATCACTTTTGGTTTTACTTACCAAAATTAAAAAAAAAATCATTAATTAAAATTGTACAGTTATTAGATTCAATTTACAATAATATTTTTCAGCACTTATTTCTCAAAATAAATCTGTTCTTAAATTTTCAAAGTCATGCATTAGCTCTTAATATATTCTGGCCTCAATGGTGAACGTCCAGTTTTACCTATTATCCATCAGTTATTCTATTAATCGAATTATGAGCGCTTCTCTTTTTTTTATATCCGAAATTGATTATGTCACCACTGCGGGCTTTTTATCATCGTATAGTTGCAGAACGTTTTCTATAAATCAAAAAAAATTAATTTGACTCAACACAATATTTTGATTCAAATAATCCAAACTTTCGTATGTTAAGTTAAATATGTCCTTAAATTGAAAAATAACATATAAAAAAGTATAATCGACTATTACTGTATGATCAGTATACTTTCAAAGCTGTCAAGAATTTCATCTATCTTGACACCGCCGTAACCAGGAACAACGTAGTCAGCTTAGAGTTCGGACATATAATTACAATTGTTAATGGGTTCAACAATTGCCAATTATTTATTAAGTAATTGGATTGTAGAATGACAAAATCTGTGGCTGAGAAGCAATGATGCTACCACAGAATAATATAGTAGCACTAAAAGAATTCAAAGAAAAAGTTGATCCTTTACAATCAGTGGCGGAGCTAGACCAACTCTGGACGTCGACGACATTAGAATTGCGAGGTCCACTTTATAACCCAATTGTAAAAGTAAATAAGTTACGTTCACTAATATGACAAAACATGATTGAAAGTTTTATTGCTAATCAATTTAAAATAAACACAAATTAAAATAAATGAATTTTCCTACTTTTAGCTTCACTTCATTTTTTATTAATCATAATTTGCGTCAGCTGCTATTCTCGCTTCAGTTTATAGAATTTCGAATGGAGATAGTCTCTCTTGGATTATCATACTTTTCTAGTATGTCTTAATCAATTTTAAATTTGAGAAGCTTCTTTCCGTCGGAGCTATACTGACTAGAACTATGAACATGAATCTGGTTACTATATAAACATTCGGAAATATTTCGAATATGGTTAATGCCATTATCAAATCAAATTGTTCAAAATATTTATTGAGTGCTTAGAATCCACAGTCGGTAACTTTTTGCGAAGCCCCTGTGGGCACGAGGCCGTCAGCGGTCGCTGACGCCTAGCGACGCCACTGTTTACAATCGACGACTCTCGCATCTGCATAAACTACGACCTGTATGAAGTTTATTGAGCAATTCACATTCTTTAGTAAAATAACATATAGCTTGATATGTGAATGATAACGATCCAACGAAAAAAGTATTTCAAGCGGCAATCGGAGAAAAATTCGTATCACAGGTGTAGAGATCAAGTTGAGAGTGCCTGTAGACGAGTACTTTACAATTAAGCAAGTTCCAATTAAATAAATATGGAAATAATCAAAAGTGGCTGCATGGGGTCTTCACTCAGTTTAACTAACACTTAAAATAATTAATGAAAATTACAGTCATTGGGACGTGAAAATCGGGATACTGAAAACTGATTTCTAGTCCTCATTATCATTAATGGCGCAATGATCCTAGTAGAATCTTGACTTCCGTTTGCAATTGCCACCATATATCCAAGCAGCTCCGCTGTTTGCTCAATGTAATCTTATCAGCGTAAACTTGATCAACCTCTTTTTCTTCTTCCTTCTAATGCAGGTTGGAATATTTTTTTTTATCGGGTCATTTATGTGCATTCTCTGAACATGTCCAGCCCATTGGAGTTGCTTTAATTTTACTTATTTGCTTATTTTTGATTCATCTATTTTTTTTTGAATAAGTTGTAATTTAACGTCAAATTTTTCAGACGGAAGTGACTATTATATTTTTAATAGAAACTTGTTATATTTACATAAAGAGGTTTTCGAACAGAAGTGAAACAACAACAAAAATTTATTTTTTAAATTATTTTAATTAATTGAATTTTTGGCTATCTATTTTTTTTTGATATTTGTCTAACTTGCTTATAGTTATTGGAATGTGAAAATTACAGTAATGGGATTGTGAAAATCGGGTACTGAAAACAAGTTTTTATTAAACAATGGCAAGAAAAGAATGCTAATTCTAAATTGTTAATTACTGTAAAAAATGTAAAGCTAACAGTTTTAGACGGTAAACTTAGTGTCCAATTTAAGTATGAATTATATCTTAAAATTCGCTAATTCTAAATATTAATTGAAATAGGTACTGTGAAGCTATCAGTTTTAAGGCGCTGATGTTGTTCTCGTATGTTCGTGTGAATTATATCTTAAATTTGGTTAATGTATTCCAAAACATCTTAAGTAATGTGTTATATTATAAATTGTAGTTAGGAACTCGAATTTCGTATCGTTATAAATCTATAATGAATATGTGTAATGTCACCCTACCGTCTGTCTCTATATTTCTATTACCTAAACTACATATGAAAATGTTTAGTTAAATCGACGTGTAATATAATTTAAAATATAGTATTTTATTTATTTTTAAAAGGTGATAATAAGTGTTACAGTAATGTGCATTTTTTTTCTTATTATTATTTGAAGTCATATAAGCGATAAACGAAAGCTCTATTGCGTAAAAAAATTATTTCCAAGCTATTTACTGAATTTACTGAAAAAAAATTAATAAAAAAATCTATTAGCAATTATTATAAATTAACATTTCTCAGTTATAACTAGAGCTATATTAAGTAACAGACGTCTGGCAAAAGTATAGTGAAAATTAAATTAAAAGTGATACACGTAAATAATCTAAAGTAAAATGCCACACTGTCTTGGGGTTTGAGTTAAGCTTAAAAAAACACCAATGCAAATAAAAAAATTTATTAATTGTCACTTTTGAGTGTAATATTTTTGTAATAACCATGACCAAAAGTTAAAAAAAAAATTTGATAAATGTTAATAATTAATTTTAAACAATTTTAATTAAAGTGAAGAATGCACAGTTTTTGTCTATGAGAACAGCGTGTAGCGCAGAGACCATGTAGGAACTAACTAGCTGACAAACGATGCTTTTCTATTTCATTGAACACAGATAAAAATACTGTTACTTAATTTACTTAACGAGATAACCAAACTATGGAAAAAAAGTTCAAAATGTGCATTAGCATTGAAACGAGAAGTTGTACTTCTCCCAACTGCAGGTGTCGCCGCATTATATTTATAGGCCATGGTAGAAAAACACGCTACTTTGTTGCGACTAATAAAAATTTCGCTCTTAGTGCAAATACGCCTTTATCTCAGCCATAATGAGTCGTTGCGTTTGAAGCGCAGACCAGATCTGAAACTAGCAAAACATTTAGTAGCAAAATACTCGTCGGTGTAAGCACTGTGCGTATCTCATAATTTATTCAATATAAATAATAATAATTTCTCTTGTAATGAAATAAAAAATCTAATTAAAAAAAGTTAATTTTTGTTGCTTATGAGAATTTCTCGTTAATTGCTGCATTTTGTTTTTTTATTATTTTTTTATTTTTTTTGTTGTGCTATGGTTTTTTGCTCGGAAAACCGCAAATTATGAATTCATTTAATAAAAGTTTTTAAAATAATGGAACCCATTTTTTTTAAAAATAAAACAACAAAGTTTGCTTTGCATAAATTTAAATTAAATTGTGGCAGTGCGAGCAAATGAGTGAATGGGAAAATTTCGTTATCCTTCGTGACCCTTTCATGTGCTATAAATTCGCTTTAACATGGTCATTGATTCCCCACAAGCTACGAAAAAATATTTGCGGAGTGTCTCGAAGGATTTCTCTACGGTACGTCGTTTTAGTTCTTCCCAAGTGAATGCGGTTAGTACTAGTGATACAGTGCGTTTTGGGAGGTTGTGTCCTCCTTCGAATCGAGACGCGCGTAAACGTTCATCCGTTTCTTCAACGTTAACGAAAGTTTTGATACTTAATGTCAGAGATTTATTAAAGACTCCAGAGCCAACTTCGAGGGACGAGGTTTGTTTTACTATATTTTGGCCTGCAGCTTGTGTTACTATAAACATTATTTAATTATATTCTCTGTTGTTATTTTTCTCTTTTATTTTTTTTTTGTTTTATAATAAATGTTATTGCGATTAGTTAGTTACCTGTTCCTAGTAAAAGTTTTACTATTGTTTTGAGTTACGTTACTCCTTAAATTTTTGCTAATAAATTACATAAATAAATAATTATGGTTGGGATACAAATATGTTTTCAGTTAGAAATTACATTTTATTTTTATGTTTTATTTATTGATGAATCCCAGTTCTTAGGGGAAACATAGCTTTTAATGGTTATATAAAGAATACTCAGAGAATTCGATATTAAAAACTATTTTAAAATAATTGATAATATTCTGATGTGAAGTAGAGGTGTTTTAAATTTTTTGTTTTCTAAAAAGTTAACAGATTTTACAAATGAGTAATAAAACAATAAATAATAAATAAAAAAATAAATTGCTGATTTTAAATACATTTGTAATTTTTATTCAGTAGCAAATAGCTAAAGCATTAATAATCATTATTTGATATAATTAAAATTAACTTATAATAGTTATAACTGAATTTGACATTTAATTCTATAATATAATTATTGCGGAAAGTATATAATTATATAAAAGTAACTAGTTTAGTTTATTTTAAAAAAAGTATACTCTCATTTCGATTTTAGTATAAACGATTACTGTTAATAAGCCACTAAAAATGGAAAATGTTCGAAACTTAGTATTAAAATTAGAAGCAAAAATCAAATTACTGGCGTGAGAAAGCTATTTAATTTTTTATAAAAAACTGTTCAGTCATCGTATACTATATATTCCTTTATTAATTTTATTAATTTTTCAAAAATATATAGCATTGCAATTTTAAAATTCTTTGTTCCAACTTTTAATATACTTGAAGTGTTACTTACTTGTATCTTGTATAACTTGAAGCAAGTAGGATAGCAGTAAGACTAAGAGAGTAGGACTAAGAGAGTGATCTCCCTTGGTAATAATTCCTTAATAGTTTTAATTTTTTCGATAAGGTGCTTAATCTATGTAGTCTTTTACATTTATTTTCTGGGAACTTTTATCTTCCATCGTATTCTTATATGAATATTTCAGGCATACGATATGTTTTACTTATTATAATCGCATATTGCTTTAAATATAAATTTGCTGCTATAATTTGACATTTTTCCTGATTTTATTTTTATATACATGCCTTATCATTCTGAACCCATTTTTTAATCTACTTTTATTTGAAGAGCATTATAAAAATGTCCTATATTTTACATAAAAAATAAGCTTAAGTTAGATCAGTGTGACACGTCAAAAATTATGTTTACAAACAATTAGTCGTATTCTACTTAATCTTAGTCGTGTCGTGTTCATCTTAATCTTATTTATAAAAAAAACTATTTTATTCCTAAGCATTATTAAATCACTTTGATATACTTTACTAAGTATTTATTGTTTCACTTTCTGATTCTTAAAGCCGGGTTGCCCAATTTTTAAACTTATATAGGGTGTGTTTTTGGCTTCATGAGAACTTAAAATGATAATACAAGATATAAATATTGTTGAAGTGAATTTTTTTTTATTATAATTTGGGAAATAATTTCATAGTAAAATTAAAAATTTTAGAATCCGACATATGTCTGCTGCGGTGACGAGTTATATGGTCCATTCGATTAGCCCTTTTTTGGCTATTTTTTACAATAAATGTAAAAATGTATGCGTCAAAAGCTAAAAAAAATAAAATGTTAAAAGAAATATTAGCTTTCGTAATATATGTTATGAAAAAAATTGAGTGATTTGAATGAAATATACACTTTGCCCTGAGAATTTTTTTGTTTCCATTTGTCAAAAATATAACAAAACACAGAAGTATAGTATTAACTTATATACTACGTTGGTACTTAAAATGTATCCACTTTTTATGAAAAAGAAATGGACATTTATGATTAAATGAATGAATGATGAAGCTGTGGTTCTCAGTAAGTTACTCTGGATTTCTAACATTATATATGAATAGCTATGTGATTTGTTAAATTGGTTCTGCCATAATATAGCAAACTATTTTCAATATTTTAAAATAATTAACTTTAGAATTCGCTTGTGAAGGGAAATTACTATTAAAATTTTTAGTATTGACTTTTTATATATTATTACAATTCAAGATCTTCAAGTCTTCCTTTTATGAAGTATTTTTTGCCTTATCAATCATGTGGCATGGGTGTAATAATAAATTATATGAATTAAATAAAATATTAATTAATTTCAGTTACCTGACTTAGGTAAATGGTCAAGAACAGATTTTTTATTAAGAGTTTGATAAAATAAAAAGAGCAAATGATGTCTACTTTTTCAAATAATTGTATTTGTTACTAAATTTGATTAATAAAAAGTTTTTTCGAGGTTAATATCCCATATATCATACAAAGCACAACTCATTTTTAAGTAGATTCTCGAAAGTAAACTATTATTTTTAAATTTAATGCTAGTCAAGGGTTTTATAAATGTAATTAAATTTATAAGATTAGCTTAAAATATTCTAATTGAGTGAAACGAGAGCTCACTTTTTCATATAGCTCTGATTAAAACTGTTAAAATTTTTCAGCTTATAATATTTAGAATGAAAGTAATAAAAACATTTGACGTGTAAGCATTTTATTTACATCAAAAAAATGTAAATGTTTTTAGTTAAAATAAAAAAATAATAAATAATCCAATTTTAATATTTTTTAATACATTTTAAATTCAATTGCTTTCTTCTTTTGAAATCATTTTTAATTAAATTAAAAGAGAAAATTAAAAAATATTTGAATCAAATAACTTAAGTAATCCGAATGTAAAAAAGTAATAAAAAATTTTTTTTAACATTATATTATTTTTTTACGAAGACAAATAAAAATTTTTATTACATAGTTTCTTATAAAAGAAATTATAAAAATTTGGAATGCAAAATTTTGCATTTTACATGCTTTCGAGATAGTAGAAATACTTAACATTCTTCAAAACTAGATAAACAATAGAGTTTGCATTAAAATGAAAATAATTTAATACTGTTTAAATTTAACAAACGTATTGACTAAGTGTTATACCAGTTAGTAAAAACTAGTAAAAAATCTTAGAAAATGTATTTATTATATATATAGCGCTTCACACCTATGACGTAAGCCATTTATTCTTCTATAATTCTATTAAAAAAGTTCTGAATATAATTTGAAAAAATTAAAAGTTACTACACTATATAATTACTATATTATCAATATATATTTGCTGCCTTTAAAGAAGACACCAATTGATAAAAATTTTTTTAACATAGTTGGGTCAAACTTATTGATGCTCATTTTTGAGCTCATTACCGTAATGTTTTCTAAAAATATGACGTGTTTCATGTTTGAAATATTAGATTTTTCATTATAATAAACCAACTTCTTGATTTTGTCGATGTTTTAATCGATCTGAGGCGTTGAAACCCTCTTTTGAATGGTTGGTACCATCTATGTGTTGTATTTTAGACATGTAGAATTCATCTTGAGTCCTGTGGCGGCATCTTTTACAAATGTTTTACAAATAAGGGATTCCTCACACCTTGCACATATTTTTAAAAGTATAGGTAGTTTTATTTTTGGTTGCATATATTGTATATATCGAAAAATTTTAATTTATGATACAAGTAGCTATTATTGTACATTTTAGAATATGTAATAAATCACAAAATATTTTTTGAGAAAATTATTGTCTCTCAGTTTCTTCTTCGCAAATAATAATAATATTATTTTTATTAAATAATTATTGATTTATTAAAAATATAATAATTTATTAAAATATAATATTATAATTATTAAATAATAATAATTAAACGGAAAAATAATCACCACAGTTTTTTCACCCTATAATAATTTTTTTATAAATTTGTTAAAGGCGATAAAAATATTATATATAATATGTTTAATATTTTTATAAATAAACACGAAACATAACCTATAAACCAGACTATAATATTTGTTTAAATAAATAGTTTTTTTCATTTTATTTTAAATTTAGAGATAAAATAATAATCTAAAAACAACCTAAAGCTCGACTGCAAAACAAATACGTTATATTTGTTAAAATTATTTTTAAAATAAATATAAAAAGACGCGTTTTTTATTCTAGAGATGCATTTTGCATTAATATTTTTGTTAATCAAAGCTATTTGAAAATATGTGAGGAAGTCTTGCATATAAAACTTTAAAGACTTTTAACTTTTCCCAACCAATTTATAATAATATGTCATTTTATAATATTTAACTAAAATTTTAAAGTATCTATTTGAGACGTGTTTTTGTATCTATTTTTGTCTAATTTTTTAAAAAGGTTTCTTGTCATTTTGAGAAAAAATATCGTTGATTTCTCATCTCCTCGACTTTCTTCAAATACTAAAAATAATTTCAAATAAGTTTCATTAAAAAAACAATTATTTATTGAAGCAAAATGTGTCGTCTTTAAATACATTTAGAAAAAAACATCATCTTGTATTTTAAGTTTTCCATAAAGTTTAATTATATTTATCTTTCTTTACAAAATGGTAAACTGCTCAAGGTACATTAAATTTCATTTGATTCAATTAAATGTTTTTGTGTGAGTATAGCAAATAAATGCTAAAAATGCTGCTAAATTATTTATTGCATATTTTGAAAAACTTTTCTGTGCAAAAGGACAAAATTTACCAAATATTATTGTACAAAATTAATGTTTATTTTTGCTTGAAACTTTTCCATTAAGACTTTTGACTTTATTTTAATTATTTATTTGTGCATTTTTATTTGTTGTTTTTTGTGTTTATATTTGTTGATATATGTTTTTGTTTCTTAATACATTAATTAAGTTTTTTGATTTAATTTTTTCTAAAAGAAAATATTATATATATTTTAACTGTATATATAACCTTTAAATGTCTGCTATAATTAAAAGTAAATATAAAAAGAGCAATTAAATTCACTTTTATAAAGAGATAATAAATAATTTATGTATACTAATTATATTTCTTTTTAATTTTCTATTTTTCGTAAATATTTACATTTGAATTCCTGGCACTTACTAACAACGCAGCATCAACCTCGTAGTTGGATCGAAACAAATTTTCAAAAACGTGAATGCATTAAATTTGTACCTTGTCCCAAGGATGAAACAACGTAAGTAATAAATTTTATATTTAACAATTTCCAAATGTGTTTACTTAAGAATGCACTCGACAGTATCTTTAAAACTAATCCTTTATAACACACAACTTTTGATTAATAACAAATTTTTGTTGTTCATATAATCTCAAAGACGTCATAACATTTTTTATATAGCATCAAATTTCGTCCTTCGCGCTTTAATGCCACCAAGTAACAATCTTTTTGACACTTGAAATTTGTATGTGTTGACCTCATTCTCATTCTCATTTATTTATTTTTTTTGTATCTTTTAAAAGTGTCTGAACTTAAGCAAGTTATTTAATTACAACTCAAACAAATAAAAAACCGAAAAGAAATAACATTTATAAAAATGTTTGAAACTTTTGCCAAAAATTTTGTTTGTTTTAATTTAAATACTTGAGTCTTCTTAGATAAAATCATTTAAGAACTGAACTCAGTCGACTGTAGGAAAATAATTTGTAGCTAAGTTATCATAAAGATAACTTAGCGCGTCTTAAAATAATTTACAAGTTTGCTATTTAAAGCTGTAATCTTATACATAAGATTTGTCTAAATTAAAAGCACTTAAAGTATGCATTACAAATTAAAAATAATTTTTTTCTTATATTAACTTATATATTATTAACTTATATTTACTTAATATTATTATTACGAAATACAAGTAATACATATTTCAATTTCACTAAATGATATTTTACTTATAATAAAATGTGATTTATTTTGTAGCTCATACGCCATGTAGTGCGACTAGATGTCAATGCTAATGTTGATCAAAAAAAATGCATATTATATATGAACTTATTATAGAGTGTGCGTATAATATAATCTATATAAGTTAAAGAGTTCTGTTTAATGTATTATATGTTGTAGATATAATCGTTATAATGTGAACTATTGCCAACGCTTGATTAATATTAAAATGAATCCAATAAAGCTGGCGTTAGATATGATCTGAATAGTAATTTATTTTACCATTAGTGATATTCGATATTCTAAAAGTATTAAATAAATTAATAATATAAATTAATAATATAAATTAATAATATAAATTAATAAATTAAACTAATGGTAATTTATTTTACCATTAGTGATATTCGATATTCTAAAAGTATTAAATAAAAAATATTAGTCTACACAACAAAATATATTGTTATGATTTTAGAAACCAAGTATATTAAGAAATAGTTTTCTAAGTATTTGATAGTTTGTTGAAAAATAAGTTTTATATATAATAAGGATTGAAGAAAATTGTGAGTTGATGTTTAATAAAAATAAGAGCAATAAAAACACCGCTATACAAAATTCGATTACTATTTAAGTACGTATCGGAATCCAGCGATAGCGAACGATCACATCAAATCTTGGAACGTACGCAACAATATAATACAAAAATAAAATAAAAAATTTATAATATTATAAATAATATATTATAATATATAATACAACATATGAAATAAATATTAATTTAATTATGTTAGTCATAGTTTGAATAATTTTCCTCATGCCCGTCCTTCTCAGGCTCTAGAATCATATGTAATTTTGCTGAGCCAGACGTAAAATGTGGTCATTTCAAGCCCGCCTTTTCTTTTATTCTTTTTAGGTTTATATTATCCTTCACTTTAAAAATATATTCTGCATAAAAACCGTAGTAAATTGTTATTTTAAGCTTCTGTGTACTGTACAGCATTTACACTATTTTGATTGCAATCTGTTAAATTGCACAAATAGTTTTTAAATATTTTAATTTAAACGTATAAAAAAATATCTCTTCATTTAAAAATTTAAATCCAAATATTTGTAAGTAAATAAAAATGATTAAAGTAAATGGAAGTTCATTAAAATTTTGTAACAATGTGTTATTTTTATTCTTTCAGCAACAGTACTAAAGATGATATCCTTTATTTTAATGTAGTTATTCATATGAACCATTTACATCTACTACAGACGTTATACTTTAGTTGAATATAATTTTACTCTGTGTCCAGAGCCACTTTGAGAATTAATATAATAATTTAATTAATTGTAGTTGTCGCAGAAATTGCTGTTGACAAATGACAGAGACAAACTTTCCAACAATTTCAGTCATTATCACCAACTTGTCTACTTACGAATTTTTACAATAAGTTTAGTTATTAAATTTAGCAAAATATTTGATTAAATATTTTTTTGAATATCAAATAATGTCACTGTAACAAAGCATCAGATTGAGGACAATAAAAGCAGCAATTGTAATTGATTGCACCATTATCAAATTATCAAGTGCAGATAATTTTTCAAAAATATATTCGTAATTCACAGTAATTGATTTCATCTTTCAACTTTTTTAATATATATAAGCTTTTAAAATTTTTTACCTTTTGAAATATAAATTTCCGCTAATGAAATGTATTTCATCAGTGATTTTCTAAGTTGATTTACTCTTTTGATTCACACAGTATTTATCTATAATAATTTCAATTTGGAAGTGTCTGCGTGATGAATACGAGGACATGTGTCAAGTTGAAACTTTTTGGTGTGTCATGGAAATAATTGGTATTCATTATTCAGCAGAGACAAAAATAAATCCAAAATCACTTCAACACACACAATTCTATACACAAATAAATTGTTCTGTGCAGATGTGCATGAAAATTTCATGCTAATGTGAATTATTTTGAATTTGAAACACAGAAACAGAAGCAGAAACAGGTGTAACAGCACATTCAGACATGTACTGACAAGCCTCCATTCAGCGACGAGGTTTGCTACTTAAGTACTCGAAAAAGTAGTAGTTTAAATAACAAACTTCAGCTAAGAATGCATTTTAGAAAATCAAGTATTTGGAATTTTAACAAAGGAGTTAAGAATTAAGCTGGTCAACTTTGTTATTAAGTCAACTTTAAGTCATTTTTTAAGATCCACGTACATAAAATTACTTAAGAGCAAACCAATTAGGTATACGATCTCCCATTTATGTCAGTTCGCAGATCACATCTCTGATCAAGGCACTTATTTATTAAGAATGGTAACGAGTTTACACAACGCCATTAACTAAATGTTTATAGGTTCAACAATTTATTCGTAACGTACAGCAGCCTTTTCACAAGATCATGATTGTACATATATGGGATTTGCAGACAAGATAGCAGTCTTATCCAATGATATTAATTCAAGTAAATCATCAGCAAAACAACTTGTTGCTTCGACAATATCACCTTTTGATTGAAAGTCTGAGGAATCCAAGTTTATAAAACAAGTTCATCCAGTTAATATTTACTACTCAAGAATTATAAACTACAGCTATGAGTGAGTGCTGCAAGTAAATATCTGGCATATTTATTTTACTGTATTACAAAAGATAGAACTTCGGATAACAAATCGAAGTCGTGGAAGACCCCAAACAATGTAAAGGAATATAGTCCATATTGACAGATTTGGAACTTGTTTAATGGACTGCTGCTAATAATACGGAAATTATTTTACAGGAAATCTTTTGTAGAATCTTCAAGCTCCTACAAAGTAATATAAAATGCAAGATGTCGTGAAAGACCTCAGAGAATGTGAAAGAGATTAGTCCTTATTGAAACTGGAAAATTGAAAATGAATCGTGGGTAATAACAACGAAATGATCGAACTGAGACTCTTCAGAATCTGGAGAATTAAAGTTTCAAAAAAGGAAATAGAAGTAATAATAATATCGGTTCCTGAAATAGTTGTTTTTATATAGTCGGGATTGTTGGGGATGTTAAATAATTGTTTGAAAATAATTCTTTTATTCCACAAATTCAAGTGATTTACTTCGCGAGAGCTTAAATGTGATTCATTGAAATTCATCCGAAGCTTAATTTGCAACAAATCCTACGATTTTTATCTATTGAATTTTTTAGTATTATTAAAACAAGTGGCGTGAATTCGCCCAACAGCCGGTACTGCTGTTAAAAGAGTCCTATTGCACCAAATTCTTTTTTTATTACACAAAGCCTTCTAAAACTTTGTGGACAAAGTCCAGAACTAAATCTAGAAAAGAGCTCTTAATCTGTACTGCTGATAGAAATTCTACATAAAACAAGTTCCTTCTGTGCAGTGTTAAAGGTCGACAATTACAAAGAATATGAAAATTTGTCTTTTCATCCTCGAGAGAATAAGGATGCATTCCAGATTTTGTATATCTATTGCATATATCTGGTTGATAAAAAAACAGGAGGTTAATCTATTTTTGAACCAGAAAATCAGAGAGACATGATATATTACCAACAAACAACTAAATAACCTGTTCTCAGTCCACAGAACGGATGATTTATTGATACTTCTTCTTCATCAAAGAAGACGTATTCAGAATTGTAAAGAAATATACCAAAAAAATTTATAATCAAAAATCCCGGCTATAATATTTATGTCACTTTTAAATACTTTTACAAGATAAACAGGGACGTTATTAAAAGAAATACTAATTTAACACTATGATAGGTATATATATATTAAATTAATATATATGATCTTGTTAGGATCTCATTATTGAATTAGAGACTTCGAAAATAATATCATGTAGTTCAAAAAATAATTAAACTTAATTAATTAATACAATCAATGCAAAGATATATTTAGTTTTCAAAGATTGATTTTAATCATTTAAAAATTTATAAAAATTAGTTGGTTTTGTTGGCCTTTGACACTTTAAAAGATTTCGAGTACCTATTCTATATGGTTTCATTAACATAGAATCGATATTTAACAGGTGTACAAAGGTGGGTTCTTAGAAAAAAACTATATTTTTTCTTTAATTGAAACAAAACGAAACAGATCTGTTGTTTGGACAGATTGAACATTTTCCAACAAATAAAGTTCACAATCGAAATGTTTGTACTCAAGTACACTCAACCTCTTCGAGCATTACAACGCTCTGAATAAATGTGAATTCAATACATATAGAGAATGTACTAAAAATTTCTAATACCTTTGTACCGATAATATTTTTAAATTCAAGTCGTTAATATATTTAATGGTTCCCTCGTAAAAATCGAGCATATTCACATACGAAATGTGTTCCTTGTGAGAAAATGACTTGTTGGATTGTACCCATGTTTGTAATAAACAAAGTTCACACGTGCTGTTACATCCTCTCCATATTTAAATGTAATCATTTCAAAACATAATTATGTATATACTTGTACATATTTATATATATCTGTTGACATATATGAAAACATACCATATGTAGAAACGTACGAAAACAGTAATCGAAGTTGTTCCAAATTATATGTCTTTTCGAAAGTCATGCATTCATGTGTGCTCAGGTCTTCTATTCCGAATAAGTAAAATAATTTTTGATTGTCAAGTATTCGGAAAATAAGGACAAATATTAAAATTTAATTTATATTAGAAATATTATAAATTGCTTACATTATTTAAAACTAAAAATTAGAAATGTTTAAGTCTGAGAAGTTTTCCTATAAAAATATTAAACAAACTATTTCATTAAAGTGGTAGAATATTATAAAGGCATTCCTCCCAAAAAATTTTTAAGAACAAATCATTAATACACTTTAAAAGAAAAGTTTCACAGACATTTATTATTTAAAAAGTTTTTGTTTAAATTTAAAATAAATTTTGATGTTAAAAGTACTGCATATCCTCAAAGCTTATGAGCTGCTTTTTATACAGAATATATTTCTATTAACTCTTTCTTTCCAATGCAACAAATCTATAAAAAAAATATATAAAGTGGATTTAATATTGTATAAATTTAATTCTTAGTCATATGGAAGACCTTAAACAATTTCTAATTATCTAATAATTTATAGTTAATAGTCATTGCTTAAGAAAAAGAAAATATGTACATATATAAAATTATTATTGAAATATATAATATTTTTTAATGCTAAGTATATAGCCAAAATTCAACTACGTTTACAATTAATATTTTATATTATTCAGTTTTAATTCTCATTAGGTTGTTTTTGATATGTCTATTACATGTATTGCAATGGCACCAGCAGTTGTGGCATTATTGCCAGCGATACTAATCGCGTTTTCATTATTGTATAATACAAACAATATTAAATTAATAATTCGTCGCCTAATGTACTATTTTTTTTTTTCTTTTATCTGTGAATATGTTTCGAACTTATTTTTTTTTTTAATCACAGCAAATGGATTTATCTGACACAAAAGGATTTTAATATATTTTTATCTGTAATTGGAAAAACAAATTTTACTTGATAAAAAATTAATAAAAAATTTATTTTATTTAAATGGGAGGAAACAAATACTTTTGAACAAGATTACCTGCAGTATTCCAGATATTTCAAATATTACGATTACTAATGAGTTCGTTTTCTTTTGATGTATCATAATAATTATACTGCAAATCAACTGGATTAAAAATTTTCAATTTCGAATAATTTATTTGCAATGAATAATTTAGTCCCTGCTCCTGCTAGCTACAGTCGGAGGTTGATTTATGATTATTTTTGCGACAGGCAAATAGTGAGTAGGCTCATTATGCCTCATCGGTCAGATCGAGGGGTTCATGGTCAATATATTCCAAATGTAGAACTTAATACACAGAAGCAAACCAATGGTATCTAGGTTAATATCTTTCTTTACAGAGCACTGAATCATAGGACAGCATGTAGCTAAGCTTGGTCTACCCTGTAGTATCTTCTATAATGCGTGACTATCGGCACTTGAAGAAAGGACAACAGAACACTTGTTGTGTATATGTTTAGACTTGTGTAGAACCAGGCTTAAGTTTTTGGGGGTCCCCTTCTTTAACACACTGAGCGATATTTTCAGCATTAGCATTATCCAGATTCTCTCCTTCATAAAAGCTTCTTGTTGGTCATAACCACCATTCTTCTACGGATTTTGTTTAAATGCGTTTGTATGACAAATAATTGGTTTATAATTCAGCTATAATGAATATTGAGTGTCTTATTTAATTTTTAACAAATCAGTCGTAATCGATATTACAATTTTTTAGCGAATACATTTTAATCAGATTTTAAAAAACATACAAACTGGATAATAAAAATTCTATATTTGACAGATCATAGTCGGAGTGTAGTCCAGGGTTTTTAATTGGTCTGCATCTTTGAACTCAATGCTGACGTAGTTAAACTTTTTTTTCTCTTAATTCACTATCACGCAAATATCAAAGATAAATACAAAGTATATGAACTACCCAGGTTTCGCATATCAGGACCTCATTTGTAATATCTGAAAGGTCTGGGCATATGTACAGAAAAATTTAATACAAGATATGTACGATACACCGATCGGTATCTGCAGATTATTTTACAAATAATATAATAAGTTCTTTAGTATGGTTCATAAAGGTATCTGTTTTATATTTTTAGTGATCCTGTTAACCATGCAAGAAGATTGATTCTTTTTTTCCACTAACTTTTGTAGCTATAGGTGAGCCGTAAAAATTTTCTCTGATTCTTCAGAGCCTTAAACATTTTACAATAGTTCTTTCTAAAGAGTATTTCAAGTATAAAAAAAGGTGTCACATTGTATCTGTGAAAGTATTTTTTTTAGTAGAGATAATTAAGATTAAATATTTCTTACTTTAACAAACATAACACTTTATTTTATTCCTACATTTATCTGTAAAATTACATTGTCTGCAAAAATAAATAATAGTGTATTCTATCAGCTACTTTATTCATTAAATTCAGTGCAAGCAAAAATTTTGATAATACATGAAAATGCTATAAAAATGTTTAACTTTTAGTTGAACCTCAAATATGTGTGGTCATTGAAGATTAAAACTGGGTCAACACTATTCACTATCAAGCAAATGCATTGAGATATGTGCAACTGCAATTGCAAAATATAAAATGCAATGTCACAGATTCAATTTTTGAAATTATGAAAAGCATACATAATACATATTCATGTACCTCAGCTTATCATAACAGCAGACACATTTATGTACACATTTTGGTATTATTTTAGTAGTCCTTTGCTTTTCTTCAGGTTTACATTTCTGCCTATTGCAAATATCAATATTTGTGCAATACTTGTTTTCGTATGTGCGTGCTATGCCGACACTTGACATATCCACCTACATCTGCATCCATTTCGTCCCAAGTTGCTCATTCAGTCCTTTACATGAAATGATAGTAATTATTTTTTTTTTGGAAATGCAAGTGAGCAATGAACATAAACAGTTATGTCGTATTGATGCAATTATTTTTTGGTTTCATGGTAATTTATTTCGAATTTTTTATGGAATTTTTTTAAAAATAAATTTAAAAATAACTCCTTATGTTAATAAGTCCATTACGGTAAAATCTATTATGATGACAAACACTTTTCTTAAAACAAATTTTTCTTGTACTCCACAAAGACGCATTATAGGGCCATTGATGCACCTAGTTTTCACAAGCAATTCACCAACACAACATAGTTCTTCTCCTACAACCTTTGCTAATAACACGGCACTGCTGACAAGCAAAAAAATTAATAGAATCATCTATTTTTCTTTATCCAAAAAATATAAAATATCTTGACATAACATTAGACAAAAAATTATGTTCGAAAGAACCGAACCGAAATATGTACTGGTTTGGGGGCCGACAATCATCCCTATCGCAATACAACATAATGAACTGCTTATTCATAAATAACTCTTCAAGTCCTCGTCTAAACTATTATATGTAATATAATGTAACAATTTTAAAATAAAGTACCTGGAAATGTGGTTAAAAATCCTTAGTATTGAAGAAGTATTGACTTACTAAGGTATATAGCATATGTCCAAATAATATATACCACGGTTTACAATCCACGATAATGACGAAATTTTAGCACTTATGAAACTAAGAAACTGGGTTAGAAAATTAAAGAGTACTATAATATATATTTTTTCTATAAGAATTTATAATTCCTTTGCCATAATATAACATTTATTTCATATTTTAATCATTTATAACCTAAACGCATATGTTAATTGCTAGCTATATCGCTTTCAATCTTAAACTTTTTGATTTAATGGAATAAAACGTAACAGAAGCCATTTTGGATGTCCATATAAAATAACTACCAAGACTGATTTAACCTAAAATTTTATTAATTCTTATTGTTCAATTTTACACAAATACACCACTATTTTTTGATGTTATATTCAATCATTATAAGTCCACACACATCTTGATATACTTATGTATTTTCTAAGGAATAAAAATTTCTATTGTATTTCAATTTCTTGTTGTCTTTGACAGATGCTGCTGTGGTCAATCACGACAAACTCACCAAACGATACCTGGCATCGAAAGTGGCTCTCCAGGAGATGCCTGGCTGCCACAGAAACATACACGTGCACAACCCACCGACGCTTATGGTACTATTGAGTTTCAAGGAGGTGCTCATCCTACAAAAGCGCAGGTAAACTTCAACTATATATGCAATTTTTTTTTATTTCAGGAAAAAATTAAAGAAAAACGACGGGAAACGGAAATGATAACAAAAATTAGATATTTCACTTTTTAAATAGTATTAGTTTATTTGAAAATGAAAATGCTTAAATCAAATCCTTTGTACGAACACAAGGAGGGATACTTATGTGTTATGCTATATTAAAGAAAAGGTGCATATCTACGCTTTTTTATTGTTGTAAAAAATATAATAAAATTTTATGCTCAACTGAACTGAACTGACGTGAACAAAAGAAAACTTTTCCAATCAATTTTATTATTAATTTTCAAAAGTTTTATATCTTTTATACATATACATGTATACAGGGTGTTTCCTTACACACTAATGGCTTAATTGCAAGAGATGATTCCTTGTACGGGAAGAGAGATGGTTCGATTTTCAATACAAATTAAGTCATTTATTCTTCAAATCGAAAAAAGTAGGAATTGGCGCGTTTCAGGTCCTGATTAAAAAAAAACGGCTCTTGGTAGACGAAAAACCCTTTTAATATAATATTCGTTGGATAATATTAATATACAAGAAATAATATAAAATAATTTTACAAAAACTTGATACAAAGTAAATTCATTTTCCAACAAATGACGAACTCAAAATTTTCGAACCAATTTTAGTTAAAATTGTTGTATCACAGTAGATTCACATAAAAGGCTTTAGTGAATCTCGTCTTCTTATAAGACAATCTACGACTGGTGTCTACAATCAGAGAATTGAATAGGTATAAAGCTTAATATGACTTCTATAAACTGTTTAAAAGCTAATATGCATTTTTAACAGAGAGTTAGTTTATACCGGATAGACTGTTTCTTCAAACATCCTTCTATTAGATTTTTTTGTGTTTTTACCCAACGAATTATATGCTGTATTTATGCCATTGAGAAAACACTAGGGTTTTAAGAACGACTGGGTCTACGTCTCAGTGCCACTCGTCAACTACGACGAACAAGTGCCGTTTACCACCCCTAAAGCAGATCCCAACGGGTTACGACAACAACAACATGAAACTCCATGTGTAAAAAACGATAGTAATGTGTGCACTGTCCTCGTATCTTTGTAAAACTTGAATATATCATTATATACTACATTTTGCTTGAAAATATATAAAAAACTACATATTAAATAAAAGTACTTTTTTATATTGATTTTAAATTGATTTTTTTTAAATATTTTAAAATTTTTAGTATGTGCGCTTGTCTTTTGATACCCGTCCAGAACTCTTGGTGCAACTCTTTACAAAAGAATGGAATCTGGAACTGCCTAAATTACTTATAACTGTACAAGGTGGCAAAGCCAATTTTGAACTGCAACCAAAGCTGAAAAAGGTAAGCGTGTTTTAAATAAAAGTTGAAGTTAGAAAGAAATTTGGTATAAAAGAAATTTTTTTAAGGCATATTGACATATTACTGACATATTGATTACACAGTCTGACAATTTTTTTTCGTAGTCCTATTTTAAACACTCTGTCATTTAAGTATAATATGAGTTAACTAAAAAGACTTTAGAATGGTATCTCAAGAAAAAAGTGGAATAAACTTGTGAACTTTTTCGTGTGACAATTTATTTAGATTTTTTACATCAGTGAAGCGTGAAACATGTACTAAGTATAGGTACTACAACACCTGGTACTCCATAAACCTTTCATATTATCAAACACTGCAGTTTAATTGCAGGTGTCTTTCACTTAAAAACTTAGGTTGTAATTGTCATCCGAAATCGGGTAGTGTGCCTTCAAATATTAATAATGAGCAATAGCACGCAACGAAAAGTTATCACATGAGATACTTGAAACGCTTATCTCATGATAAATTAACCATAAAAAGGATTCGTTCTCGTTGGATGCCTCAAAACCTGGCAAAACCTGAAACCAAAATAGAAAGAAGACTGCTCAAGATTTAATGGCACTGCATTGAAACTCTTGTATAATATTGTGACAGGTTAAGAGTTACAAATCTATAAATATCAGCCTTAAACTAGAAAGCTGTTGACATGGAAGCATGAGTGTATCATAATAAACCATCCCCAACAAAAGTTGTTAGCAGTCCAAATATTTCAAAATGAATTGTTTGCTGGGTTTTCGGAAAAAATAGATATGTCTTTTCAGTCATTAGAGCAACGTATAACGTTCATTTTTAAATGATAGATCTTAGTTTTATTTTCCAAATATACTTGTGAGATGAGAAATTCAACCGCTATCACGGCAATATGAGCTTTCATATATTGATTTTTCGAGCATAGTTCGAATTTACTAATAAAGTTTTGATCTGGCACCTAATGAGTTCCTCTTTTTTATGCTCATCAACAATACATTTCATTGCCAATGCTTTTTCCTGGCAAAACTAGTCATTGAATCATTTCAGAGAATGTTTTCGTAGTATCTGGAATTAAATTAAAAAATGTTTTGATAAAAGTTTGTCCGAAAATAAAAAGTTAATTTTTATGAGCAAATCACTGTTTTTTTTATTATTAAGCCCCATTGAAAATAAAAACATTTCCCACTTATGTATGATCTGATATCATTATCGCAAAAATTACAATACTATATCATACTATATACACATCAGAAGAAAATTTTATCACTTATTGCGCACTCATTGTACTTTTGGTAGTGGCCTTTGATCTGTAAGAAGTTCTACTGGGAGAGTTACCATATGAATCTGGCTAAAACACACAATGAATATAATAAATCTGAAGTGAAAATGAGAATTCATACAGTATTCTATTCAGTTGGACTATAGTCAGAGTCTTTAACTACTGCAGCGATTAACTACAGTTTAATTATATGTTGGATATGAGTCAATACTACTCGCTCAAACCATCTTCATTATATCATTTTAACAATACGTTTACAATTGCTTAAAGTATTCGCTGTTATATTCTTGTGTTCGTAACTTTGGAAAAGGTTGCCAACTCACATTAGCTGATCGGCAACTGACACCACATCACTTACCTATGCTACTGAGGTTAAATAATTAATTGATTAATGCCTAATAAAGCAAAAAATCAACTAACCCCAAAACCATAGTAAAAAGTATGTTTCTTATAATAGTCATTTATCCATCAATTCATAATCATTAATCAATTCTCTGTAATACCTCTTGTTTTCTGCTAATTGCTCTCAAGTGTTGTTGTAGTCACTGGCAGTCTGGGCAAAGAATTTCTCAATTTTTCCACAAATTATTTAAGTCTTTAGCATGTGCTTCTGATTAATTATGCAGTGTTGGAAAGTGTTTAAGTGAAATTGTTTAATGCACTCATACGATTGTCTATTTAAACATTGACTATTATGTTCATTGACACTGAATTAATAGTAGTATTCAATTTTTATTAAGTTTCAAATTAAATGATAATTATATTAAATGGAAGCGTTTTGACACTTCACTACTTTTATTAATTAAATGATAAGCAATTGTATGATGTGAAATTATCACATAATAAATTAACAGGTCATATTGAAAACTTTGAAATGAATTATAAAAATTTAAAAAGTGAATAATTAACCTATATGTCAACAGCTAACAATTTATACATAGCATACATATAAAAATCCCCAACAGTATAAAGTATACAGTATAGAGTTAAAAACAAATTATACATCTCTGCACATCTGCACACCTAAGAGTTTTGTATTTGTCAAGGACTACCTCTAATTTTTTATCAAAATCTTTTTTATTTTATTTTCGGAAATAAACGAAAATAAATCCTAGTACGCTGATGATAAAAAGTTAGTACGGATTTTTTAATATGAAAAAGGAACCCGGTGGGGCGGGTGTTGACACATTGGGTTATATGTACTTATAACTTTATAATTGAGAAAATTTTAGGAGTAGCTTATTATTCCTTTTTGTATCATAAATTAGAATTGAAAAAGAGTAGTAACACGATTGGACAAACAAATTTTTGATTTAAAAATAAGAACTTTATAATCTATCAATTATATAAAAATATAGGAACCGCACCATCAACTTGTATATGCGTTCATGTTTTTCATCTTTAAGCAAGATAGTCAATATCCCGTGAAACGTACTATATAGTGCAGTAGTACTATAATCCATTACTCTGGCTATTAATCTTGTAGACTACGTTGCCAACTCAATGTGATTTATATATGTATATAACAATAAATAATATAAATTATTTAACATAACTTAAAACAAGAAACATTTATTAGCTTAATTGGATTTGCTTTTCAAGTATCTGAAATGTTATCCTTACAGATCTTACGCAGTGCATCCAGTACGATAGCTGAATCTTGCGTAATTCATAATTTGGCGAACCAAATTTTTAGAGTGGTTTCTCAAAATCACGTTCTCGCAGTATT
>NC_051847.1:69550466-69646889 GCF_002237135.1 Teleopsis dalmanni | reverse complement strand
TTACACCCAATATATTTAACAACCGCAGGTACCAATAAATACTGTCGACACAGTAAATAACACGTCCGACATCCATCGTATTGGGACGGAAACGAAATGAAAGTCCAATCAGAAATAATATAATAGCTGCACCATCACACGGATTCCACATATTCCAAGCCCACACGGAAAATTTATGCCTGCAGAGAAAAACATATAATAGTATATTTTAACGTATGTATGTATATATCTGTATCGTATGTAAAATCGAAAAATGGGACACAAAAATAAATCCGGAAAAATTTTATTTTAGTTTTGCAAATTTAATGAAATATGTACTTCGTTTATTCATTTTAATCCGACAGTGCAGAATTTATAACAAATACTGCAGTTCCATTTATGCGTAAAAGTTACTGAACCAAAGGATAATGCCTTTGACAAGATGGAAAATATACTTTCGTTAACAACTCATAATTGTGTTCGAATTCTTATAATAATCTGGAGAATTATATTTGATATGGTTTAATAGAAATTTCTTAATTCAGAAATTACAACAATGTGAATTCATAAATTCACTTCATAAATTCAAGATTAATTTATTAGACATTCAACATGAAACCAGTAAACCAGTAATATTGGTCAAATATATATATTATATCTACGATATTTTAAAAAATTAAAAAGTGGTCAATAATAGTCCATGACCAACATTACAAATCCTTCGTACACTAAATTATATTATTCAAAGTGATTTAGTTTTTCTGGTGACCTGATAGCTGATGAACCGATCACCAATAGTGCAAAATATTTTTTACTTCAAATTTTATTTTTGAGAAATTTATTTAAGATATTGAAAAGTGTACAATATTAGAATTCACAATATCCGTTAAGATTCTACTGGAAGCTCATGATGTGCATAGTATTGTCAGCAAATGCTGTGCTCTGACTTTAGCCAATTATTTGTATATCGCAGATATAATAGTGGATCTATTAGAATTCCTTATCATCAAACAAATTATCAAACTAATAAAAACCAGTATTTGATAGTCTGACAGTTGTTTTATCATCTATTTAACCATCCGGTCATCAAAGGTCTGTGCTATATCACTTAATGTAAAGGTATATTATTAGAACTTAAGTCATATTTTTAAATATTTTTTTGTTTTTTTGTTAACATACACTACAATTTAAACTGATGTGTGTTTGATGGCATGATGTTTGTGATATTACCCGTATTTTTTTCTTTCAGAGTTGTAAAAAAACAGCATTAAGTCTGGTTGAAACAAATTGGCATCACTTTTAAAATATGTTAAATGTTTATGTTTGACATATGTTTTTTGTTTTTTAGTTTTATATACAATATAAAAATTGTAAACAATAAAAATTAATTAATTTAAATAAAAGAAAAAATAATTATTTCATGTATTTAAATTAATTTATTTGTGTATTTGAGTTTATTAGTAAATGAAATGCTCTTATGATTTTAACGGATGAGTGAAATTTTGTAACATATTTCCAGTGAACATTCACAATTTTTTAATTTTAATTTAATTTAAATTCAATTTTTTAATTTGGCTGTACTAAAGCTTAAGACGCTTTAAATTTGACAGCAAGCTTAACTCTGAACATTTTAAGAGCATTGTTGTTGCTTCACATGTTTTCTTTCGTAACTTGTGAGTATTTTTTTGCTACTCTGTAAGAAAAAACTACGGCTATTACATATTTAACCATAGGGCCATACTCTATCAAAGGTATTTCGATTTAGATTTAATTTTTTAAAATTTTTTTTTATACACATACACTTTAATTTAAACCGTAACTTTTTTAAGTAGTCTTGAAATATATTAAACCAAATAAATGAAGTTTCGAATTAAAAAAAATCAACGTTCTGCACACAGAAATTAAATTGGAAAATGCCTTAAATAGATAAATTTTCTGTTACTTACGTAATTGCGACAGGTTCTGATGAAATGATTTCCCTAATTTTCTCAAATCCCAACGCTGTGATATAAGCAATCGAATAAAATTCCTGCCAGCGTGGGAATGGACCCATTTTAACCAGGACGGTAAATGTAAACATTATCAGAAAAAACATATAAGCAATCTAAAATGAGCCAGAAGCACACACAGTGGGTGTTAATTTGAGATAAAATAAAAGAAAAATAAAAAACAAAAAATCTATTAATTTTGAAAATCGCTTCTACAAGGAACGGAAATTAAAAAAGCACTTTTAGTTCGTTTATTTAACAGCCACTTTGCTCTGAAGGAGCATGAGTTTACTTGACTGAAAATACACTTGTATAAAAACTATTTGACTTACCGAATCAGCCCAAAACTTTGTGATGGGTGCTGTATAAAATTCATAGAATTTCTTTTTTAGACGCAGTGGTTGCTGCTGTTTTATTTCATACTCCGCAATGTTGAAAAATTCACGGAATTGCGAAGGATCAGAGTCGGTAAGTGAAACCTGTTGATAATTTTTTTTAAGTATAAAAACATGAACTCAAATGATATTAAATTAAATATTTGCAATTAATTTTTAAAATTGTATAGAAAAAATTAACTACAATTTAATTCAGCAAAATGCATGATTACAACATGCATATTAGCAATTAAAAAAAATATATATATAATAAATATGTAAAAATATAGAAGGATAACTGAATTCCTGAGATTGAAAATATTAAATGCTTCAAGCTAAAGTGCATCATTCAGCATAGAACTTTATTATAAATTTTTTTAGTTTTTTTATGTACAGATGTACAGATAGATGTGTGTTACTTAATGCAATTTGTAAAAGCAAAAAAGTTTCATTACTGCAAAAGCGTGTTTCAATACAAAAAAACCTGTGAAATTGTGTTAGAACTATTTTAATTATTCATTTTTAATGAATTTATGTTATCCGCATAATCATGAAATAAAAACTAGAAAATAATAAAAATACAGTAATATTATAAGTGCTAGAATACAGCATTAAAGTGTTTTTTAAGAATATAATAAACATTGCTGACTACTATAAAAAGAAAAATAAACGTTAATAATGCGAAATTTTAATATGAGATTAC
This sequence comes from Teleopsis dalmanni, assembly GCF_002237135.1. Classification (NCBI taxonomy): domain Eukaryota; kingdom Metazoa; phylum Arthropoda; class Insecta; order Diptera; family Diopsidae; genus Teleopsis; species Teleopsis dalmanni. Next base: position 69,643,845 of record NC_051847.1, on the reverse strand, counting down.
ATACTATATAGACTTCTATGACTTCCTTTTTTCATCATATTTTTTTAATAAATTAGTTACAAGTTTAAATGAGTTTTTAATAATGAACGTATATTAATTCTTCTTTTATATTAGTTCAATAGAAATTAGTTTTCATCAATTTTATTTATAGAATAGTTACATATGATATATACAGTGGCTCACAGCTTATTTCGTGCAAGCAATATTTTTGTAGATTTAGTCGTGAAAATCCAAAATTTTGTTCAAAATAAAAAGTTTTAAATATGCAACTTTAAAGAATGTTTAGTTTTTATTATAAAACAAAAAAAAAATTTAGCAAAAATATCAATATTCAAGAAGTTAAGTGAACAAAAACAAACATACACCAAATTCTGACCTCACAGCTTATTTCGTGCAATACATTTTTTTTTAGAAAATTAATAATTTTTGGCATAAAAAAGTGAATTTTAGTATTTAGTGGGATAGCCCTTTTGTTTAATTACTGCCTCCAACCTTGAACGCATTGAAATAACTAATTTTTGAGTATATTCCACTGACATTTTTTGCCATTCCAATATTAAAGCAGCTTTCATACTTTCCTTGCTATAAATGTTATGTTTTCTTATGTTAGTTTCCAGAATATGCCATAAATTTGCTATGACACTAAAGTCAGGTGATTGTGGAGGTGTTTGGATGATGTGTGGATAATTCCCAACAAGCCAAGTCTGCACAAGACCCGACTTGTGCTTCAGATCGTTATCCTGGTAAAAACAGAAATTGTTAATTATGCCTAAATATTCGGCACTTTTATGCAAATTTTGCTTTAATATATTAAGATACACTTCTTTATCCATTGTTGATTCTATAAATTGTAGATTACCTACTCCTGCCGCTGATTTACACCCCAATACTATCACATGCTTTCCACTGTGTTTAACTGTGCCATATAAATGTTCTTTTTGGAGCTTAATATGTGATATATTTGGCGTATTTTTAATAGTATTTCACATATGATTTACCATCTGAAGCGTAGAGATTAAATTTACTCTAATTGACAAAAAATACTGCGTTTCAGAAAGAACTATTCTTGTACAGGTGGTGTTTGGTAAACTGCATGCGAAACCGTCGGCAGGCATGTGATAGTATGGGGGTGTAAATCAGCGGCAGGAGTAGGTAATCTATAATTTATAGAATCAACAATGGATAAAGAAGTGTGTCTTAATATATTAAAGCAAAATTTGCATAAAAGTGCCGAATATTTAGACATAATTAACAATTTCTGTTTTTACCAGGATAACGATCTGAAGCACAAGTCGGGTCTTGTGCAGTCTTGGCTTGTTGGGAATTGTCCACACATCATCCAAACACCTCCCCAATCACCTGACTTTAGTGTCATAGCAAATTTATGGCATATTCTGGAAACTAACATAAGAAAACATAACATTTATAGCAAGGAAAGTATGAAAGCTGCTTTGAAATTGGAATGGCAAAAAATGTCAGTGGAATATACTCAAAAATTAGTTATTTCAATGCGTTCAAGGTTAGAGGCAGTAATTAAACAAAAGGACTATCCCACTAAATACTAAAATTCACTTTTTTATGCCAAAAATTATTAATTTTCTAAAAAAAATGTATTGCACGAAATAAGCTGTGAGGTCAGAATTTGGTGTATGTTTGTTTTTGTTCACTTAACTTCTTGAATATTGATATTTTTGCTAAATTTTTTTTTGTTTTATAATAAAAACTAAACATTCTTTAAAGTTGCATATTTAAAATTTTTTATTTTGAACAAAATTTTGGATTTTCACGACTAAATCTACAAAAATATTGCTTGCACGAAATAAGCTGTGAGCCACTGTACATAAGAACTGTATAAGAACTATAATTTAATTCTAATTGAAGTAGTTGTGAAATAGAAGACTTACGAAGAATTACGAACAGACTAACTAAAGTCCATATAGCTGGCAACACGAGTTTCTGACAATTCACAAAATTGCCAATTAAATTAAAGTTTCAGAGTAACTTTTTAAAATGAAAGCAAGAAAATATAAATTTAATGAAAAAGGTTAGATACATATTCCGCCGTCATTGCAGCAACAGTTTCCATTTACCATTCTTTACGGATTTAGGCATAAGCTTGAGTCTGTGCATATACTTAATGAATACTAAATATCACCGTTTTGAAAGTGGTTTTAATAATTTCAAACTTGATGTTTTGTGAAAGCCAGTTCTCTCTAAAATCTTCGACTAATGATGTAAGTTTCGATTTGGTTCAGTCCAAAATTGACTTAGGGTATGATTGCTGATAAACTGAATTTAAATGCCATGTTTATATCGTGAATTTTAAGCAATTATCTTGGATAAACAAAAAAAACCGCATCATGGTACTTTTGAATTTCAACTAAAGCACGTGCCTATTTTGCTAATTTGTATTAGCACCTAATATTTTCATTAAGAATTTGAAAAAAATTCTAATAGACCCGATAAATTACTATTTTTTTGCTGAAACAAACATATATCAAAGATTATTCTTTGATGTATATAAAGTGACATTAAAATGTGATAGATATAAATATTCATGTTTCATGTTAATTGAGATATATCGCCGTATAAGTTCTAAATACCTCTGATAAATGCACCTGATAATAATCATCAGATAAATTAATTGTAAATATTTTTACAATTAAAATTAAAAAGCAAAATTTCTTACATTAAAAGTACTTAGATACGATTTCTTATTCATCATTTTTCAATCCATTGAATATTAAAAAATTAATTATAAATATCTATTTATGAAATCAGTGAAAAAATGATTTTGATTAATCTTTCAACTGAAATGCAATCTTAACTTATGAACTGAAAATGTGAATTTTTGCAAACATCACTTAAATGGATCCATCTATCTTTAAATTTTAACCTTTAACTACAAGGCTAAAATTACATGCGACTACAGCTTGACCAAAGCAGCGAAATCATTGCGTTGCCCCGAAATATTAAATTAAAGTGGATTAATCATTAGTGCTAAAAATCGTATGTACATATATTCTATAGTGTGAATAGTGACTAAGGTTTGTGTTAATAAGCTTTCTATACATGAATATACTTAAGATTGTGTTTGAATTTTAAAGAATTTTAGTATTAGCTTTTTTTTAAAAAACTAGCTCTCCTATGTATATATTTTTATATTTAATTTTATCCTATATTAATTTTAAGTGCTTCTAGGTTTTTTTTAATAGAAAATGTTGTTCAAATAGTAATATTTTCTTATTAGTGATTTCCTAAATCAGATATGCTACGTTATTACTGTGAGATTAACAATAGATTAAAGCGATCACTGGGATTAAAGCGATCATTACGATTAAAGCTTCAATCTATTGCTTAAATTGTATATTAACCAAACAAAAATAAAATCTTTATTTGGTTAGGATTAATGTAAAATTTAGTACAAATGATTATTATACTCTTAGGCAATCTAAAAACTATGTATTAATAGCCGTAATTTTTCTTTCAGAGTTGTAAAAAAAACAACATTAAGTCTGGTTGAAACAAATTGGCATCACTTTTACGATATGTTAAATGCTTGCTAATATGAAATATAAAAATTGTAAACACTAAAAATTAATTTATTTGTATAAAAGAAAACAAAATGAATATTAGAAGGGCAATGGTAAGCATTTTTATATTCTATATTTAAATTAATTTATTTATTATGTATTTGAATGGATTAGTAAATAAAATGCTCATATAATTTTTAAAGATGACTACAATTTTGTACTAAGTTTCCAGTCAACATTTACAATTTTTTAATTTGAATTTAATTTTAATTTTTTAATTTGGCTGCACTGAATCTTAAAACGCAAAATATTATGCTAGTAAAGCCCAACTCTGAAGACTTTAAGAGCATTGTTATTGCTTCATATGTTTTCTTTCGTAAGTTGCGAGTATATTTTTGCTAATTTGAAAGAAAAATTACGGCTAATATAATTAAAACTGCTTCATTGGTTTATATACAGAATAAATTGGTTTGTGTTCGAGATAAAAAAGTTTGTATGCAGTATCAATTTGGTACAAGAGCACATAACTACAACAAAAGTTCACAGTATTTCCTTAAGTATAGTTAATAATAATTTCTAATCTGTTGTCTAAAACGTATAGATAAAGGATACACAATAGATTTATAAAGACTAGTTTTTAATCACACAGTGTGAACACCGTTATAGCATAGACAAATTGTTTTTTTTTTTTTTTGATAATAATATAGAAAGGAAGATATATTTAAATTATCTACAACAAAAATTCATTAAATTAAATTAATTATATACTTGTTAAAATTAATATAAATAATAAAATATATTAAATATATATCTACAACAAAACTTCATTAATTTAAATTAAATCACCTAAAATAAAATTAATTTAAATACGTATTGAATTTAATATAAATAAAAAATATTTTATTTTAGAATTATTTTATATATTATTATAAAATTATTTAGTGAATTTAAGTTTTGTATTAAAATACCATAACCCAAAAAAACAATAATAAAAAAATGTTTAAAACCAAAACCAATTTACTATAAAATACTATAAGAATAAAGACGCAAATGTATTTATATGAGAAAATAGGTCAGCCCATACTTCCAATCTAATTTAATGAGTATATAGGTTTTTTGACTCTAAGTTTTGTGTGGGTTACTAAGCCTTGCAAACAGTACAGTACAAAACAAAATTCTAAAATTGTGACAAATAATAAAAATAAAAATTTTATTTTTTACAAAAAATAAAAATATTATTTGCTTAATTTTAAACTTATATTTATTTTATCTAATATAAAAAAAATTAAAAATTGTGATTTGAAAATTAAAACAAAACTGCGGAAATTGCTTTATGTCAATTAACTAACTTTGGAGGGGGGTTCTTCCGCTCCAGCAGTGAGATCAACCTGTAAATTCAATTAATTTTTTTAGATATTTACTGCTCATCTAAGATGCTACGTTATTAACTATTTTAAGTAGTAAAAAAAGGTAAATCGGAAGCAATTAGCAATAATTTAGTATAAATGTTTTTATTTGTGTAAATTGTTTTTAAATAAAAACGAACATTTCTTTTTGAGTATGTGTTGTAGTTTATTAGTTGTTTATATAAAAAAAATTGTGAAAAAAATTCTAAAACCCATTTTTAATTAAAAGTAACCGAATTACTGTGAATTTAGTGCCAAATAAAATTTTATTTTGTAGAAAACAAAATACTTATGTGTTTTTTGTACAATAAGAAATAATGTGAAATTAACAAATAAAATGTGATGACTTTTATATAAAATTGAAAAGATAGAAGTTTGTGTATATTTTTGAGACACTTTTAATTTCACTTTGTATCTTTTAATATAAAAATTTTATAATAAACTTTCTCAAGAATTTTACTCACTTTTCCATTTTCTTGTACTTTAGTTTCGCGTAGGGAATAGGTATCTGCCAAAAGTGCCTGAAATAGTTAACGCGGAATATTTTGTATAATTATGTATAAATAAAATAATAAACAAAATTGTACATATTAAATTAATATAAATGTTTTAAATCCAACTCATTTCTAAGTCAGTGCAAAAGTAAATGAAACTTTCAAAAGAAATTATCATGAGTATAATGAATTTGCTAGTAGTAAACTAGATAGCTGCTAAAACAATTTCTAGATACCAAAAAGTTATAAAAAAAAAATTGAAACAAAAATGTTTACATTTTAACAAAAACAGATGAAATATAAAGTATTCCAGAAACAAAATGAAGATTGAAAAAAAAAATAATCATTGAACAAAGATATATAACAATAATTAAGTTATTTTGAACACGCGGTATTGAGAAAGAGAGACAGAGAGAAAGAAGCATTGAAACTACAGTTATCACTCGAAAATGTGAACATGGATTTACGAGAACACTCCTTTCTGACATTAAGTATTCTAAAAGAAAAAAGAAGTTTTAAACCTAATTAACGTTTTCTTAACGTAATTAAGTTTGGAATAAAATTAATTCAAGTTTTGAAGTGGGTACTATACTTAGGAAAAAACATTAGTTTAATTAGAACAAACTGTATTTGAGAAGAAATATATTAAGTATTTGTAATCAATCAAATTGATCAAAACTTCTCAGACATAACTCAATCTACAAAGTGCCCACTAGTTTTGATGAATGTCGAACAGTTTAAAGTAATTAAAAACCAAAATTTTAGTAAAATCGGTATTTTTTGCCTGTGTGACATAGTTTAATGCAAACACACTAGGATCTTTCTAGTATCTTCTTTGATCCTTGATTAATGCTGATAAGAGATTTAAAATTTTGCTAAATGCAAACAAACTTGGATCGAAAGGAATATCTTTCTAGTATCTTCTTTGACTAACCCAGATAACTCATTTTAAACCGTCCTTCAAAAATTTATAAAAGAAACACATGATTTTTTATTAACCATCCATGTTGTATTTTTTATATTAAATATATTAGTGAATCTAATAAAACACATAAAAATTTATATAAAATACCAAAGCATTCAAAATTATTTTGTAACAATATTAATTTTTTTTTTTGCCGAAAGTGACACATAGAAACTATTTAAAAGTTAGAAGTGTTCAAATAGAAATGAAAAGACAACAATAAAAATTTCAATAAATTAACAAAATATTTTTGTTGTCTTTTCATTTCCTATTTTATAAAATGTTTTAAATAGAATAAGTAAGTTTGAAAAAATAAAAAAAAATATTAAGAGATATCTAGGCAATCAATTATCAATCGACCAATCGATTACTTTATGAAAAATATAAATATACACTTTTCTTTCACTTTTTTATTTCTCATGCTTTCTCTACTTAATAATAATACTTTAGCATTATTACATTTCTACTCAAAAAAAAAGGTCTCTTCAATAAACTTTATAAAGTGGTAATTAATATATCGAGATTAACGGTTTAAACAAAGTCTGCTTGACAATAGTATATGTAGGTAGTAACATGCAAGCTATTCTCTTAACTTTTCGAAGTTATATATATTTGCGTAAGGACTTTCTGTAAATCTAAAAAGATTAAATCAAAATAGGATAAAACTTGGTTGATCACATTTTAAAAATGTACTAATATCTTGTTTACTGATGGAATATATTTTATAGGTTTTAGGTACTTGTAATATAAAACCATAACGTATATTAAAGTTTCAACCTCATCTATGACAAATCACACTCAACTCAATGAGTATACAGTCAGCAATAACCCGTACACCAGAATGACGAAAACCTTGTTTTTGTAATTGTACAATAAACACTATTAAACTCGTTAAAAAGTACTGGAACATTACGAATATGTATAACTAAAAAAAGAAATCTCACTACAAATAGTGAAGAACCTTGCCAATAGAGTTTATGAACTTTTTTGTACAATTTTAATTCATATTAACAAATTTTCTCAAAACTTATGTTTATTGAAGTCGATTTTTATGCTATAACAGTACAGCTTAAATACAAAAAATATTAAATAAAATGCTTTTAAGTGCTTTACTGAAGCACTAAAAATATCAATTAATATTTTTGTTGCCACAGGTTTATGAAAAATATCATAAAAAATTTTATACTAAAGAGAAAATTCTTTTATATATTATTTAAATTTTATATTTCTTAATTTAAAAATAAGAAAAATTATTTAGTTCAAAATATTAGAAAAATTATATATATTTTTTATATGAATTTATAAATAAAATAAAAAATATGTCAAAATTATTTCTTGGATAATAATTTAACTTAATATAAAAAATATATATATATATATACGGACCTATTCTGTGCACTTAATAAGCATTGACACTTGTCAAAATTGACTGTTGTAAAGGTTTTGGTGTTCTGTGACTTAAATAAAAAGCTCTTTTCCTTGTTAGTTGTCAATACCTCAAATGCTGTTGACAACTATAAAAATATGCTTTTTTTAAGCATTTTTTATTATTTGCATGCATTACAAATATTCTTAACTAAAATATACGCTCCTTACAAGCATTTTTTTTATTGTGATTGGAATGCATAAAAAATGCTTTCGACAATTTAAAAAATATGCTCTTTTTTTTTGGAACAGTTACGAACAATTACGAACAGTAACGAACAGTTTTATATACAAAACACTTTACACGATAGTGTGGTGAGAAGTATTAGGTACTTGAGCTTTGAAATTTGTCAAGATGTGTGTAAAATACCAAAGAGCTTTCTGCTTTATAAAATTCAAACATTTTATTAAAGAATTTGACAAATCTGTCAAGTGCACAGAATAGGTCCGGTAATATATATATATATATATATTTTATAATAGTATTTATATATTTCAAAAAATATAAATATATTCATAAAAACATATTCAAATATAGCTTATTTGAAATAGCTTACTTATAGCTTATTTGAAAAACACAAAATTTGGGTGTATAATAAATAATTAAATTGCGTTTATTACACCAAAAAACATTTTTAAAAAAAAAGTAATATTGAAAATATTATATAAAATTTAAGGATGTGAAGCTGTGTTTTAGGCATATAAGCTGCGGCAAACAAGCGTCTAAACTGCATTAGCATATATCATCGCGAAGCATTTGGAAAAAACTGTTTATATTTTTAATTATATAAGTTAACAATATTTAAGTTATAAAGACATAGCGAGATATATTGAACTTATGAGCAAAATAATTCAAACAAAAGCCTCAATAGCGAAATCTTTAGTGATATTTTCACTTACGTGATTTGATTGGGTTAGACTATGATTTGAAGGCGAGGATTTTTCAACATGTATTAGTTTATACTTTAAATAGTTAATGAAAAAAGACATAAGAAAAAAATTAATATTTTTAAATTTTATAGAAAATTATTTTAAAAATGAATATTCCATTTTAATATGTGCATACATTTGTAACGTCAGCTGAAAGTTTTAGATTAAATGTATAATTAATAAATGATAAAGTTTTTATACCCTACGGTGATAAATTGTTTATGTAAAAAATAGTGCAATTTTATGCATCGGATGAACTGTGGTTATTTATGCAAATATGCAAATATATTTTACATATTTCAATTAAATTTAATACTTTTATTTTCTGCAGTTCATAATATTTATGAATGCAAATATGTACAAAATTCACAAAAAATAAACAAAAAAATAGGAAACACATTTATAAAGCGCAATTATCTGTTCATAATACATTTTTTGGTTTACTAAGTCAATGCTCAATTAGTAAATATACATATAAACACTTTATTATTGGAAAGGTTAAAGGTTCAAAGCAAAATGATGTTTAAGTTTTTTATTATATATTTTGCTTTTTATATTTATTTGTTTTACTATTTATAAAAAAAATATTACTCATGTCTTTAATTAACTAAAATATTTTCACATAAAATATTTATTATTCTAAACCTAACCAGTCTTTAAGTATGGAGTGGAAAAAGGATTTGCTTGTGATTTAAAAATCGAATAATTATTGAAGTGTTCTTCAATACATGCAAATGCTTCAAAGATTTGATCTGTTTTAGTTCAAAAATTAACAGAAAAAATATTTATTATGGATTCAAACCTCAGGCCTGATCCCAATAACAATTTTCCCATATCTGAACTTGTAAAACGTTGTTTATATTTTATTTCAATTCTACATACCATAGATCATTTTTTAAAAGTGAAAATAATAGAAAAATAAATATTTTTTTTTACTGTAATGTTTTTTATATTTATAAACCTTTTTAAATTTAAAATAAAAATTTTTGTGATTTTTCTATTTATAATTATATGTTGTTTTATTCATTCAAAATACCTTTAATAAATTAGTATAGGTTAGCATAGAAGGCAATGAACTGACGAAACAGTTTGTCATTCAAGAAACTTTTGAAGAACTGGGACTTAAAGAACTATTAATGCCAAATACCTTGAAAAAATTAATTGTGGATTAATCTGTGGAAAATCTTGCAATATGTGGAACTAGTAAAACACTATTGCCATTAAGGAAATCTCAAGCAAACGTCATCGTTAACAAACACAAATAAAAGGAATACCTCTGAAGTGACGGATGAAATTATCAGAAGCTAATAATTACTACCGTCACTTTAGAGAGATTCCTATTGTTTCTGTTTATTAGCTTATCGGAGAACACGAAGCTAGAATGGGAATTTCTTAAAATATTTACTATCATAAATGTAACTAGACATGTTACAGGGAAAGAAAATTGCGGTAATCTATTTGGAAGTAGAGATCATCTACCTAAGGTAAACCGATCTGCAAGTAGAAATAATAACGAACTGTAGAGTATCTTAACCAGCACGGAGCAAATCTAACACTGCTGTCTACTCAATAAATCATATAACCAGTTGCTAATAAGACTGCGATAACATAATGGTATAAAAGCCTTTTAACCAATCAACTATCTTTAGTCCTTTTGAATAACATAACTAAATAAACCAAGTTCAATAAATATCAATGACTTAAGAAAAGACTGAAGATAAGAAATACTATTAGAGATACTGAATGATTTGATTTCTTTTACCTATACTAATTTTTTTCCCCAAGTTTCTCAAATAACGTTTAGCTTTTGTTTAGAAAATTATATTCACATTGTAGAATGAAGAATTAACTTTACCTTTAATTACTTTAACATTTATTAGAAGTTAAAAAGTTGGATGATTTGCAACGAAATCTATGGATATACTACTACAATAATTGAAAGTTATGGTATCTATAAATGCTTCAGATACTTTGTTGTCTCTTTAGAAATTTGGTGATCCTTTTTTATTAATATTATATATTATTAAATCATTTATTGCATAATATATGAAATTAAAAAAAAAATTCAATAATAATAGTAATAGTATTATTACAACACATTTTCTTTAAGAAAATAAATATTATTTAACACACTCGATCGAATCCTGAGTATAATAAATAGGTTTATAGTTTAGTAATGTGAAAACAGTTTATCGGTGATGTACTAGTATGGTTATATCATTAGAACAATAGTGAGTTATGTTTTATTTATGACAAAAATCTTCGTATAGGATTCAAATATACATTGTAAACGACGTCTTCTATTAAATTTCGAATACCCGAAATAAGCTTAATTTTTAGTCATGTAAAAACTTATAACTGACATATTAATATCAGTTAATATACATATTTTTTATTCATGAAAATACATGCGTATATTTATCAGATTTAGGTATGTGTAGTATGAACTCCATCGTAATCTAAGTACTAGGTATAAGTTTATATTTCGGTAATGTAAAAGCTGTTATACCAATGCAATCGGAACTATTGTCGGACATCTTCTGCAGAAATGGTTACATTTATATTGTTGAAAATATCTTCGTATTTATTAGAACTCAAGAATAAACTCTAAAGGATGTGCTTTATTGAATACCGAACACCAGAAATAAACTTATCTTTTAATAATAAAAAAAACCGAAGTCGAAGCATACTTTAGTATCTATGTGTATCTATACACATAGATACTTTGCACTATCTTCTTCGTGAAAACAGAAACATTTTTTATTCATGAACTAATCTATTAAAACTTATGTAGTAGTAGTAGTATTTTGTTTTTATTCTTTTCTTTCAATTTCACATTGCTTAGAGTGCTTAAAGACTTTTACAAGGCTATGACTAAAGTGTTGGCATTCAAAGAGTGCATTTAGCCTTGTCTATTAAGACTTAGGTTTACTCTTAATAATGCATTCATTGTGTTGTGATGTTGAGCCTTTTCCAAGTTAGTGTATCTTGGCACTTCTACTTTTTGATAGCTGGTGGGTATCTGCAGAGTCCCAACCATCTTACTCACTAATTTGTGTATTCCTCATAAGCTTCGTGATTATTCAATCACGGGGCTAAGTTCTGCGTACCGCCCCTGGCGGTTAGTGATTACTCTGAGATTAGATACTGCTAAGTAGGGCAGCCTATCGGTTTTCCTATATAGCTTCAGGGCTCTGCCCTTAAGTATTTTTTGACCGAATCTATTCTAAGGTCTCTTAACTTGTAGCTTCTGCATAATACAGTCGGCAGCTTTGCTATACGCAGTACAGCAGTTCTGAGCAGTATTTTATACTAATTAATATAGGGTTTCATAATCTTATGACTATACAACTGGTATACTAATGTAGACCAAAACCTATTACAAATACATACTTTCTTCTATCTTCTGTGTCAATGCCATATATATTTTTCAAGAAGACACTTTCGTGTCCTCGTAAAAAGTATGCCAGCACTTTGTATAGAACTCTTCATTATACATTCCTACATTTATAAATTTCCTATGAAATGGATTCTTTTTTTGATTAAGCAGAAAATATAATGGTTTAAAAATTGACAAAAAAATAGTGTAATTCTTAAATAAATTAGAAGAAAATACCTATTTATACATAACGTTGAAATGACGGTGAGTAAAAAATTATTTCAATAGTAACAAAGGTAAAAAGTAAACTTACTACGTACAAAAATCTAACCGAAATATATCTTTTTTTTTGTTACTAATTTTATTTTCAGTACACATGAGCAAAAAGGGTTAAATATTTTGTAGAATAAACTAATTATAATTATATCAAAAATATAACCAAAAGGATATGCTAAACAACAACAAATAAGCCACATGTACATTTTGTTAATACAAAACGAGCAAATTTTTTATTCATGTAATTAGAAAATAATGTTAAATAAATAAAAATTTATTATATGTATAAAAAGTAGTATATAACAAGGAAAAATAAAACGTACACAATGTAATTTCAATAACTAATATATAAACTAAAATTAGAAACAGAAATGTCAGTAATAAAAATAAATTGAGGTAGAATTTGAAGGATAGTTATTCGTTATTATGGAAATGCATAGTTAGTTAGAGTAATCTAGATAGGAATAAGATTAGAAAAGAAAAATTGTTGGATTTTTAAATGCACATTTGTTCACTAATTGACACAACAAAATAATGATTCAAATTAGAATAAATAGATAGATAAATCACATGTTATACATTATGTATGAGCCAGACAATATTAATACAGATGTATCGGAGCTTCAAATTACGTACAGTAATTGAAGTTATATGGCATGTAACTAGTTTACACATATAAAAACACACAATAAATAAATAACAGGCATTATTAATTGAATTTATGGTAACAATATTATTTTGGATTTACTACCTTTTCGGGATTATTGTTACTCGTCATCCTACATTTCATTGAAATAGTTCTTTTCGCTTTTGTAAGAGCATTCTAGAAATAATATTAGTAGCGAGAGTATAGTATTAGAGTTAAAGAAGTATTAGTTTTTATTTTATGTCATTAGGAGTAGTATTGTGTGTTTGTATTTTGTATAGTTTTTGTTGGTGTTAAAAGATAATATATATATATGTAAATACATATAAAAATTCTACAAAAATACTTATATAGTATAATATTAATTTACATTAAAATATTTATTAATTTCAAACATCAATAAGCATAAATTTGAAATATTAAACATTTTGGTAATACTTTAAGGTGATATTACTAAAGAAAATTTAAGAGGTGTTTGATTAAAATTTAATAAAAATACAAAATATACAACTATAACATTATATTTATATAAATATATTTATGTATACATATAAGTTAGTAAAAAATGAAAATATTTCAAAATATTAATATAAAATATTTTATATATATAACATACCTCTGCATCAGGATGTGAGCGATCTGAATCGTCATTATCTAAATTTTGATTTTCCAAGTGCTCTTCTTCAGTTTGTGGCATTTGCTGCAGCTCTTCTTTTGTTTTAAAGTCGAGGCATTTTATATAAAATGGCATAACTAAACCCAAAATAACCTAAAAAATAAAGAATATTATTTTGGATTTTAAATAGCATTACAAAAATTACAAAATTACAAAAACAAAATTATATTATTAATCTATAAAATTTTTTGCTAAGCATACGGTTGTTTTGAGTATTGCCATCTACTCATCCTCAGTAGTCTTTGGATATATTTGTGGATTTTCTAAGTCGGTATATAATTGTTGGACTATAGTTGTCAGACTTAGCACTCTGACTACACGAACCAAAGCTGCATAAAATATTCGTTGTTTACATATCAGGCTTCTTTTAAAACTTTTCAGAAGATAACTTAAAAGCCACAGCTTAGGAAAATTTCAATCAAATATAATTTTTTAATATTGTAGGCCTCAGTAATATTTCGAAGAGACATTATTTATTGCATAAATAAAAAAATTAACTTAATTTGTTTATGGAAAAACGATAAATATAAAAGATATATATAAATATATACATATTATTTTATACAGAGGTTTCGAAAAGTAATGAACTACAATAATAAAAATTATTTTTATATTATTTTAATTAATCGAATTTTTGTCTGACCATACAGATGTTTCGAGTATATATATTAATAATATATATAGTAATTTCTATTATTTTAAATATTATAAAATATCAAAAATTTAAACTTTTAAAAATACTTTCCAAAATTGATTGAATTTTTAATATTTTACTTATTACAATAATCAAACCTGGAAAAATAAACCATGACATGTCATCTTCAGACCTATTTGATTGCAGTTCGTTTGATTAAAATTGTTGGGAAAATTGTTTTCAATAAAAAAATCAAGAATTATGATTAACAAGCTTGCTGGATGTACCAGATAATGTTATCAAAAATAATTCTTTAATAAATGTTGAACTATTGGACTACTAAAAATTAAGTATCATTACTGCCATTACGATTTTATGACATTATAACTTCATATATTTTCTGACGAAAGGTTCTTTTATCCTACATATAATAATATTTTCATATTTTTTTTAGAAAAAAATAAAACCGTATCTTAAAGAAGCTAAAGAAGCATTATTAATAAAATAAATACAAAACCAACATAACATATACATATATACACAGAAACTGAAACGAATGTCCAAGAAAATGCTTAAAACACATGGAAAGCCTCAAATTTGATATAATTAAATTGGAACTTAGAAAAAAAAGTCCTGCATAATTGTGTCAACTACAAGTGCTTATCTGGTGGAGAGCGCTGGTCGAATTATTTCAAACATAATACCTCTTATGAAATTCATAACTCGTAATTTACCCAATATCGTGATTATAATTCCGATATCTTTTACCTTCATTGTCACACTACCAATGGCTTACTTCAAGCTATAAGACACGTTTTTCATTTTTCTGCCCACTATATCAGTAAGGTGCCAGCCAGCCCCACTCTAACACCACTCTATTCTACTATTATATAGTGTACTTACTATACAATAGTTATTATGATTCAAAAAGTTGAATTAATTGGTTGCGCAGTTTGACAAAAGGTTGGCTATATTATACATTATATTGACCGTTTAATTTTTTTATTAGTTAGGTGAATTTGACTTACTATATGTTAAGCCTATTGACCACTTCTTGTGTCCTTAATCGGAGCATTTGATTCGCTTACAGAGCATAGGCTTTCAGTGATATAAATCTTACATTGAGAACTTTTGATATTTTATTTTATTTTTCGTAGTCTTACTTTATTTTAAATAAAATTGGTGTTAGAATATTATTTACACATATTATAAGCAATTGCATAAGTCATTAAAAAAAATTTTGATACGTTAAATATATAAAAAAATTTAAACTGACCCTTACCTTTAAATTTGTATTTTTTCGTGTACGTAGGCCACCCATCCAGAGATCCGCTAATATAACTTGACTGCAAGGATGCGCTAAAAGTGCACGATGGTTGGCAGCGACTGCTAATGAGAGACAACTTTGATTTGACCATGAATGTAGTTCGCATGTCAATAAACGTTGCGCTTTTTCTGCATCTGTACGATAGCTAAAATCCAGTAATTTGATACCTGAAACAAAAAAAAAATAGACAAATTGGATTTTAAACGAAACAATTGGACTTTCGAAGGAACAAGCAAAAAATTTGCTTTATGTATTCCGTAGTGAACACTTGACTGTACCAACTGGTCAGAATACTTTAAATGTGCATACCAAATTACTCGTTGTACTCTTCTATGAATTATAAAATAGTTGCCTTGGTAAAACGAAAGAAAAGCTTAATTTTTTTTTTAGAATGTTGAAGAGATGTCAAGGGAATAGTTTGAAGTTGTTTCGACTTTTAAATGAATGGTTTGGGCAGCAATTTTCAAACAGCTTAAACTTGTTAAAAAAATTACTATCAAAAATTAGTATTTCTCCCAGCAAAACATATATATATATATATATTAGTTAATTAGGAATTTGAATTTTGTTCTTAGGAGCCACATTGCATTCTCAGGTTGATAGACCTGACAGATGACGACGTAAAATAGGAATTAAATATTATACTGCTGTAATTATTATTCGGTATAATACGCTTAAATTTAGTTTAAAAACTTAACATGCATAGTTTCAGATAACAATAACTTAATAAATTAGACTAAATGATTAAATAATGCATTAAATGACAATCGAAAGCCTTAGAGTTAGTTTTTAAAGCAAAAAATCATTAAATGAAACCAAAGAAATAGAAGTATGAAATCAGAAACAGCACGAGAAGATACAAGGGGGTATAGTTTCAAATATAACCGGGTCTACGTTTAGGACTCGAAAGTCCTAGCAGGTCCTTATAAGTTATAACAACAACAAGTAAGCATAGTTGGCCGACCCGCAGTAGTCAGATGCTATCGAAATTGCTTCTGCTATATGTTGACACGTCAGTATGACTGTTTGACTGTGAAGGATCAGCGCTGTTTTTTTTAATTTAATATAATAAAATTAAAAGTATTATAGTCACTATATCATATCTTAATCAATAAATATTAAAATTTTTATACAAAAACCCTAGCAAAATGAAATAAAAAAGACAAAAGCAAGCAGAAAATATTGATAGAGAAGATTAGCTTTTATTAAAAATCCAACATATAACATCCATATAGAATTTTTCTTTCTAAAGATTTATTTTATTATCCTTAAAGCCTTTAAATTTAATACTAAAATTTGACTAACCTTTGCTTTCGAATTCTTTGGCGTATGCACGCAATTCATCGTAAATTTCCGTATCTAAATCATCCTCAGCTGCTTCATGTGCCATGGCTTTGTACAATTTGCAGGCAACCAGTGATTTGGCTAACGCCTCCTCACCATGAGTCCACATTAGCAGTGCCATTTGTTGACGTTTCGTTAACACAGCCCAAATCTAAAGAATACAAATGAACGTTTTAAACGAAATAAAACAGAAAAAATGAAATGTGTTTTTAAACTTATGGCAAACAAAAGCCTACACATGAATTTTCAGCAATAAAAAAAAAATAAATTCGTAAATAAATATGCTTACACCCACCACAAATTCAATTTCAAATACTTCTTACTGAATATCTTCCTTTATTGCTTTATTTTTATTCATTCGATACCAAACGAATCGAATTACTTTAATACAACGAAAGCTGAATTTATTACGAAATTCGCAACTTACCAAGAGTTCATTGAATGGAAACTCAAAAAGTGCCATTTCCGATGTAAAGGGCAACAGTCCTGTGACCAAACTCAATGAATTTGCTCCGGCACATCTTTGATATGTAGAGGATTTACGATGTGCATTGGCATAACTATTCATAACTTTTGCGTAAATAGGACGAAATTTTCGGCGCGTATAATAGGACCTAAAAAAAAAAACAAAGAAAATTGTTAAGTGGCAAAATTTTCAATAAAGAAGCATTGTAGAGGCAATATATATTGAAGAGTTGGAGAATAATATAAATATGCTACAGTCAGTCATATGAACTTTGAAGCTTCAAATGGCATTATTAGTAAAAATAAGTTATAATTATATATATCCAAATAATGGGTATTGATGTAAAATATTGCAAAACAGTAGTAAAACGTGGTGAAGAAGTTGTGAGTTGCAAAGAGGTTCATCATGTTCTATGCGTAATTGCGTAACAAATCCAAATAGTCTTTAAACCTATAATTTTTTATATATTACATCAACATAACTTTTTTGAGGGAAAACCTAGAAAGGCGAGGGTAAAGTGCAGAACGACACCAAATGGTCTCAAGAATTACTATTTTCTTTATTTTATATCAGACTACTTTTTTAGAGGAATGCAAGAAAGGCAAAGGTAAACTGATCTTTCCTGTTCTAAAATCTACTTGCAGAATGAGATAATGTAGTATCTAAGACTAGCAAATAATGATAATTTACTTATTTGCATTAAAAAAATTTAATTATACAAAATGATATTGATTATTATCATAGTGTTATATTTTATTTATTTTGTAACTATTCATGTGAAGCTAATATAACTACAATGCATCAATTGGAGTCAACTGGAGGTAAACTGCAAATTGAGTAGTGACGAAATTGACATTATTCTAAACTATATTAAACAAAAAAATTTTTGCTTCTGATTATATGGAATCTAAACCCATTTTCTCTCTCTCGATATATGATATAGTTCTCGTGATAGTAGTTACCTTTACTGAAGATAGTTCACAATAAAAAGATAATACAATATTATAAAGGACCATTCCGCTGATATATATTATGGAATCAAATTAGATATATGGATTGATGAACTGAAATTCTTACAAAATTTATGTTACTTATCTCGTATAGAAATATTACATCAAAATTTGAATTGGATATTAAAGCATAGAGGGAACTTGATATTTTTATGGTATAGAAATAATCTAAATTAAAACTTTTATCTTGTTTTTCTTTTATTTCTATTATAATTTGACATTTAATCTTAACAGTGTTGATCAAGTGCAAATAATAAATGTACTCCACAAATTTGGCAAATTTTAAACTAATGTTAGTATGTAATAAAGTCTTATTAGCCCAATCTTATCTTAATTGGGCTCGTCTATGTTCCGATTGTCCTGATTCACGTCATAGCTACTAGCTGCCGCTTAGCATAAAATATGGCATTACCGATTTGACAAATACTCTCTTTTTCAAACGACTAGATGACTTGCTTGCTATGCTCTACTGAGCTTTAGTTTTGTGCCTATTCAGTGATAATCGATTTTGGTCCGTAATTCTTTAATAGTACCTTCAGAATTGTCATTGCTCACATACGAGATTAATAATTTTCGTAAAACTTTTATATAGGTCGCAACTAAAAAGATGAGGCGCATTTTAAGTAAGTACTCTAGACTCGATATAGGTAGTATCACTGCCATGCAGCAGTAGTGTGTATGTTATGGCAAGGTCTAAAGACTTCCAAAAATAAAATTGTAATGATAACAACTTTAACACAATAATGATTCAATTGAAATGGAAAATAATGTATTATTAACAATACTAGACTATACAACTAGACTATACTAGACAATACAATAGACTGTATTGTATTGTTGAAAATACTATGTAACTTTGGACTAGGGAACTATTATTTGATTACTCTTAGTTCTTGGTTTTGACTATAGAAAAAAGTACCACACTTATCACATTTTCTTCTTTTTGCATAAACCAATTCAATTTTTATTGTTTTAAATTAGATTTTTATATAAATATATAATAAATATTCAAAGATACTACTGATTTAATTGCACAATGTAGCGGACATAATATATTTAACTCAGAATAAATATATTCTTTGAATAAAAATTTTGCAAAATGTATTTTAACACCCTTTCTTCCAGCCATTTCTGATATTTAAATTTTTATTTCATATTCAATTTTTTATTTATTTCACATTCTACATATATTTGCATAAACATTTTTTGTTTTTTTATTTAAATAAGCGTACATTTCCTTTGAGATTAAGTGGTTTAATGTATCTTTGCAAATGGTGTTGGCATTATTTGTGTTCGGTTTGAGGTTCGATGAATGCCACAGCACAAAAACATATTTGAAAAAGAAAAGATTATTAGGGACGGTCATATAAAACTATTTATAGAGGATTATCCTTTCTATTGTGGTAAAGTGCAAATAATTTTTGTTATTTTTGTAGTGTTTAGGAGGAAGCAATTTGTGTTAACTTTTAAGTAATAAAATGTTACATGATAATAGTTCAACACAATAAAATAAACAAACTGTCAAGAGCAATATGCACAGTTTACACAACTTGTTTAATTAAATAATTTAATTATTAAATAAAAATAATAAAATAAGTTATTTTTAAACACAATTAAGTAAAAATTTAAAATATGTCAATTTTAATTACTTGCTTCTACAGATTTAAAATAATATTGAGTAGTACATTAAATGCTGAAGCATAATCAAATCGATTTAAACTGAGTTTATCGGCAATAAACTCCATGTAGTAAAATCAGTAATAAAAACTTTTTAATTACAAAATTTAATTAAAATTACACCATACTAATGTGGATTAAAGTGAGAGTGATAATGACATGGGAATGTTTTTACTTTACAGTATCAGAAATAGAACCATAAAATAACATTTATTATTATTATTATATGATTACAGTTGTGGATTTAACTTTTTATGCTTTTCACAGAATAAAAGAAATAAAAACACTACAAAATTTAATTATTTTGACATAAATTAAAATAAAAAAATAACTATTTAAAGTTCAATAAAAATTATATATTTAAATTATAAGATTTTTTATATAATATAGTGCCAAGTATACTACACGGAAGCAAGATTTATTACTCCCATATCATACGAGGCTTTTAAAGTGATTTTAGCGAAAAGTATATTAAATATGTCTTAAAAATAGTTTAAATGTTGTTTCAGTACTCGAAAAAATTCATCCGAATTATCTGGAACCCTGATCATTTCCCATTTATTAATAAATTATAATATCAAAAGCAAACAAATTATTGATCCATTCTCTAGCAATATGTAAATAGTATGGTTTTCAAGAAGTTAGTCAATCTAACACAGCATCTTAAGTCCGCAATTAAAGATAATATTGGTATTAAAAATGCATTTCAAGTTTTTAAGCATGTAAGCACAATAAAAAAATATCTTTTTTAACCATTAGGAATAACATCAAAAACATCTTAAGCATCTTAAGTCCGCAATTAAAGATAATATTGGTATTAAAAATGCATTTCAAGTTTTTAAGCACAATGAAAAAATAACATCTTTTTTACCCATTAGGAATAACATCAAAAACAAACCGATTATTGATTTATACTCTTTGTACTCCATACATAAGATTCTTCTTAAGAAGCTGATCAATCTATCATATCATCTAGATATATCACTTAAAGTAGGCATGAATACTAAAAACGCTGTCCAAGTTTTTACACCAGTAGTCCGAAATGTAGGTTGGAAATCAAAGTTTTATGCATTCCAAATCAAGCTGAATCAAAAATGATACTGATTCAAAGAAATCATTAAAGGAAGAGATCAAAATATGTTTGTCTTCAAACGTCTCCTGGAATGGTTTTTATTGTTCAAATAAGACAATTTACTGTGATCTTAATATGGCAAAAGAAATAGATAAACTCCATATGAACTATGTCAACACTAAATTGCTGTAACTTTGAAGGAGCTCCTTTTGATTGAACATATTTCACCCAAACGATCATTTTAAACAGTTAAACAGCGTTGGTTGGAAAAATATCCAGATCATAGGAATATTTTCGACAATTGCAAGGGAAATGATTTGGTCAGACGAAATCCTTCAAGTAATGACTCAGAACACCTAAAAATCAGGACATTTTGTCGACTTGATACAAACATTTGTTGAATTCATTCGGTGTTTAACGATATGCAGGTATTTATTTGCACATACAAGTACTATATTCTTGTTAAAAAAATATACAGCACTCTCACTGAGATGTCCCGTAAAGATATATGGTAGAGAACCATATTAAAAGATTAAACTTTGCGTTTAATCATTTTTGTCGCTCTTATAGAAAGGGACGATAAAGGTGCCATGACATCTGCATTATTACTATCTATCATATCCGACGCGCCGATTTACTGTTTGAAGGGATTCTATTTTTAAGGATTATGGCCAATTTAAGGACTTATTTCTAAGAAGAATTTTAATGGTTGCCAAAGGTTCAAGTTTGTTTTTAAATTTTTTTTGATTTTTGAGTGGCCAATAGGCCAAAGTGAATCCCTAAGATCTTGGGTATAATATAACATAACCTAATAGCGTTGTCAAATACTACTAAATTTGAAAAAAAAACCTGGTAAACTTGTAAACTAATTAATTTTAAGCTTTCGAAGAATTTGAAATAAGCCATTTTAATATATTTAGACATTATTTAGACAAGACTAAAATTGTGATAAATAGTTAGTAAATAGGTACTTTTTGATAATAATGTTCTTTGGAATTTATTACAGTACAATTAATTCTTGTAAAAAATAAATAATAAGTGAATTTTTAAATTTGAATATATATATTAATTAAAATTATAATGAAGCTCTTTGTCTTCTAGTATTTTTTACTCTTCTAAAGAATTAAGAATAAACTAGTTCTTAAGTTGGATTACATTTAAAAGACTAAAATTGTGTTAAAACTTTTTAGGTTTTGGAGTACTTTAAGATTTTAAATTAATTTTTTAATTTTTATTTTATTTCGACTAGTAAAAAAATTTACTTTTTGCCATAATGAAATACTTTTGTTTAAGTAATTAACGTCTTTTGCATATTTCGTAATGTCTTAAAATAGGAAACGTCGTAATATCTTAAAATAGGAATTGTAGGAATTTAAAAAATATTCAAGAAAGGAAAAATTCTTTTCCTAAAATAATTATATTCTTGGCGTTAGTGGAAAAAAAATTATCTTATTAATTTTTATTTTTAGTAGATATTTTAGTTTTTTTAAGTCTTTAAATAGCGTGAAAAGCTATTACAATAATAACTGTAAAAAGTCTAGACAAATACTATTATAAAATTGGAAAATCAAACAAGGCATCAGTCATTTGGAAAAATACTTTAAAATTGAATTTAATTTTGCCATTTGCAAATATTTAACATTTTTATATCAAACAAAAAGTCCAAAACATAAAAATATATAAAAAATTGTTAGATAGAAAATGCCTAATAATAAAAACCGAGGGGAGCTTTTAAATTAGGCTGTTATTAGAATCCTCATTTACACTGTAAAACAGCCTTAATTGTGCTTAGCAGATATAAATAAAGGCAACTGAATGGAAGGGAAAAAAATATTTTTTTTTGTGTGTAAATGTGGGAAGAATTGATTTTAAAATTGATATCACGTATACGCACTGCGGGACTCAAGTTACTCCTAGGATTTATCCTTAATTTGCTTTGTGCTGTTGTGTATTTTGTATTTTATATATTTTATATTTCTTTTAAATTCGTTTTTGTAATTTCTTTAAGTGAAAAGAAACTGAAATAATTGCAATCGAAGATACATTTTTTCATTATTCGATATATCTTTACACTCATTGATTGAGGCAGAGGAGAAGAATGAATTCAAACTCGTCAAAAGTATGATGAAAAAAGTGTTGATTACGCACTAAGAAAGGATTCTATTTTTAAATTGGTTGTATTTAATTAATTATCATTTATTGGATGATTATTATTGTAAATATTTTCTGATTCTTAATTTGAATTAATAAAAAATATAAGTAAGTTAAAAAGTTTTGACACTTTTTGGAAGCGGTTCCTTGAAAGTTAAAAATATTTAAAAATAATATTAAATATCAAGGTTTAGCCACTTTTTGGAAGAGGTTCCTTGACAGTTTTAAACAATCGATAAACTTATTGCAAAGAAATATTGAAAAAAGATTCCATGTAAGAATATTTTTAAGAAAAAGCTAATTTATTAAATAAAAAAAATAAAGTAGATACTATATAAAAGTACATTTTTAATTTCAATTTTCTATATTTTTATTAATAACAATTAAATATTGTCAACAACAATATTTTCATATTCTATGAATTGCTAAATAAAAATACTTCTAATACAAAACAATATAATTAATATTTTACTGAAAATATTTTATATTAAAGAAATTCGATTTATTCCAAACTAAATTTTATACTTGCATTGTCAGTACACCAACTTTCAATATACCATGAGTTTGTTACTTAAGACATTACAATTTTATTTCTTATCTTACTCAACTAAAAACTTCTTGTAACTTACGTAGGTCACAGAAAGTAACTCAATTTCAACTTATTTCCAGTGACAAAGTATCACCCAAAATGTTAAAAGGTTTTACCTTCAAGTTCATGTTTATACTCAACTTTGATGTCCTTTTAACTTATTATTTTGCCCTTTTTTACTTTAAGAGCCTTAAAAATGTTTGCCATTTTATTACTTCTTCTTTAAGAAGGTAAAAGTACTGGTTAGGTTCCTTTAAATTACAAAGGAAAGGAAATTTTTAATATTTTGATCAATGTACATGCACATAGCTGTGATAAAAATAGCAACAGACTACGAAATATCTATATCGTACAGAACATTCAAATTTATTTAAAATGTCTACTTAGTTTAGAAGGAGAAATATGTAATGATATATATAGAATATCGTGTTTTTTACAAGATAACGACACGTGAGTTTCAGACAGCTGTCAAAATAAAAGAAGCTCTCATATTGAGGACACAGACTAGCTATGAGCTTTTTAATATTTAATTGTAAATAATTATCACATACTTATTAAATAACCCTCGTAAATTTAACGTGATTAGACAAATCAATATATGACTATTTATTTGCACATTTTTGTCTATTTGAATGCAAACCAATCAATTTTTTAATTTGAAATTCAGCACAAAGGCGTTTTGGTAAAGCACCTTGAATATTAGTTGAAACCATTGATATCAGATGACTATATCCCGAAGCTAACACCAGTGGCAAATCAAGCATAATTAAAAAACATACAGGAATGTATGAAATATGTAGAATATGTTCTACTATTTAGACGCACTCTGCGAAAAGCGCTTTGGACATTATCAATTTTATTAATAGATTACTTCCAAAGTGGTGAAACAATAAACTTAGTTTATTATTAGTATTTAGAGAAAAACAAAATAGTCCTAATTGAACAAATTATTTTATAGAACAAAAGTTATTCGAAATGGAATTCAAACGTAATAGTATAATTACGTTTTATTTGACTGGAAAATCACAACCAGACAAGCAAATGTTACTTGTGAGCTCAAATACTTCAAAGAGAATAAAATGTTTGTACGTTACTACCATAAATCGTTATAATAGTACAAAAGGCGTCGCTAAACGATATGATGATGGGCGAAAAAAAACAATATCACCTAAAATGGTTCGGAAAGTGAAGGCTCGACTTAAACGAAATCTACGTCATATTGGTAATCAAATGGGCAAAGAACTAAAATATGCCGCCGAAGCACCCAAAGCCTATTCTAAAATGAGCACAAGGTTCAACTATAGCCTTACAAGTTCCAAAAGGCACAAAATCTTACACCAAAGCAACAAACACTTAGATTCGAAGAAGCAAAGGAATTGATCTCCTTTGACGAATTTCCAAACATTGTGTTCTCTGATGAAAAAAATTTCCCCATTCCGTAGTTCATAAACTCTCAAAATTATCGTGTTTTCTTAACTGAACGCACAGCCTAAAACACTACGAATGAGACTACAAATAGCCACCCGAAGTAATTTTCCGTGGGTAGATGTGACCAGCGATGGACGCTCTCTAGTCGTTTCCATCGAGCTTGGGTCCTATAAAATGTTTTAAAAGTTGCTTTACAACTGTGGGCACGCAAACATTTCAGTCGTAGACCATGGACGTTCTAACAATAGTCGGCACCGGTCTCGGTCTTATAAAGCCTGTGTGAACGAAGAATGGTAAAAAAATCTTATTTTTGTCTACGCAATGGCTTTTGAAATCGCCAGATGCAAATCCGATGCGCACTTTCATTTAACCATTTTGGAGAACAAGGTAAGGACTTAAAATTATACCAGTATAATTATACTGGTAGTTATACCAGTAAAAAGTATACCAGTGCTGAAGAAAGCCATTGTTCGAGAATGGGAAGATCACATTCGTGAAGCATGCAATTCATTTTTTAACCCTTTGAAGGCCATAGTGAAGGCAAAAGTTCGCCACAACGAGCTAGACTGAATGTATTCTGAAATTTTGATTATTTCCACAAATTTTTTTAATTCGAATTAATAAAAAATAATTTCACACAGAAAAGATATGGTCGCTTGCATAGGTAACCTTTCGCCTTACCCTGTATAGTAAATATAAGGGGATATTTTGCAAGCACTCCGAAAAACCACCACAGAGTTGGGATTTATATATTTAAAAATAGTTGAAATAATTTTATTACAGTTAAGAGAAATTAAATTATAAATATGGTGCCATTTTTACAAGTAAAAATACGTTCTTTTTTATAAATTTACCTCAAACCTAATGATAAATTTAGTAACTGAAATTTGTATGCATACACTGAAAATCGTGAATAGTGAGATATTTTAATAGTTAAAACAAATAAAAATATTTTTATATATTATTAAATATCGAAATAAACTAAAAATATTTATCTAGTTTTTACCTGTAAGCGCCACCCATTAGTTTGTTTATAACCAAACCAATATCATGTAAGGTGTATATATAACCTTTTGGAATATGTGGACGAACATCGCGTAGTATGTAACTATAAATGAAAAGAAAACAATATAAAAAAAATTTATATATACATATAACTAAATTTACGAAAAAAAAACAAATTAAATACATAATCATAAAATAAAAACCTTTTATAGTAAGTAACTTTGAGTATCATTAAATTAAAATTCGACTAAGTAATGTAAACTTACCCCAGAGTATTCGCAGGGCCGTGCTTTGTATTGTACAACTCTTCAAGTCTTGGTATTGTTAAGAATTTTTTCATTGAGACACCATTTTCCAAAAGCAGTTTCACAAAATCGATTCTGTCGTGTTCAAGTGCCTGCATCATCGCTTCATCCAAGGCACCTAAATTACAACGTCGAAGAGAAATTGATTACGAAAGCATAAATGAAAGGCAGTCTTCGAGTTTATCAAATTTAAATAAATCAAGTTTACTTAATGAAGCTTAAAATTTTACTATTTAATTTAAAATGCAAATCATTTATATTTTTATTTCCTAAGGTAAATATAAATTATATTTCTAATTTTATTTTTCACTTCTACTTACCGTGTGGCCATTCTTGTCCATAGACAAAAATCTCACTACGTGCGATATCAACACGATTCCAAGTTAACGCCAGACTAAGCTGTTCCGGTGGACTTAAGTGCTGTGACTTAAACAGTGCGGTTAGTATAGTTTGATCCAATTCTTGCGCTTCGCCTTCGGGCTTCTCTTGTATACGGAAAACTGTAATCTGCGAATGACAAGCAAATGTGTGCTCGTTTAAAGTACTAAAGCTACCATAAAGTGAGTGTGGAAGTTGGAATAAAATTTATAATTTATTTGACTGCTTTTATTGTGTTGACAAAACCGTAATGAAAAGCCAATTAAAATCTTAATAAAAATTCGACAGCTAAGTAAATAGTTGTGTTGTTATTGTGCTTCCATGCGACACCAATACCGAAACCAGTTGCGTTGCCCATTGGCAAAAAACTCATAGGAAAGATATTTGAATGTGATGTCGTTAGTCAAAAACAACAGAAACAGATTCCGGCAAAATCAACAGTTTGATATACAAATTCATTCTAAATGTGGGCCATAAAATAACAAACACCAACTAAATAACCATAATACCGTCTGCAGTGTTATTATCCTGTGGTGGGCTGAGTAACACCAATTCGAGAAAGCAAATAAATTGAATTTTGCCTGAAGTTCAGCAAAAATAAAATCAGCAGCAAATTGATGATTTTCTATATACATTAAATTTTAACAAATATATATTTATTTATTGTATACATATATATACAAAATAAGAAGAAAATGTAAGATAATGAAGTTATAATAAATCGTGTTTTTGATATGCTTTTACTAGGTGATTAACTCATTACACGCATTGGGAGCATGAAGAGATGCCGGAACAGTGGAATAAAATTAACACACACCCGATGTATTGCAGGGATAGAGTAACAAATTAGGATGTCTCACAATGTTATATTGAAACGGTTTTGATAAAAAAATATGAAACTTTATAAATGGTAACAATAGGATGAGCAACAAGACTATGTTTCTGGTAGGATGTCAAGAATATAATCCATTATAACCTACAACTATGTGCTGAAATGATTCCAATCTCTACTGTCAGAAATTACTTCGAATGAATCAACTGATTGGTAAAAGATGCAAGGATTTATTATAAGATCAACAAAGCATTTCTGTGCTTAGTCCTAAGGCAGTTGCTTGTATCTACTTTGTTAGTATAAAAAGTTTTAAATCTAAGATAAAGTATCTAAGTATAAGATTAAAAGGACTAAAATCTACAATGAAATAATTATGGGTCAGATTAAAATATGAAAAATTTTTGTGGAAATAAAGCGTAATATTTGTATTTATAAATTACGAATAAAATTGCTTTTAAAATAAAAAAATAATCTCAATTCGTATATTCTACCTTAAACTATTGTAAAGATTAATAAGGTAATGACTTTCAACGTAGTAAGAACTAGATTTTTTATACTACACAGCTAATCTTATGAAGCAGAAAAAATTTCATCTCTTTGAATGAGAACCAGAACGTTAGCTGTTGATAATTTCGAAATATCAGATGGAGATAAGGGCTTCTAAGGGCTTCTATTTTTTTGCAACATAGTCTAAGATAACAAGGAACGAAAAAAGAATAGTTACAAAAACATTGAATAGGTGTATCATTTGTTATTTATCATTAACTTCAGATAACGTATTATTTATAACCTCAAACAAATCAATCTTGTTACTATGGTAATGTAGGCTATTGTGACATTTCAGATAACCTGAGAAATGTGTTAGTTCTTTCCTACTAAAGAGTATAACCCACCGTAGTTGTAGAAACATTATCGTAGATATTTTTTTACGATAATAATGCAAATCAATCAACCCTTCAGATATCTTAACGAGAGCTTTAGATTAATCTTGCTTAGGAGGGACTCTTTGGCGTAGTTGCAGGGACAAATCAGCTACTTCTATCGGTAGCGTTTCACGTTTCCATTTGAGACTTAGTTGTGGAGCAGCTAATTCTACAATAAGGCACCAGTCTATAAAATTGACTTCTATCGGTAGCATTTCATATTTTCAGTTGAGACTTAGTTGTGGAGTACCGTAGGCACTGATCTACAAAATTGAAAGTCTTGCAAAAAAGCTCGCTCACGTATTGCTATCAATTACTGCATTTCAGGCGTCATACAAAGACTTGTTTATTTTTGCTTTCCATTTGATGTAGCATATCACGACAATCAATTTAAATTGTCAGGCAAAATTTTTAAGAGAACAATACTTTGATTACTACGAATATTTTATGCAGATAAGGTCGTATTTTAAATCTTTTCAAAGGTTGATTCGAGCACAGACCCTACCTAATAACTAATCTCCCCTTTTTCATATACATATTTTTCATATATATAATTTATAAATTATATTCCATAATGCTTTATTTTCAATTAAAATTTGACTTTAGACTAAAATATAATTCCTTCATTAACAGCAAAGTTTCAGTTAAAACCGCAAATTTTAATTTATTTCATAGTACAAGAAAACAAATATAAAACAATTAAAATTTGAATTTTGGTACTTAATGTAATTATTGAGGTACTTTAGTATTAAATTGCCACCACGAAATGTAATTAACTTTAATGTTAACATCTTCATAGGCCTAGACAGTTCATTAACGTTAAATGTTATTAATTACTTTGTTAAATTTGCTTCACTTTAAATTAAGGTTCTTCACAATTTCATAGTCCATTTAACTTTATTTGATTGCTATGTCATGGCGGAAATTTTTAAAAAATATTTTCACAGAATTAATTTAATGAATTATTAAAAATTGAAGCCGTCGGAAAATGTTGTCAGGCAAGGAAAATTTAATTTTAATTTATTAATTACAGAAAAGTAATAAATTTAAAGACTTCAGTACTTCAGTAATTCAGGAAGAAGCTGAGGTCAATTGCTGCTGAACTGTGCAATCAGAATTAATGATTGATAAGTGCTATTAAATGTTTTTTTTTAATATAAATTCTTTAAAATAATAATAAATATGTCAAGTGAAATTCATTTGTATGAAGCATTTTTATGAATTTTTTTTTAATATTAAATCATTAAATATAATCCATTAAGAGTATACAATCCAGACAAGATTTCAAACGTAAATAAAACGAAGGTTTTAAACCCGCAACGAAGTAAACAAAAAGCTAAAGAAAATCGTCAGCAAAAAGGATGGACAATGCAACAGATGATGAATAAAAAATTAACAACTAGTGGACAACAGCGAAGTACAAAGAAGGACAATGCAGAGTCCTTAAGATAACCCAACCTAGGCAGTTATAAACTCCACAATTACACACATATTAATATGATATTTTGTGTCTCACAGTATGAGCATTAGAACACATTCCAACTAAGTTATTAAACCTCGAGAATAAAAATTAAAAATTGGATTGACTTCTACATCTATTCTGACTTTTCTTCATTTGTGATATACGTAAAAAATTGGATTGATTTCTACATCTATTCTGATTTTTTTTCATTTGTGATATACGTAAAAATATAAATAAAAATTTATGAACATTTAACTAAATTAAATAAAGTGAAAGCTTTCTAATTTTAGGTAGAAAGAATTTGGTAGTAATGTAGCGTATACCTCAAATTTCGACTGGATTTAGTGTGGCTAATCCTTAGTCTGGTGTCAAATATGACTCCAGAAATTTTTATTTTTTATAATGTATCACTGCATCAAACTCCCTTATTTTGTTAGCTGGCAAATCAATCTTTTCATTCTAAAATTTACATATAAGGTCTGATGCATAGATTACAGCAAGTTCCTGCCTGCCTTGTCCTTCTTATTTTATCACAATACTGCTATACCGTTCAGGGCTTTCAAATTCGTAGAGGAAAGCGCTTTTTTATAGAATATTTTGATATGCTAATTCCTATAAGTCCCGAAACGTATTAGAAGTTAACTTTGTTATTACTTCTTAACTGACAGTTCCATACTAACATAGAATCAAAAATGTGTGAATTTAGTAACAGATAGACATTGTAACAGATAGTACGCAATTTGTACGTCTTTCGATGGAATATATTTTTATGATATGTGTGCATTTCGTCTCATAATCATTTTCAGCCCTAAAACTGTCTGTGAACCATTTGATTTTACACTCCTTAAAAGAATTTACATAATTGTTTCATTTTAGTTTCCTGCTGAACTTAATCAGAAAGAGTTCCTCAAAATACTTGCAAATGTTTTTCTATGGAAAGTTGAGTAGGAACTTGTCAGATAGGTCCTTAAATTCTATATTATTTTCGAAACTGAAGCATTTATTTTTATTCTCAATATTGTTGTATATAGATTAAGTTGAGTTACGCTGCCTTGATATTGTCTCTGATGCCTCAGTTTACTATATCAACTTACTTAGCACCTACGGTACATTGTGATGCCACTACTTAGCATGACACCTTCATTGCTAGTTACCTATGGAAATATTTTGGGGTCATAATAAAGCCCAGTATATTTTTAATCTTAACTTTGGACTCTTTCTTATGTAAGTGAACTTAAGACTTTTGTGTAGGAATTTCGGTCTACTTTTTTTTAGAGTTAGTCATCAACCTTTCAACTTATACAATATTCATAAAAGAGCATTTTTAAACTAAAAACATATCCACCAAACAGCCCATGACCGGTCATACTGGTCACTACTATGTTGCATCCACTTTCTGCACCATCATGTGTAGAGGGACAAGTTCTTGCGTTGGTTATTTGTCATTAAAAATATATTTAAGAAGCCTCAAAGTGTACTTTGCAAACATTTTAAGTGCCAGTAAATTAAAAACAAGTAAACTATTTTCGAACGCTTATTCAACTAAAGTCTCTTTAATGACAAAAGACATAAAACCTGAAAATATCACAACAAATTCGTTGAAATAAATTTTCAGTTTATGCCATGCAATTAAATATTTTGCAAACTTACCAAATTTTTATTGCGTGTACACTGCAAAAGTTCCTGATAAAGTTTTTCGGCCTGATCCATGGCAACTTCGAAAGTTTTTTGTATTGTGCCAATTAAGTAATCCCGCATGGACTCCAGCACAGGCTGCTCATCACCATCTGACGCATATCTGTGTAAAGTAAAGGTCGGACATGAAAATAAACATTAAAATGGCAGTAAGTAAATATACAATTAAAAGTGTTGTTGTAGTATGAGCGGAACCGGAAATAGAATAAGAAGTAAAAGTACGTCTGTATTTACAACAGAACAGACTTAACGCTTCAACAACTGAAAACAAGAAATAAGGGAAGAAATAAAAAAAATAACAATAATTACTACAAATTAGTATGAAATGGCAGAAGATTAATTAAATTAATTGAAATGAATGTGCCTCCTTAATTCAACAGCCAGTAACATAAAGTAAAGTAATATATAAAATACGAAAATGCAAACCAAACATCAGTAAACCAAAATTGTTTGGTATTTGGTGGGGAGTTGTGAGGCGAATAATTCCAATTGGATGTGGTTGAGTTTAATACCATCAGAAGATGGGAATTAGAGTTTTGTGCGTCTGTTTGGGCCAAAGGAAAACGAAAACCAAAGCTTAATTAAAAAAATAAAACAAATATTTACTGGTTCAGTAGAACAAATTACGTTGTCAAAGCTTCAATAAACCAGAAATGGCTCATTTAGTTAATGTCCCAACACAGAAAATGACTTAAAATATTGGCTACCAAAATTTTGCTGAAGGCGAGGAAATGATTTCGAAAATTAATGAAATATTAATATAAGAAGCATTTCAAAATTAATTTTTAAAGTCAAAAATGTAAAAAGATACAAAAAAATTTAGAAAAATATTTACATAAATGAATTTTAGATATAACGTAAATTTGTTACTTAAGATTAAATAAGTGGGACTCGTTTTATATATAATATATAATACATAAAAATATATATATATTATGATATAAATATTACATTTGCTAATTACTTTGGACAGAAAATTCTGCTTGAATTCTCCACAACAAAAAAGTAAGGGAAATATACAAAAGAGCACGGAATGGTGACAAAGTCATTATGAAAACACTATTTGGAGTGGTGCCAAAGTTTCAAATATGGTGATTTCGACATCAAAACTAAAGAGCAACTTAACAAAAAAACTTGAAAAATAAAGAATTGAGAACTTTATTCTACAAAATACTGTCTTACATTATTTGACTTAACATAATCAGCTGAAATCAAGCGGTTAAATCAGTTGGATTTATTTAAAAGTATAAAAATTATAAAACATTCGATTAAAGACCAAAATGTATGATGTCTGATATGTATCATTAACACTATAGAAAAAAGTGCCAATTTATTACGAATTATTAGTCATAAAAGAAATAGAAATCATTTAATTAAAATTGATCCCAAGCGAAAAGAATTGTATATTCACCCAGTCAACCAACCAACTCAATGCCAAAGCGAAGTATTCATAGAGTCACTATTATGAAATCCATTTTCTGATTTCATAAAGCTGTTATCCATTATGAGCTGCTCATGTTCAATATAACTAAAACAGACTAGACGAAACAGACAACAATTGATTTGTTTGCAGAGTTAACAACGCCAGCTTGCACATTAGTGTGCCAATTAAAAACCTGTCCTAGTAATAACGATTGGGTAGTGTTACTAAATCCTTCATATAGCCCAAACTTTACCTTTTCAGCTTAACAACGATTTCACTTAATGAGGAAAGTCGTTGTTGAAGTAGGATTCAATCGATTTCATAGTATCAATTCATTATTGATTTCAAAATACGATACGACTGTTGTTAAGAACCTTTCAATACTTCATCAGATTAAAGAAATTTAAATAGTTAAAATTTTTAGTTTCAAAGGTAAATATCCATCAATAAATAGAAAAATTACAAAATTGCTTTAAACAATGCACCTTTGTGTATCGACATTTACATTAATACCTTAATAGATTAATAAGACGTTGCTTCATACAACAGCAGCAATATGATCAACGCTGTCGACATTCAAGATATACTTCAAAAACAGAGTCTACTATCATACTTATATCATTGCATACCATAATATATTTAATATTAAAAACAAGAAGTTTATTAAGTCCTTATAACAGTTTTGCCTTCTACGAATATAGAAATTTCTTCATCAAAACTTTAAAAGAAACTAAGGCGAGTATGTATTCTATACCAACGTCCTCCTGCGGGTAAGGAGTTAGAATATTCTCAGGTCTAAGCTTGCCTGTTGTAAGAGGAGACTAATATACCGACACCATTTCGACATTGTTTGAAGTGTAAATGGTAGTGAATGAGATTCAATTGCGATACTCGACTGGATATGTATAACTGGTACCACGGGGATCAGTGCCCACAGCTATGGTGTTGTGGTGGCTATGGTTAAACTCAAACTTACGCGGGAAGAATGATTGTATTTTACGTCATTCCGCGAGAAGCTGCGTATTCATACCCGGTGCTGAAACACAAGAATCAGCAGAGGTTTTGGTAGGCCTCCCTTCTTACCAAGGGATAAGTTATGCGAAATACATAATTTAAATTGGTGCCGGCGGAAATTACTTGGAATTTGCAATTGGGCGTTTATCGGCACATTGTCTTTTTATACGTTTGATATGACCCAAAGAACAGTAGAGGTTTAGATAGATTTCATTTCTCAATACGTAAAAAATTATATACAAATATATAACTTCAATTAGTACCGATGGAGATTTTTTTGTTAGTGCATTATCTATATAAGTGTTTTACACTACTAATATCATCTAAGTTCTAAAAAAAAAAAAAACAAATCGATTTATCTCAGATGGATATGATACTTTCTCACTTTTGATTCTTTGTTAAAACTTTAAAGGAACCGCGTAGGATCTATATTCATATTTTAATGACAATGTCAACCCTCTACAATAAAGTATAAATTAATAGAAATCTTATAAATGCATATGTTTGGTGATACAGAAATTGCATGCTGCATCATTAAGTAGTAACAGACCGCATTAAATCTATGGCAAGAAAATTAGAAAATTTTAAAATTAATATAAAATTTTCGTTGTTTATAAAACTAAGTTCAAGCAATTATTTAGCTTTATGCTTTATGTACCATATCTCGAGAAACACAAGAAGATAAAGTTTTATTGCCTACCATTTCCAGGTAAGAGCCAGTTTCAAGATTAGAGTGATACCGGTAACTGGTATTAATAACAGCAGATGAATGATGTTATTGTATACATTATTCTTACAATAAGAGTTGTGCTGCCTTAATGATCAAGTTATTTTACAAAATTACATGTGCTTTAGAGAATAATTTCATTATCGTATAAATAAGAAGGCTCTTTCTCAGTTTTTTCTGAACATTCATCTGCCCAATTTATTACCAGGCAAAATATAAAAAATTTCTAGAAAATTGTTTTATTTTTGAAAGCTTTAAACAACAAAGGTTACAATCTAAGAAAGTAGATAAAATTGGTTCAAAACCAGTCTAAGATGCAGATACGTTAAATTATTCACGCAATAAAACTATATAATATAACTATATAACGTAACTACATAATATAACAATATGATATAACTATATATTAGCCCTGGCAAGAAATCGTGACAGTTGGTAAAAGTTCGTTGTAGCCCAATATTCCCCTGGGAACGTAATGGAATGAAGAAGATATAACTACTTAATTCTTCAACTTCTTCCAACGTTCTCACCAATCTATTTTTTCTTTCTCTAACTCAAATTTTTTTTATTTTTCTGTCAATCTATATAAGACTTTATAGTCCCATTTCTTAGATTTGAATACGCGAGAATCTACACTTTTATGTTTAAATCGTGAGATGATGAAAAACAGTCGTTACAAATATTTTTCTTAAGTTTTACCAATACATACACGTTAATAAATTATTTCTAGCTTTAACATATATTTTAAATATTCAATGTTAAATACGAGTATATAGTAGGGTTCACTTACTTATGCACAAAAGCGATTAAATCGGCAGCACGACCAGAGCCGTCACATACCACAACAGGTACCGGCGGCGTATCTGTCACGTACTCGAGCACTGCACGTATAGTATTTGTACCTCCTTCGATGACAAGACAAACCACGGGTGTGCTGGAATGTGTAACTGAAAGTAAGAAAAAAATGACATAAAAACCAAATCAAGAAGTGTGAAGTCCTTCGTAACGGCAAAGGTTGACACGTTTAACGCAATTAGTAGAGGAGCACGAGGAAAAAAGGAATTTTAAACGTACACAAATTGCAGTAATTGCAAGGATACACACAATTTGTTACGCATACAAGATATATCTTTCAATGTGCAAGCAAATATGGTACACATACATTTAGCACTGAAAGGACACTTTCATGCTGCATGCTGTGCTCTTTGAATGACTTAGACATTTTGAGTTTATACCGTTGTAGAGTTTACCATTGGACATTGGTCTGTGTATTATATGAAAATGTTAACATGGTGAGATTAAATACGACAACGCACTTTATTATTGTTTAAAACTTTTGACAATTCAGCGGAAGTTCAGTTGTGCAAGATGGTAGTTAGTTTATGATTAATAGAAAATATGTATGCACTCTTGATGCAGATTTTGCAACTCGTTCGCAGATGTCATTGAGCAAAGATTTGTTTTTGGTACCACATTGTATAAATCTTTATTAATAACTTTGACAATACTTTCATATAAAAGCTGAAAATCCTTTTAATCAAAGTCGTGTATGCTTAGTTTAGAGTTCGTGAGTTCGTACTACAAATAAATACATTTCCAATTTCCTTTATAGAAAATTGTTTGCACAAAGTTTTATTTTGTAGCCGTGACATTTGTGCACCTGTTTCCGGAATGAAATATCTACTACATAAAAATCTAGTTATTTTCTGTGCAAATAAAAATGAAAATCTAATAAAAAATGTTGTACGTTGAAGTGCGACAACTCCGAACAGATTTACTATAATTTACACACATATGTTGTTATTGTGTGTTGTTACTATTGACAGTTTAGTAATTTTAAAAAAATACGATAACCCTACGAATGTTATAGACGGTGTTATGAAAACAGTTTATTACATGGATATAGCTAGGAACGTCATTGCATTCAAATTGGGAAATTGGTTTCGATTGCAGCATTAAATTTCCTGCATATATATATGTAGAAACCTTCGTCAGCTATCAATCATATTTGGTTTCTCTTTCATTATGAAATATTACTTTGAACACAGTACATATACCAAATATATTTTTTTAGTACGCAATAAAATTAAATAAAAAAGAATTTATTTATAAACATAAAAACTTACATGGATGTAGTTTTAGATTTGAGATGAATTTTTCCAATTTTCTTCTTAGTATTAATTCGGCGCCATATTTGGCTTGTGTGCCATTGTCTACCAACAAGAAGTATGCATGACGATTATTCAACACAGCTAGCTTTGATCTATTAAATATAAAATACAATATACAATATTATTATTAACTACAAATCACTTGACAAATTTCGAATTTGTTATTTTTGAAATTTAAAAATAACAGACACGTGCAGGGTTCACTGTACATTAGTTCTATGTATTCTAACAGGATGCCCTGCGGTGTATGATTAACAAGTAATTTAACATGGCGGCAGCAGTGCTGCCAATGGAAACACTTTGTCTGGTATGAACTTGTCGTTTAGAAACTTAATTGCTTCATTTACTACGCACCTGGGGGAACTTATGCTATGACAAGGCACCTCACGATTATGGCCGAGTAACTCATGATTACGTTCCACAATGCCCCACGGTGCAATACCAATGCTAACAACACGTCCGGAACGCTGTTGGCCCTCCAATAACAACGCATCTCCAACTTGTTTCGTAACACCTGCAAGTATTATTTAGTAGAATAGTTTTTATTAAAGTTTCAGGCAAAAATGTGTAAAATGAAAGTGTGAAATAACGTGAAAAGTGAGAAAAAATGTAAGAAAGTGTGAAAAAACGGTGAGAAACTGTGAAAAAACAGTGAGAAAGTGAGAAAAGCTGTGAAAAAGTGAGACAAATTGTAAAGAGGTTAGAAATGAAAAACAAATTAAAACGAAACAAAAATAAGAAAAACTTATAAATGAAGAAAATATCATACAGAGAAAATTAGTTTTAAGTAAAAAAAATGAACCTACGAAGTTTTCTTAGGACTTCCAAGAATTTAAATGAAAAAATATAGCTTGAATTTTAAAAATTTCTAACGAAATGCCACTTTTAATACTTTTATTCAGTTATCCATAGTAGTATATGATTATAAAAATATTGCTAAACAAATTTAAAGTTAAAACTTTTCTGTTTAATTTCAATTCATTAGTTTATTCAACGAATTCTATAAAAATTTTTAAGAAAATATTTACAATAAAAAGGTAAGGAAAGTTGAAGTTTGTTTTATAAACCGAATAGTGATAAGAATCCCATTCCATTTTTTTTTGAAGTTTAAAGCTAAAAGCGAAAGAAGTCTTAAGTAAATTAACGAAGACATATCAAAAGGACAGATTTTCTCCATATAGTTCAAGATATAGAGATTATGCGCGATATTATGGAAACATTGATTTAGCAATTAATTAGTGACTTTTTTTGACACATGTTTCAACACCCAATTTTTATAAACGTGCACCCAACATACCCAGGTATGTACATATGAAGTATTTTCAAAAAATACATATATTTTTTAAGTACACAATCGGGTAAGTTGACGGTTGATGAAAATGATAATTCCGTCATTTTCAAAAGTGTACTTAAGAATTATATACACTAGAGAAAAATATGTGCTGGAGAGAAAAATTCTGGTTGCACTTGAATGCATATGGGCTTAAATGAAAGCTATTTAAGATAAATAGAACCCTAAAAAAATAACCGAAATAAAGTTTTCATTTTCATAGCTAAAGTAGTGGTAGGGTTCGTGTAACATTATACCTACACCTATTTTTGACAAATGATATCGGATTTTTATGGCTCAAAATTTTTTTAGTGCACAGTGTTTTCAATTCCAACTTACAGAATCTTTTATTTTTGTTATTTGATTAAAAACTGATTTAGTAATAATCACTTTAACACGGACGAAACCCAACAAACAGCCTATTTTGAAAAAGAAACAGGCGCGGAGTCACAATGCACTTTAAGACCGTGTGCGAGTTCAAGTAAATTGAGGTAAAGTAAATTAAAATTTCCTAAGGTTTTTTTAGCTTATAAAATTTTCTTAATAGTAACACCTAATTTACCTAATTTTTATCTAATTTACTCTACTCGAAATTCTGGAAAATACCAACATTCGCTGGCATACCGACATTATTAACCATTTACGATCAATTTACTCTAACTCGCACACGACCATATTGTTTGTTGGTAATTTGTACTCACAAAGATGTCAAAAATCAAACTGTCTTAATACAGATAGGTTTCAATATACACTGGCTCATTTCCGCAGATATCTGATGGCTTATATCTCAAATTTTATAAAATAAATTTCAAAAGATTAAAGACCATGCATTATGAATGCTCTGCTTTTGGCAGAGACTTCAATGCGTAGTTGGCGTTGCTATACTTCTATATAATCTTTAAAACAACAAACCCAAAATTTTAATATTAATTAGAAATCTGAACATACATCATCACAAATCAGGACTACAGTACAAAATAGATCTATTCGGTGTAAACTAACCTCTATCATAATAATAACAGTTATAATATTAATTACAAAAAATTTATGAGAATCTAAATAGGTTGCAATGCAAATTGGCCTCTATATTAATAATAATAATTAAA
Organism: Teleopsis dalmanni; assembly: GCF_002237135.1. Classification (NCBI taxonomy): domain Eukaryota; kingdom Metazoa; phylum Arthropoda; class Insecta; order Diptera; family Diopsidae; genus Teleopsis; species Teleopsis dalmanni. Next base: position 69,604,047 of record NC_051847.1, on the reverse strand, counting down.
ATATTAATTGCAATAACACTTATAAGAATAAAAATAATTATAATAAATAAATAAAAAACTAACTCACCTGTATTTGTGCCGCCAGTGAAAATCCAAGCACCCGTTGTTTTGGCAGCTTTTAATAAACCTTTACGAATTTCCTAAAAATATATAAATATCTGTATAAATCTGGAAGATGTGAAAAAAATAAACAATATAATAAAAATCTAAATATATAATTCATATTTTTTATTAAAACGATTGTGATCACTGATTACAAAATGAACATATAAAAATGTTTCAAGAAGTCATTGATTTAAATTAATGTATTTAAAATAATTTTTTTTGTTAAAAGCTGTTAATATTATTTCTAGTCATTATTGGATCTGTTTTTTTAGTTCCATCATTATTTGTTTTTTCATTTATTTTAGCTTTAAAAGTAATAGATATCTGTTATATATATATATGTAAGAGTACTTTCTCTAGAATCATACAACATGTTTTCTTCGAACTAATACAGCTGATGTAGTCAATACTTTTGAGTTTTCTTTGTAGAAAATGTTTTAGATTATATCGAAACATCCTTAAATATTATAAAATCCTCACACTGTCATGCAAACACATATTTCTCCAATCATATCCAAGAGTTTTGAGGAACTCAAATCACTATTCGATGTGCGTTATCATTCAAACAAGCTCTTTCTCTCTAATTCAATATTAATAGGCCCATTTGATAACGTCCAGAAAAAAACATAATGTTTTTAAATTTCTATTAAATATCAGTTATCACTGCTTTGAGAAATAGTCATCTAATTATAGCTAATCTGACAAACACCCCAGATTCGTGCCCAAAATGATTTTGTTCTAGACATTTATTTATGTGTCAATTAATCAAATTTTAAATACTAATTACCCCGGAATCATTTTGAGATCGATTCGTGTCGTTAGGTTCATTAAAAATATGCAAATATAGCACCTTATTAACACATTTTTGTAAGGATTTCATTAGATATTGTAAGAATTTTGTATGGATTTTATATAAAAAGAGGACACACACTGCTGTGCATTAGTCGAAATTGTTTAAAATAGTTAATCTTTAAAGGTTAAAGCTAAAGGTTTGTAAAATATGGATCACGTATCATAAAAAATGTTCGAAACTTTAAGTTAAATCTTTAGTTTGATTAGTTAATATGACGATATAAAACTCATAGAATGTTTTTGTAAATTTATATTTCATTATTTGGAATATTTAATGCAACTATTAAGTACAATATACGGCGAGAAATTAATATTTTAAGAATAATGGTCAACAATAATATTTATTAATTATTTAATAAATTACTATGTGTCAAACATGCTTAAAATATTAATATAACCTTATAAAGTCTATATAAATTTTTATTGTAATATTTTGATTTATCATTATATTTAAAAAACCCTTTACTCATTACAGATTTTGCTTTATAAATATTTTTAAAACTACATAAATTTTATTCTTATTCGAATGAATTCATTTTGGCTCATAATTTCAATTTTGCCACTGTAAGTCTTAGCTACAGTAAAAGTAATAATTTATTTGACTATATATTATACAGTTGCGAATAGTTTATACGTATTTTATATTTATATGGTAGAAAATTGCAAAAAATTTTAAGCCATATTAGTATGAAATTTATGGAATAATATTTTTCATCTTCGATTGAACATGCTTTATTTGGAAGCAATAAAATTTTGGCAATAATTTAATAAACTATTACAATCGGAGTAGTTCGAATCCAGAGAAATCAAATTGTGTATGTACAAATTATTCGTAATGTACCTTGACATGTTACCAATGCACATATTTGTCTAGAATTAAATCCTAAAAAAAAAACAAAAAAAAAGGCACTTAAAATACTGCGAGAACGTGATTTTGAGAAACCACTCTAAAAATTTGGTTCGCCAAATTATGAATTACGCAAGATTCAGCTATCGTACTGGATGCACTGCGTAAGATCTGTAAGGATAACATTTCAGATACTTGAAAAGCAAATCCAATTAAGCTAATAAATGTTTCTTGTTTTAAGTTATGTTAAATAATTTATATTATTTATTGTTATATACATATATAAATCACATTGAGTTGGCAACGTAGTCTACAAGATTAATAGCCAGAGTAATGGATTATAGTACTACTGCACTATATAGTACGTTTCACGGGATATTGACTATCTTGCTTAAAGATGAAAAACATGAACGCATATACAAGTTGATGGTGCGGTTCCTATATTTTTATATAATTGATAGATTATAAAGTTCTTATTTTTAAATCAAAAATTTGTTTGTCCAATCGTGTTACTACTCTTTTTCAATTCTAATTTATGATACAAAAAGGAATAATAAGCTACTCCTAAAATTTTCTCAATTATAAAGTTATAAGTACATATAACCCAATGTGTCAACACCCGCCCCACCGGGTTCCTTTTTCATATTAAAAAATCCGTACTAACTTTTTATCATCAGCGTACTAGGATTTATTTTCGTTTATTTCCGAAAATAAAATAAAAAAGATTTTGATAAAAAATTAGAGGTAGTCCTTGACAAATACAAAACTCTTAGGTGTGCAGATGTGCAGAGATGTATAATTTGTTTTTAACTCTATACTGTATACTTTATACTGTTGGGGATTTTTATATGTATGCTATGTATAAATTGTTAGCTGTTGACATATAGGTTAATTATTCACTTTTTAAATTTTTATAATTCATTTCAAAGTTTTCAATATGACCTGTTAATTTATTATGTGATAATTTCACATCATACAATTGCTTATCATTTAATTAATAAAAGTAGTGAAGTGTCAAAACGCTTCCATTTAATATAATTATCATTTAATTTGAAACTTAATAAAAATTGAATACTACTATTAATTCAGTGTCAATGAACATAAAGTAGTGTTTAAATAGACAATCGTATGAGTGCATTAAACAATTTCACTTAAACACTTTCCAACACTGCATAATTAATCAGAAGCACATGCTAAAGACTTAAATAATTTTTTGGAAAAATTGAGAAATTCTTTGCCATGACTGCCAGTGACTACAACAATACTTGAGAGCAATTAGTAGAAAACAAGAGGTATTACAGAAAATTGATTAATGATTATGAATTGATGTATAAATGACTATTATAAGAAACATACTTTTTACTATGGTTTTGGGGTAGTTGATTTTTTGCTTTATTAGACATTAATCAATTAATTATTTAACCTCAGTAGCATAGGTAAATGATGTGGTGTCAGTTGCCGATCAGCTAATCTGAGTTGGCAACCTTTTCCAAAGTTACGAACACAAGAATATAACAGCGAATACTTTAAGCAATTGTAAACGTATTGTTAAAATGATATAATGAAGATGGTTTGAGCGAGTAGTATTGACTCATATCCAACATATAATTAAACTGTAGTTAATCGCTGCAGTAGTTAAAGACTCTGACTATAGTCCAACTGAATAGAATACTGTATGAATTCTCATTTTCACTTCAGATTTATTATATTCATTGTGTGTTTTAGCCAGATTCATATGGTAACTCTCCCAGTAGAACTTCTTACAGATCAAAGGCCACTACCAAAAGTACAATGAGTGCGCAATAAGTGATAAAATTTTCTTCTGATGTGTATATAGTATGATATAGTATTGTAATTTTTGCGATAATGATATCAGATCATACATAAGTGGGAAATGTTTTTATTTTCAATGGGGCTTAATAATAAAAAAAACAGTGATTTGCTCATAAAAATTAACTTTTTATTTTCGGACAAACTTTTATCAAAACATTTTTTAATTTAATTCCAGATACTACGAAAACATTCTCTGAAATGATTCAATGACTAGTTTTGCCAGGAAAAAGCATTGGCAATGAAATGTATTGTTGATGAGCATAAAAAAGAGGAACTCATTAGGTGCCAGATCAAAACTTTATTAGTAAATTCGAACTATGCTCGAAAAATCAATATATGAAAGCTCATATTGCCGTGATAGCGGTTGAATTTCTCATCTCACAAGTATATTTGGAAAATAAAACTAAGATCTATCATTTAAAAATGAACGTTATACGTTGCTCTAATGACTGAAAAGACATATCTATTTTTTCCGAAAACCCAGCAAACAATTCATTTTGAAATATTTGGACTGCTAACAACTTTTGTTGGGGATGGTTTATTATGATACACTCATGCTTCCATGTCAACAGCTTTCTAGTTTAAGGCTGATATTTATAGATTTGTAACTCTTAACCTGTCACAATATTATACAAGAGTTTCAATGCAGTGCCATTAAATCTTGAGCAGTCTTCTTTCTATTTTGGTTTCAGGTTTTGCCAGATTTTGAGGCATCCAACGAGAACGAATCCTTTTTATGGTTAATTTATCATGAAATAAGCGTTTCAAGTATCTCATATGATGACTTTTCGTTGCGTGCTATTGCTCATTATTAATATTTGAAGGCACACTACCCGATTTCGGATGACAATTACAACCTAAGTTTTTAAGTGAAAGACACCTGCAATTAAACTGCAGTGTTTGATAATATGAAAAGTTTATGGAGTACCAGGTGTTGTAGTACCTATACTTAGTACATGTTTCACGCTTCACTGATGTAAAAAATCTAAATAAATTGTCACACGAAAAAGTTCACCAGTTTATTCCACTTTTTTCTTGAGATACCATTCTAAAGTCTTTTTAGTTAACTCATATTATACTTAAATGACAGAGTGTTTAAAATAGGACTACGAAAAAAAATTGTCAGACTGTGTAATCAATATGTCAGTAATATGTCAATATGCCTTAAAAAAATTTCTTTTATACCAAATTTCTTTCTAACTTCAACTTTTATTTAAAACACGCTTACCTTTTTCAGCTTTGGTTGCAGTTCAAAATTGGCTTTGCCACCTTGTACAGTTATAAGTAATTTAGGCAGTTCCAGATTCCATTCTTTTGTAAAGAGTTGCACCAAGAGTTCTGGACGGGTATCAAAAGACAAGCGCACATACTAAAAATTTTAAAATATTTAAAAAAAATCAATTTAAAATCAATATAAAAAGTACTTTTATTTATTATATATAGTTTTTTATATATTTTCAAGCAAAATGTAGTATATAATGATATATTCAAGTTTTACAAAGATACGAGGACAGTGCACACATTACTATCGTTTTTTACACATGGAGTTTCATGTTGTTGTTGTTGTAACCCGTTGGGATCTGCTTTAGGGGTGGTAAACGGCACTTGTTCGTCGTAGTTGACGAGTGGCACTGAGACGTAGACCCAGTCGTTCTTAAAACCCTAGTGTTTTCTCAATGGCATAAATACAGCATATAATTCGTTGGGTAAAAACACAAAAAAATCTAATAGAAGGATGTTTGAAGAAACAGTCTATCCGGTATAAACTAACTCTCTGTTAAAAACGCATATTAGCTTTTAAACAGTTTATAGAAGTCATATTAAGCTTTATACCTATTCAATTCTCTGATTGTAGACACCAGTCGTAGATTGTCTTATAAGAAGACGAGATTCACTAAAGCCTTTTATGTGAATCTACTGTGATACAACAATTTTAACTAAAATTGGTTCGAAAATTTTGAGTTCGTCATTTGTTGGAAAATGAATTTACTTTGTATCAAGTTTTTGTAAAATTATTTTATATTATTTCTTGTATATTAATATTATCCAACGAATATTATATTAAAAGGGTTTTTCGTCTACCAAGAGCCGTTTTTTTTTAATCAGGACCTGAAACGCGCCAATTCCTACTTTTTTCGATTTGAAGAATAAATGACTTAATTTGTATTGAAAATCGAACCATCTCTCTTCCCGTACAAGGAATCATCTCTTGCAATTAAGCCATTTGTGTGTAAGAAAACACCCTGTATACATGTATATGTATAAAAGATATAAAACTTTTGAAAATTAATAATAAAATTGATTGGAAAAGTTTTCTTTTGTTCACGTCAGTTCAGTTCAGTTGAGCATAAAATTTTATTTTATTTTTTTACAACAATAAAAAAGCGTAGATATGCACCTTTTCTTTAATATAGCATAACGAATAAGTATCCCTCCTTGTGTTCGTACAAAGGATTTGATTTAAGCATTTTCAGTTTCAAATAAACTAATACTATTTAAAAAGTGAAATATCTAATTTTTATTATCATTTCCGTTTCCCGTCGTTTTTCTTTAATTTTTTCCTGAAATAAAAAAAAAATTGCATATATAGTTGAAGTTTACCTGCGCTTTTGTAGGATGAGCACCTCCTTGAAACTCAATAGTACCATAAGCGTCGGTGGGTTGTGCACGTGTATGTTTCTGTGGCAGCCAGGCATCTCCTGGAGAGCCACTTTCGATGCCAGGTATCGTTTGGTGAGTTTGTCGTGATTGACCACAGCAGCATCTGTCAAAGACAACAAGAAATTGAAATACAATAGAAATTTTTATTCCTTAGAAAATACATAAGTATATCAAGATGTGTGTGGACTTATAATGATTGAATATAACATCAAAAAATAGTGGTGTATTTGTGTAAAATTGAACAATAAGAATTAATAAAATTTTAGGTTAAATCAGTCTTGGTAGTTATTTTATATGGACATCCAAAATGGCTTCTGTTACGTTTTATTCCATTAAATCAAAAAGTTTAAGATTGAAAGCGATATAGCTAGCAATTAATATATGCGTTTAGGTTATAAATGATTAAAATATGAAATAAATGTTATATTATGGCAAAGGAATTCTAAATTCTAATAGAAAAATTATATATTATAGTACTCTTTAATTTTCTAACCCACTTTCTTAGTTTCATAAATGCTAAAATTACGCCATTAGCGTGGATTGTAAACCGTGGTATATATCATTTGGACATATACCATATATATTAGTAAGTCAATACTTCTTCAATACTAAGGATTTTTAACCACATTTCCAGGTACTTTATTTTAAAATTGTTAAATTATATTACATATAATAGTTTGGACTAGGACTTGAAAAGTTGTTTATGGATAAACAGTTCATTATGTTGTATTGCGATAGGGATGATTGTCGGCCCACAAACCAGTACATATTTCGGTTCGGTTCCTTTGAACATAATTTTTTGTCTAATGTTATGTCAAGATATTTTATAGTGTTTGGATAAAGAAAAATAGATGATTCTTTTATTTTTTTCGCTTGTCCGCTTGTCGTGTTATTAGCAAAGTTCGTAGTAGCGGAACTATGTTGTGTTGGTGAATTGCTTGTGAAAACTAGGTGCATCTATGACCCTACAATGCGTCTTTGTGGAGTATAAGAAAAATTTGTCTTAAGGAAGGTGTTTGTCATCATAATAGATTTTACCGTAATGGAATTAACATAAGGAATTATTTTTATATTTATTTTTAAAAAAATTCCATAAAAAATTCGAAATAAATTACCATGAAACCAAAAAATAATTGCATCAATACGACATAACTGTTTGTGTTCATTGCTCACTTGCATTTCCGAAAAAAAAATAATAACTATCATTCCATGTAAAGGATTGAATGAGCAACTTGGGACGAAATGGATGCAGATGTAGGTGGATATGTCAAGTGTCGGTATAGCACGCACATACGAAAACAAGTATTGCACAAATATTGATATTTGCAATAGTCAGAAATGTAAACCTGAAGAAAAGCAAAGGACTACTAAAATAATACCAAAATGTGTACATAAATGTGCCTGCTGTTATGATAAGCTGAGGTACATGAATATGTATTATGTATGCTTTTCATAATTTCAAAAATTGAATCTGTGACATTGCGTTTTGTATTTTGCAATTGCAGTTGCACATATCTCAATGCATTTACTTCATAGTGAATAGTGTTGACCCAGTTTTAATCTTCAATGACCACACATATTTGAGGTTCAACTAAAAGTTAAACATTTTTATAGGATTTTCATGTATTATCAAAATTTATGCTTGCACTGAATTCAATGAATAAAGTAGCTGATAGAATACACTATTATTTATTTTTGCAGACAATGTAATTTTACAGATAAATGTAGGAATAAAATAAAGTGTTATGCTTGTTAAAGTAAGAAATATTTAATCTTAATTATCTCTACTGAAAAAAATACTTTCACAGATACAATGTGACACCTTTTTTTTAAATGAAATACTCTATTGTAAAAAGAACTATCGTAAAATGTTTAAGGCTTTGAAGAATCAGAGAAAATTTTTACGGCTCACCTATAGCTACAAAAGTTAGTGGAAAGAAGAATCAATCTTCTTGCATGGTTACCTACTTAACAGGATCACTCAAAGTATAAAACAGATACCTTTATAAACCATACTAAAGAACTTATTAGATTATTTGTAAAATAATCTGCAGATAATGATCGGTGAATATCTTGTATTAAATTTATATTAAATTTATATATTTAATACATATCTTGTATTAAATTTATATTAAATTTATATATTTAATACATATCTTGTATTAAATTTTTACAAATTACAAATGAGGTCCTGATATGCGAAACCTGGGTAGTTCATATACTTTGTAGTTATCTTTGATATTTGCGTGATAGTGAATTAAGAGAAAAAAAAATTTAACTACGTCAGCATTGAGTTCAAAGATGCAGACCAATTAAAAACCATTCCACATGACATTTGGACTACACTCCGACTATGATCTGTCAAATATAGAATTTTTATTATCTAGTTTGTATGTTTTTAAAAAACTGATTGAAATGTATTCGCTAAAAAATTGTAATATCGGTTACGACTGATTTGTTAAAAATTAAATAAGACATTCAATATTGATTAAAGCTGAATTATAAACCAATTATTTGTGCATTTATACAAACGCATTTAAACAAAATCCGTACAAGAATTGTCGTTATAACCAGCTAGAAGCATTTATGAAGGAGAGAGTCTGGCTAATGCTGAAGATATCACTCAGTGTGTTAAAGAAGGTGACTTTTATCAAGTAAAATTGGTTTTTCCAATTACAGATAAAAAAAAATTAAAATCCTTTTGTGTCAGATAAATCCATTTGCTGTGATTAAAAAAAAAATAAGTTCGAAACATATTCACAGATAAAAGAAAAAAAAATAGTACATTAGGCGACGAATTATTAATTTAATATTGTTTGTATTATACAATAATGAAAACGCGATTAGTATCGCTGGCAATAATGCCACAACTGCTGGTGCCATTGCAAGACATTTAATAGACATATCAAACACAACCTAATGAGAATTAAAACTGAATAATATAAAATAATAATTGTAAGCGTAGTTGAATTTTGGCTATATACTTAGCATTAAAAAATATTATATATTTCAATAATAATTTTATATATGTATATATTTTCTTTTGCTAAGCAATGACTATTAACTATATGACTATATAACTATATTATTAGATAATTAGAAATTGTTTAAAGTTTTCCATATGACTATGAAATAAATTTATACAATATTAGATCCACTTTAAAATATTCATATATTCTTCAGATTTGGTGCATTGGAAAGAAAGAGTTAATAGAAATATATTCTGTAGAAAGAGCAGATCATAAGTTTTGAGAATATGCAGTACTTTTAACATCAAAATTTATTTTAAATTTAAACAAAACTTTTTAAATAATAAATGTCTGTGAGACTTTTCTTTTAAAGTGTATTAATGTTTTGTTCCTAAAAATTTTTTGGGAGGAATGCCTTTATAATACTCTACCACTTTAATGAAATAATTTGTTTAATTTTTATATGGGAAAACTTCTAAGACTTAAACATTTCTAATTTTTAGTTTTAAATAATGTATGCAATTTATAATATTTCTAATATAAATTAAATTTTAATATTTGTCATTATTTTCCGAATACTTGACAATCAAAAATTATTTTACTTATTCGGAATAGAAGACCTGGGCACACATGAATGCATGACTTTCGAAAAGACATATAATTTGGAACAACTTCGATTACTGTTTTCGTACGTTTCTACATATGTTTTCATATATGTCAACAGATATATATAAATATGTACAAGTATATACATAATTATATTTTGAAATGATTACATTTAAATATGGAAAGGATGTAACAGCACGTGTGAACTTTGTTTATTACAAACATGGGTGCAATCCAACAAGTCATTTTCTCACAAGGAACACATTTCGTATGTGAATATGCTCGAGTTTTACGAGGGAACCATTAAATATATTAACGACTTGAATTTAAAAATATTATCGGTACAAAGGTGTTAGAAATTTTTAGTACATTCAGTACTTCTAAGTACTAGAGCGTTGCAATGCTCGAATAGGTTGAGTGTGCTCGAGTACAAACATTTGGATTGAAAACTTTATTTGTTGGAAAATGTTCAATCTGTCCAAACAACAGATCTGTTTCGTTTTGTTTCAACTAAAGAAGAAATATAGTTTTTTTCTAAGAACCCACCTTTGTACACCTGTTAAATATCGATTATATGTTAATGAAACCATACACATAGAAGAGGTACTCGAAATCTTTTAAAGTGTCAAAGGCCAACAAAACCAACTAATTTTTATTAAGTTTTAAATGATTAAAATCAATCTTTGATAACTAATTATATCTTTGCATTGATTGTATTAATTAATTAATTTTTTGAACTACATGATATTATTTTCAACTAATCCTATTCGAATAGGTTCGAAGTCTCTTATTCAATAATGAGATCCTAACAAGATCATATATATTAATTTAATATATATATACCTATCATAGTGTTAAATTAGTATTTCTTTCAATAACGTCCCTGTTTGTCTTGTAAAAAAATTTAAAAGTGACATAAATTTTATAGCCGGGATTTTTGATTATAAATTTTTTTGGTATATTTCTTTACAATTTTGAATACTTCTTCTTTGATGAAGAAAAAGTATCAATAAATCATCCGTTCTGAGGACTGAGAACAGGTCATTTAGTTGTTTGTTGATAATATATTATGTCTCTCTGATTTTCTGGTTCAAAAATAGATTAACCTCCTTATTTTTTATCAACCAGATATATGCAATAGATATACAAAATCTGGAATGCATTCTTATCCTCTCGAGGATGAAAAGACAACTTTTCATATTCTTTGTAATTGTCGATCTTTAACACTGCACAGAAGGAACTTGTTATATGTAGGCAGTACTTGTCTATCAGCAGTATAGATTAAGAGCTCATTTCTAGATTTAGTTCTGGACTTTGTCCACAAAGTTTTAGAAAGCTTTGTGTAATTAAAAGTGAATTTGGTGCAATAGGACTCTTTTTACCGCCGTACCGGCTGTTGGGCGAATTCACGCCACTTGTTTTAATAATACTAAAAAATTCAATAGATAAAAATCGTAGGATTTGTTGCAAATTAAGCTTCGGATGAATTTCAATGAATCACATTTAAGCTCTCGCAGAGTAAATCACTTGAATATGTGGAATAAAATAATTATTTTCAAACAATTATTTAACATCTCCAACAATCCCGAATATATAAAACAACTATATCTGGAGCCGATATTATTATTACTTCTATTTCCTTTCTTGAAACTTTAATTCTCTAGATTCTAAAGAGTCTCAGTTCGATCATTTCGGTGTTATTATCCACGATTCATTAGCAATTTTCCAGTTTCAGTAAGGAGTATTCTCTTTTACATTCTCTGAGGTCTTTCACGACATCTTGCATTTTATATTACTTTGTAGGAGCTTGAAGATTCTACAAAAGATTTCATGTAAAATAATTTCCGTATTATTAGCAGCAGTCAATTAAACAAGTTCCAAATCTGTCAATATGGACTATATTCCTTTACATTGTTTGGGGTCTTCCACGACTTCAATTTGTTATCCGAAGTTATATCATTTGTAATACAGTATGATGTTTTGATTTAATGCCAGCTATTTACTTGCAGCACTCACTCATAACTGTAGTTTGCAATTCTAGAGTAGTAAATATTAACTGGATGAACTTGGTTTTATATGCTTTGATTCCTCAGACTTTCAATCCCAAGGTGATATTGTCGAAGCAGACAAGTAGTTTTGCTGATGATTTACTTGAATTAATATCATTTGATAAGACTGCTGTCTTGTCAGCAAATTCAATATATGTACATTCATGATCTTGTGAAAAGTCTGCTGTACGTAACGAATAAATCGTTGAACCCATAAATATTTAGTTAATGGCGTTGTGTAAACTCGTTACCATTCTTAATAAATAAGTGCCTTGATCAGAGATGTGATCTGCGAACTGACATAAATGGGAGGTCGTATACCTAATTGGTTTGCTCTTAAGTAATTTTATGTACGTGGATCTTAAAAAAGGACTTAAAGATGACTCAATAACAAAGTTGACCAGCTTAATTCTTAACTCCTTTGTTAAAATTCCAAATAATTGATTTTCTAAAATTCATTTTTAGTTGAAGTTTGTTATTTAAACTGCTTCTTTTTCGAGTACTTAAATAGCTAACCTCGTCGCTGAATGGAGGCTTGTCAGTACATGTCTGAATGTGCTTTTACACCTGTTTCTGCTTCTGTTTCTGTGTTTCAAATTCAAAATAATTCACATTAGCATGAAATTTTCATGCACATCTGCACAGAACAATTTATTTGTGTATAGAATTGTGTGTGTTGAAGTGATTTTGGATTTATTTTTGTCTCTGCTGAATAATGAATACCAATTATTTCCATGACACACCAAAAAGTTTCAACTTGACACATGTCCTCGTATTCATCACGCATACACTTCCAAATTGAAATTATTATAGATAAATACTGTGTGAATCAAAAGAGTAAATCAACTTAGAAAATCACTGATGAAATACTTTTCATTAGCGGAAATTTATATTTTAAAAGGTAAAAAATTTTAAAAGCTTATATATATTAAAAAAGATAAAAAATGAAATCAATTACTGTGAATTACGAATATATTTTTGAAAAATTATCTGCACTTGATAATTTGATAATGGTGCAATCAATTACAATTGCTGCTTTTATTGTCCTCAATCTGATGCTGTGTTACAGTGACATTATTTGATATTCAAAAAAATATTTAATCAAATATTTTGCTAAATTTAATAACTAAACTTATTGTAAAAATTCGTAAGTAGACAAGTTGGTGATAATGACTGAAATTGTTAGAAAGCTTATTCTGTCATTTGTCAACAGCAATTTCTGCGACAACTACAATTAATTAAATTATTATATTAATTCTCAAAGTGGCTCTGGACACAGAATAAAATTATATTCAACTAAAGTATAACGTCTGTAGTAGATGTAAGTGGCTCATATGAATAACTACACTAAAATAAAGGATATCATCTTTAATACTGTTGCTGAAAGAATAAAAATAACACATTGTTACAAAATTTTAATGAACTTCCATTTACTTTAATCATTTTTATTTACTTACAAATATTTGGATTTTAATTTTTAAATGAAGTGATATTTTTTTAAACGTTTAAATTAAAATATTTAAAAACTATTTGTGCAATTTAACAGATTGCAATCAAAATCGTGTAAATGCTGTACAGTACACAGAAGCTTAAAATAACAATTTACAACGGTTTTTATGCAGAATATATTTTTAAAGTGAAGGATAATATAAACCTAATAAGAATAGAAGGAAGGGTGAGCTTGAAATGACCACATTTAACGCTTGGCTCAGCAAAATTACATATGATTCTAGAGTCGGCGGAGGATGGGCATAAGGAAAGTTATTCAAACTATGATTAACATAATTAAATTAATATTCATTTCATATATTGTATTATATATTATATATTATAATATTACTAGATAACCCGACAAACGTTGTTTTGCCTTATAAAATATTTCTAATTTCTAGATAAATTCTAGTGTAGACAAAAAGTAACTTACTTATTATAAGTGTGTAAGTATGTGGTATATGCATGAAATAGGCATGGAGCGCTATGAACGAAAACGAAAATAAAAGTAACAAACGCCAAACAATATTATTTTTAAGTTATTATAGTTTATTTATTAAATTATTAATTTAAAATCAATAGATTTGTATGATACCAAGTTCCCTGGCAACAACTGTTGTATCTTCAAATTTAATTTGCCTTGGATTGACTGTAAATAATAATAATGGTAATGGGCCAGTAACATTAACCAACAACAGTCGAAGATAAAAGCACTCAGTGTGTCTTGGATTAACTGTAAATAAGCGTTCGATTTAAATAAATTGAGACATGTATCAACTGGTGAAACTTGCTTGCGGGGCATCCATTTTTTGTTTGAGCCCATGTAAGCGTGGTACTTGTGAATAGAGTAATGTTCTTGCAAAGGCACCAAAATCATCCGTACTATTACACAATTCAAAAAATGCAGTGAGTGTAGATTTAGGTGGATTTGTACCACGATCAATCACTGTCTCGTTCGTGAAAAATACACGCTGACCGTTTTCAAGATGGACGGCTAACTGAACAGCTGCTGGATCCCGTTCATGAATTAGAAAACCGAAGATACGCCAAGCAGCTTCATTGGAGCTGATGTACCGACCAATTTGGTAGAGCGTAATTTCACCGTTTTTGTTTCATTGGAGGAGCATTTACATTAGTATTTTCTACTCTAAACACAGCCATATCACTGCCTTTATGGACATATTTATATATTTGATGCTCTTCACAGAACTGCAAAACTCAACATTTATATGAGCATTGTATGTCTTGCTTAGCAGAGGCGAATACGGCAGCACCCGCCATTGTCCCCCATTATCGGGATTTTTTCGACGATATATTGGATATCCGTCGGTATTTGTTATAGTATCATTAGTGAAATCTTTAGAAAAATTTTTAGTACATTTTCCATCTGCCATGCAAGGCGAAGACGAAGAAACGAAGTGGATGTAAATGCTCGATGTACTTGTTGGCGTAGTTACATAAAATATTAAGAAAAAAATTTTTCTTTTTCAAAAATATAAACAAAATTTGTCAAAAAAATAAAAAATTTTTTGTTAAAGCATTAAGGATATTTTTGCTGGATAGGGACTGCCTAATCAGTTCAGCGGTATGAAAAATAGATAGTAGCCGATTCTCAGACCTACTGAATACGCATATAAAATTTGGTTAAAATCGGTAAAGCCGTTTCGGAGGAGTACGGTAGCTAACATTGTGACATGGAAATTATATATATAAGACCGCAAACAGACGTCGTTTGGCCTTGTGACTTATTGATGGTCTTTGCAAATGCCAATCTAATAGGAAATTGAACGCGATTAAATTAAATTGGCTTGTCTGTGAGAATCATTGGAATTCGTGGCAATAAAACTTTTTCGTTTCGAAACTTGCCATTCAAAATGGTGGCTTCGATAATGTTTTTCATCAATTTTTTAATTACCAATCGCGTACTATTGCATAGCCGTGGTGGGTTCAAATTTCAAAGTAAAATAATCGGTGATCTAACTTTCAGTCGTAAAATGTGTGGTGGCATGCCTGGCAAATCCAGTGAGTTTAAAAACTCTGCTGAATAGTTTACAACTTCGTTGGTATCACAAACTGTATCGATCGATTTGTATAATATTAAGTCGCCTGGCAATGTCTGTTTTATCTTAAAGTTTAATTCATCAACATCCACGTTTTTTTTGCTGCTAATGGCTCTTTCTGCCAGCCACCCATGATTTATGTATTGTATGTGTACATCTGGAAATACGCGGTCAATGAGAGCATTTTGGGAATCAACGATAGTGCAGAAATTAGGGGGCAGTTTTATGAATTCAGTATTTTCATAGACAAAAATTTTTCATATCATAGCAAGTTTTCTTTTTCAAAAATATAAAAAAATTTATGTCAAAAAAATAAAAAAATTTTTGTTAAAGCAATAAAGACATTTTTACTGGATAGGGACACCCTAATCACTTTAGCGGTATGAAAAATAGATAGTAGCCGATTCTCAGACCTACTGAATACGCATATTAAATTTGGTAAAAATCGTTAAAGCCGTTTCAGAGGAGTACGGTAACTAACATTTTGACAATGTAATTTTATATATAAGATATATTATTTATAATATTATAAATTTTTTATTTTATTTTTGCATTATATTGTTGCGTACGTTCCAAGATTTGATGTGGTCGTTCGCTATCGCTGGATATCGATAAATAATTAAATAATAATCGAGTTTTGTATAGCGGTGTTTTTATTGCTCTTATTATTGAACACCAACTCACAATTTTCTTCAATCCTTAATATATATAAAACTTATTTTCCAACAATTAAATACTTAAAACAGTATTCCTAAGTTTACTTGGTTTCCAAATTCATTATATATTTTGTTGTATATTTTTTATTTAAGATACTTTTAGAATATCTTATATCACTAATGGTAAAATAAATTAATATTCAGATTTTATCTAACGCCAGCTTTATTGAATTCATTTTAATATTAATCAAGCGTTGGTAATAATTCACATTACAACGATTATATTTACAACATAAAATACATTAAACAAAACTCTTTAACTTATACAGATTATATTATACGCACACTCTATAATAAGTTCACATTTAATTTTCATTTTTTTTTGACCAAAATTAGCATTGACATCTAGTCGTACTACATAGCGTATGAGTTACAAAATAAATCACATTTTATTAAATATTTATTGTATTTCGTAATAATAATATTAAGTAAATATAAGTTAATAATATATAATATAAGTTAATATAAGAAAAAAATTATTTTTAATTTGTAATGCATACTTTAAGTGCTTTTAATTTAGACAAATCTTATGTATAAGATTACAGCTTTAAATAGCAAACTTGTAAATTATTTTAAGACGCGCTAAGTTATCTTTATGATAACTTAGCTACAAATTATTTTCCTACAGTCGACTGAGTTCAGTTCTTAAATGATTTTATCTAAGAAGACTCAAGTATTTAAATTAAAACAAACAAAATTTTTGGCAAAAGTTTCAAATATTTTTATAAATGTTATTTCTTTTCGGTTTTTTATTTGTTTGAGTTGTAATTAAATAACTTGCTTAAGTTCAGACACTTTTAAAAGATACAAAAAAAATAAATAAATGAGAATGAGAATGAGGTCAACACATACAAATTTCAAGTGTCAAAAAGATTGTTACTTGGTGGCATTAAAGCGCGAAGGACGAAATTTGATGCTATATAAAAAATGTTATGACGTCTTTGAGATTATATGAACAACAAAAATTTGTTATTAATCAAAAGTTGTGTGTTATAAAGGATTAGTTTTAAAGATACTGTCGAGTGCATTCTTAAGTAAACACTGTTGGAAATTCTTAAATATAAAATTTATTACTTACGTTGTTTCATCCTTGGGACAAGGTACAAATTTAATGCATTCACGTTTTTGAAAATTTGTTTCGATCCAACTACGAGGTTGATGCTGCGTTGTTAGTAAGTGCCAGGAATTCAAATGTAAATATTTACGAAAAATAGAAAATTAAAAAGAAATATAATTAGTATACATAAATTATTTATTATCTCTTTATAAAAGTGAATTTAATTGCTCTTTTTATATTTACTTTTAATTATAGCAGACATTTAAAGGTTATACCATATATACAGTTAAAATATATATAATATTTTCTTTTAGAAAAAAATTAAAACAAAAAACTTAATTAATGTATTAAGAAACAAAAACATATATCAACACAAAAATCAACAAATAAAAATGCACAAATAAATAATTAAAATAAAGTCAAAAGTCTTAATGGAAAAGTTTCAAGCAAAAATAAACATTAATTTTGTACAATAATATTTGGTAAATTTTGTCCTTTTGCACAGAAAAGTATCTCAAAATATGCAATAAATAATTTAGCAGCATTTTTAGCATTTATTTGCTATACTCACACAAAAACATTTAATTGAATCAAATGAAATTTAATGTACCTTGAGCAGTTTACCATTTTGTAAAGAAAGATAAATATAATTAAACTTTATAGAAAACTTAAAATACAAGATGATGCTTTTTTTCTAAATGTATTTAAAGACAACACATTTTACTTCAATAAATAATTGTTTTTTTAATGAAACTTATTTGAAATTATTTTTAGTATTTGAAGAAAGTCGAGGAGATGAGAAATCGACGATATTTGTTCTAAAAATGACAAGAAACCTTTTTTGAAAAAATTAGACAAAAATAGATACAAAAACACGTTTCAAATAGATACTTTAAAATTTTACTTAAATATTATAAAATGACATATTATTATAAATTGGGTAAGAAAAGTTAAAAGTCTCTAAAGTTTTATATGCAAGACTTCCTCACATATTTTCAAATAGCTTTGATTAACAAAAATTTTAATGCAAAATGCATCTCTAGAATAAAAAACGCGTCTTTTTATATTTATATTAAAAATAATTTTAACAAATATAACGTATTTGTTTTGCAGTCGAGCTTTAGGTTGTTTTTAGATTATTATTTTATCTCTAAATTTAAAATAAAATGAAAAAAACTATTTATTTAAACAAATATTATAGTCTGGTATATAGGTTATGTTTAGTGTTTATTTATAAAAATATTTATAAAAAAATTATTATAGGGTGAAAAAACTGTGGTGATTATTTTTCCGTTAAATTATTATTATTTAATAATTATAATATTAAATTTTAATAAATTAAATAAAATAATATTATTATTATTTGCGAAGAAGGAACTGAGAAACAATAATTTCCTCAAAAAAGATTTTGTGATTTAGTATATATTCTACACAAAAAATTTACAATAGCCATTTGTAGCATAAATCAAAATTTTTCGATATATACAATATATGCAACCAAAAAAAAAACTATCTATATTTTTAAAAATATGTGCAAGGTGTGGGGAATTCCTTATTTGTAAAACATTTGTAAAAGATGCCGCCACAGGACTTAAGATGAATCCTACATGTCTGAAATACAACACATAGATGGAACGACTAAGATCGATTAAAACATCTACAAAATTATGAAGCTGATTAATCATAATAAACCAGCTGATATATCAACCATGAAACACGTAATATTTTTAGAAAACATTACGGTAATGAGCTCATAAATGAGCATCAATAGGTTTGACCCAACTATGTTAAAAAAATTTTTACCAATTGGAGTCTTGGTCTCCTTTAAAGGCAGCAAATATATATTGATAATAAAGTAAGTATATATAGTGTAGTAAATTTTAATTTTTTTAAATTATATTCAGAACTTTTTTAATAGAATTGTAGAAGAATAAATGGCGTACGTCATAGGTGTGGAACGCTATATATATAATAAATACATTTGATAAATACATTTTCTAAGATTTTTTACTAGAGTTGTGCTGGTATAACATTTAGTCAATACGTTTGTTAAATTTAAACAGTATTAAATTATTTTCAGTTTAATGCAAACTCTATTGTTTATCTCGTTTTGAAGAATGTTAAGTATTTCGACTATCTCGAAAGCATGTAAAATGCAAAATTTTGCATTCCAAATTTCTATAATTTCTTTTATAAGAAACTATGAAATAAAAATTTTTATTGTCTTAATAAAAAAATAATATGATGTTAAAAAAATTTTTTATTACTTTTGTACATTCAGATTACTTAAGTTATTTGATTCATATATTTTTTAATTTTCTCTTTTAATTTAATTAAAAATGATTTCAAAAGAAAAAAGCAATTTAATTTAAATTGTATTAAAAAATATTAAAATTGGATTATTTATTATTTTTTTATTTTAACTAAAAACATTTACATTTTTTTGATGTAAATAAAATGCTTACACGTCAAATGTTTTTATTACTTTCATTCTAAATAGTACAAGCTGAAAAGTTTTAACAGTTTTAATCAGAGCTATATGAAAAAGTCAGTTCTCGTCTCACTCAATTAGAATATTTAAAGCTAGTCTTATAAATTTAATTACATTTATAAAACCCTTGACTAGCATTAAATTTAAAAATAATAGTTTACTTTCGAGAATCTACTTAAAAATGAGTTTTGCTTTGTATGATATATGGGATATTAACCTCGAAAAAACTTTTTATTAATCAAATTTAGTAACGAATACAATTATTTGAAAAAGTAGACATCTTTTGCTCTTTTTATAATATCAAACTCCTAATAAAAAATCACCTCTTGACCATTTACCTAAGTCAGGTAACTGAAATTAATTAATATATTACTTAATTTATATAATTTATTATTACACCCATGCTACATAATTGATAAGGCAAAAAATAATTCATGAAAAGAAGACTTGAAAATCTTGAATTGTAATAATATATAAAAATTTACGGAAGTCAATACTAAAAATTTTAATATTAATTTCCCTTCACAAGCGAATTCTAAAATTAATTATTTTAAAATATTGCAATAGTTTACTATATTATGGCAGAACAAATTTAACAAATCACATAGCTATTCATATATAATGTTAGAAATCCAGAGTAACTTATTGAGAACCACAGCTTCATCATTCATTCATTTAATCATAAATGTCCATTTCTTTTTCATAAAAAGTGGATACATTTTAAGTACCAACGTAGTATGTAAGTTAATACTATGCTTCTGTGTTTTGTTATATTTTGGACAAATGGAAACAAAAAAATTCTCAGGGCAGAGTGTATATTTCATTCAAATCACTCAATTTTTTTCATAACATATATTATGAAAGCTAATATTTCTTTTATATTTTATTTTTTTAGCTTTTAACTTAATCCTTTTTCTAATAAGTGTTCCTACTACAATCATTCTTACTCGTATCATTGACTCATACGGCCACAAAAAATAGTCATAAAGTGGCTACATATGCCGGAAATTCAAAAAATATTCAAAAAATGCTATAAAATTACTTCCCAGATTATAATAAAAAAAATTTCATTTCAACAATATTTATGTCTTGTATTATTATTTTAAGTTCTCATGAAGCCAAAAACACACCCTATATAAGTTTAAAAATTGGGCAACCCCCCTTTTAGAATCAGAAAGTGAAACAATAAATACTTACTAAAGTATATCAAAGTGATTTAATAATGCTTAGGTATAAAATAGTTTTTTTTATAAATAAGATTAAGACGAACACGACTAAGATTAAGTAGAATACGACTAATTGTTTGTAAACATAATTTTTGACGTTAGTCACATTGATCTAACTTAAGCTTATTTTTTATGTAAAATATAGGACATTTTTATAATGCTCTTCAAATAAAAGTAGATTAAAAATGGGTTCAGAATGATAAGGCATGTACATTGTGACCGAAAAGTTTTCGGAAATTCTCATTTAAAATTCGCGCGCTGTATATTTTTCGATATTTTAAGTTTATGTAGTTTGGCAGCACTGTCCTTAATTACTATGCCAAAAATGAGCGCGATCTGTCAGACAGTTCGTTTACGGCAGCTGTTGAAACCAGTTCACCTCAGTAGTGCGTTGCGAAAAAAACAATGGAAAAAAATATTGAACAAAGAGTTTGCATCAAATTTTGTGTTTCGAACGAAATTTCGTGTGCAGAATCGTTGCGAATGCTACAAAAGGCTTATGGGTAATCAGTTTTATCGAAAACTCAAGTTTATGAGTGGTACAAAGCCTTTCAGGACGGTCGTACGACCGTCGAAGACATGCCGCGTTCTGGACGACCTTCGGCCTCTACCACCGACGAAAACATTGAAAAGGCAAAGGAAATCGTGTTCCAAAATCCTCATGTGAGTGTTAGAGAGATAGCACGAGAGCTAGGCATCGGTCGTGAGAGCTATCCGCCGTAAACGGCCTCAATTGTGGAAGGATAATTCATGGATTTTTCATGACGATAATGCTCCCTCGCACCGAGCCAACATTATCAACGATTTTAAGGCCAAACATTCAATAAATACCATCAAACAGCCACCGTATTCACCTGATCTTGCACCGTGTGACTTTTTCCTGTTTCCCAAACTCAAATTACCACTCAGAGGAACGCGTTTTGAATCCATAGAAGACGAAAAACAGAATTCGCAGAGGGAACTCAAAGCCATACCGGAAAGCGCCTATAAAAAATGTTTTGATGATTGGAAGAAACGTTGGCATTTGTGTATCGCTTTCTAATGGAGCATATTTTGAAGGAGATAAAATAAATATTGATGAAGATTAAGAATTTTGCGTTTTATTTAAAATTTCCGGAAACTTTTCGGTCACAAAATATATATTATAAAAATATATATTAACTGAAAATCAGGAAATATGTCAAATTATAGCAGCAAATTTATATTTAAAGCAATATGTAATTATAATAAGTAAAACATATCGTATGCCTGAAATCTTCATATAAGAATACGATGGAAGATAAAAGTTCCCAGAAAATAAATGTAAAAGACTACATAGATTAAGCATCTTATCAAAAAATAAGAAATTTAAGGAATTATTACCAAGGGAGATCACTCTCTTAGTCCTACTCTCTTAGTCTTACTGCTATCCTACTTGCTTCATGTTATACAAGATACAAGTAAGTAACACTTCAAGTATATTAAAAGTGGGAACAAAGGATTTTAAAATTGCAGTGCCATATCTTTTTGAAAAATTATTAAAATGAATAAAGGAATATATAGTATACGTACGATGACTGAACAGTTTTTTATACTTTTAAATTAATTTTATATGCATTTAATAATCTGTCTTTAAATTTTGTAACATTTATTAAAAATTAAATAGCTTTCTCGCGCCAGTAATTTGATTTTTGCTACTAATTTTAATACTAAGTTTCGAACATTTTCCATTTTTTAGTGGCTTATTAACAGTAATCGTTTATACTAAAATCGAAATGAGAGTATACTTTTTTTAAAATAAACTAAACTAGTTACTTTTAAATAATTATATACTTTCCGCAATAATTATACTATAGAATTAAATGTCAAATTCAGTTATAACTATTATAAGTTAATTTTAATTATATCAAATAATGATTAATAATGCTTTAGCTATTTGCTACTGAATAAAAATTACAAATGTATTTAAAATCAGAAATTTATTTTTTTATTTATTATTTATTGTTTTATTACTCATTTGTAAAATCTGTTAACTTTATAGAAAACAAGAAATTTAAAAAACACCTCTACTTCACATCAAAATATTCTCAATTATTTTAAAATAGTTTTTAACATCGAATTCTCTGAGTATTCTTCATATAACCATTAAAAGCTATGTTTTCCCTAAGAACTGGAATTCATCAATAAATAAAACATAAAAATAAAATGTAATACTAACTAAAAACATATTTATATCCCAACCATAATTATTTATTTATGTAATTTATTAGCAAAAATTTAAGGAGTAGCGTAACTCAAAACAATAGTAAAACTTTTACTAGGAACAGGTAACTAACTAATCGCAATAACATTTATTATAACACAAAAAAAAAACTGTAAGAAAAATAACAACAGAGAATATAATTAAATAATGTTTATAGTAACACAAGCTGCAGGCCAAAATATAGTAAAACAAACCTCGTCCCTTGAAGTTGGCTCTGGAGTCTTTAATAAATCTCTGACATTAAGTATCAAAACTTTCGTTAACGTTGAAGAAACGGATGAACGTTTACGCGCGTCTCGATTCGAAGGAGGACACAACCTCCCAAAACGCACTGTATCACTAGTACTAACCGCATTCACTTGGGAAGAACTAAAACGACGTACCGTAGAGAAATCCTTCGAGACACTCCGCAAATATTTTTTCGTAACTTGTGGGGAATCAATGACCATGTTAAAGCGAATTTATAGCACATGAAAGGGTCACGAAGGATAACGAAATTTTCCCATTCACTCATTTGCTCGCACTGCCACAATTTAATTTAAATTTATGCAAAGCAAACTTTGTTGTTTTATTTTTAAAAAAAATGGGTTCCATTATTTTAAAAACTTTTATTAAATGAATTCATAATTTGCGGTTTTCCGAGCAAAAACCATAGCACAACAAAAAAAATAAAAAAATAAAAAAAAAAACGAAATGCAGCAATTAACGAGAAATTCTCATAAGCAACAAAAATTAACTTTTTTTAATTAGATTTTTTATTTCATTACAAGAGAAATTATTATTATTTATGTTGAATAAATTATGAGATACGCACAGTGCTTACACCGACGAGTATTTTGCTACTAAATGTTTTGCTAGTTTCAGATCTGGTCTGCGCTTCAAACGCAGCGACTCATTATGGCTGAGATAAAGGCGTATTTGCACTAAGAGCGAAATTTTTTTTAGTCGCAACAAAGTAGCGTGTTTTTCTACCATGGCCTATAAATATAATGCGGCGACACCTGCAGTTGGGAGAAGTACAACTTCTCGTTTCAATGCTAATGCACATTTTGAACTTTTTTTCCATAGTTTGGTTATCTCGTTAAGTAAATTAAGACAGTATTTTTATCTGTGTTCAATGAAATAGAAAAGCATCGTTTGTCAGCTAGTTAGTTCCTACATGGTCTCTGCGCTACACGCTGTTCTCATAGACAAAAACTGTGCATTCTCTACTTTAATTAAAATTGTTTAAAATTAATTATTAACATTTATCAATTTTTTTTTAACTTTTGGTCATATTATTACACTCAAAAGTGACAATTAATAAATTTTCTTATTTGCATTGGTGTTTTTTTAAGCTTAACTCAAACCCCAAGACAGTGTGGCATTTTACTTTAGATTATTTACGTGTTTCGCTTTTTATTTAATTTTCACCACACTTTTGCCAGACGTCTGTTACTTAATATAGCCCTAGTTATAACTGAGAAATGTTAATTTATAATAATTGCTAATAGATTTTTTTATTAATTTTTTTTTTTTTTGTTTTCAGTAAATAGCTTGGAAATAATTTTTTTACGCAATAGAGCATTCGTTTATCGCTTATATGACTTCGAATAATAATAAAAAAATGCACAAAGTTACTGTAACACTTATTATCACCTTTTAAAAATAAACAAAATACTATATTTTAAATTATATTACACGTCGTTTTAGCTAAACGTTTTCATATTTAGTTTAGGTAGTAGAAATATAGAGACAGACGGTAGGGTGACACTACACATATTCATTATAGATTTATAACGACACGTAATTCGAGTCCCTAACTACATTTTATAATATAACACATTACTTAAGATGTTTTAGAATACATTAACCAAATTTAAGATATAATTCACTTGAACATATGAGATCAACAACAGCGCCTTAAAACTGTTAGTTTCACAGTACCGATTTCAATTAATATTTAGAATTAGCGAATTTTAAGATATAATTCATACTAAAATTGGACACTAAGTTTACCGTCTAAAACTGTTAGCTTTACATTTTTTACAGTAATTAACAATTTAGAATTAGCATTCTTTTCTTGCCATTGTTTAATAACAACTTGTTTTCAGTACCCGATTTTCACAATCCCATTACTGTAATTTTCACATTCCAATAACTATAAGCAAGTTAGACAAATATCAAAAAAAAATAGATAGCCAAAAATTCAATTAATTAAAATAATTTAAAAAATAAATTTTTGTTGTTGTTTCACTTCTGTTCGAAAACCTCTTTATGTAAATATAACAAGTTTCTATTAAAAATATAATAGTCACTTCCGTCTGAAAAATTTGACGTTAAATTACAACTTATTCAAAAAAAAATAGATGAATTAAAAATAAGCAAACAAGTAAAATTAAAGCAAGTCCAAAGGGCTGGACATACTCAGAGAATGCACGTAAATGACCCGATAAAAAAAAATATTCCAACCTGCATTAGAAGGAAGAAGAAAAAGAGGTTGATCAAGTTTACGCTGATAAGATTACATTAAACAAACGGCGGAGCTGCTTGGATACATGGTGCCAATTACAAACGGAAGCCAAGATTCTATTAGGATCATTGAGCCATTAATGATTTTCAGTATCCCGATTTTCACGTCCAAATGACTATAATTTTTATTAATTATTTTTTGTTAGTTAAACTGAGTAAAGATCCCATGCAGCCGCTTCTGATTATTTCCATATTTATTTAATTGGAACTTGCTTAATTGTAAAGTACTCGTCTACAGGCACTCTCAACTTGATCTCTACACCTGTGATACAGATTTTTCTCCGATTGCCACTTGAAATTGAATTTTTTCGTTGGATCGTTATCATTCATTCTCACAGTATGAATAAATCAATGAATCTGCTATATGGTTTTTTACTAAAGAATGTGAATTGCTCAATAAACTTCATACAGGTCGTAGTTTATGCAGATGCGAAAGTCGTCGATTGTAAAGGATCAACTTTTTCTTTGAATACTTTTAGTGCTACTATATTATTCTGTGGTAGCATCATTGCTTCTCAGTCACAGATTTTGTCAGTCTACAATCCAATTATTTATTAAGTATAAATAATTGGCAATTGTTGAACCCATTAACAATTGTAATTATTTGTCCGAACTCTAAGCTGACTACGTTGTTCCTGGTTACGGCGGTGTCAAGATAGATGAAATTCTTGACAGCTTTGAAAGTATGATCAGTACAGTAATAGTCGATCATACTTTTTTATTTGTTGGTTTTCAATTTAAGGACATATTTAACTTAACGTACGAAAGTTTGGATTATTTGAATCAAAATATTGTGTTGAGTCAAATTAATTTTTTTTGATTTATAGAAAACGTTCTGCAACTATACGATAATAAAAAGCCCGCAGTGGTGACATAATCAATTTCGGATATAAAAAAAGAGAAGCGCACATAATTCGGTTAATAGAATAACTAGCGGATAGTAGGTAAACCTGGATGTTCAGCATTGAGGCCAGAATATAATAAGAGCTAATGCATGACTTTGAAAATCTAAGAACATATTTATTGTAAATTGAATTTAAAAACTGCTCGAATTTAATAAATAATTGTTTTTAAATTTTGGTAAGCAAAACCAATATTGAATACATTTTTTAAATATATAAAAACTGAATAAATGTATGTAAACTTTCTGATAAATTTCTTTAATATAGAAACAAATTACCACTTTCTGTTTTCATACTTAAAATAAGTAATAAATATATATATGTTCTTTTATGATATTATTAAAGAAATTTATACCAATATCGCGCACCTTAATCTTTGCAGAATATAATATATTATCTTGGTTGCTATCAACGCTTTTGAGAAGAACCTAGGGTAGAAGAAGGATATTTTCAAAAACATATTTCTTCCTGCAAAATGCACCAAAATATACTTTTTTTCCTTCCGTACTTAATAAGCGCACCAGGTAATGTACATACATGAATTGAACTGCTATAAATAATAAAACACATTTCTTAATTATTCCAATCCAATCTTTAAATTTTAATTAAAGAATATTCTTTAGGCTTCAATATTTAAGTTTCATCCAATTTTAGTGCGCAGTATTTATACGCATTTCAAGATACAATTTTCTTGAGAAGATTTCAAAAGGTAATTTTATTTGAAGCACTTACTTTGATTACAATTTTGCAATTAAACCGAAATACCTCATAATAAAAGAATAGATTTAACTTCATTCTAATAACACTTAAATTTATTTATTTAACTTTTATGATTGATTCAGTTGTTTTTGATACGTTTGCGACACTTAAAGATTTGTTTACGTTTTTCGAATCCCTTAATTACGTGAACTGTTTGTATATTTAATAACAAAAGTACTGCCTTAACAACTCCTTCTAGAAATAACTCACACCCACTAACAATTCAAGTCGAAAGAACGCAATATTGTTCTTAGAGTAAAACTTATAAACAAACTGTGGAGCACAGCAGAAAGTGGCTTTCATGTACGTATTCACTTAATTGACTTTCATTATTTATTTTACTCCTTTGCAGCCGGAAGCAGTAGGAGCAGCAGTTACAAGAGCGGTAGCATCTGGAAAGACAAAACGCATGGTTGTTATTCTTGGAGCTCTGGAATTCTCATTAGAATTTCCGCACGTTTTGATTGAAGTGGAAGAAAAATTCCTCTTACTTTGGCATGGAGTAATTGCGCATCGTTTGCTTTACTGTCCTTTTTAATATTTTTTATTTCTTTTTTAATTTATTAGATCTACTCTACTTTAAGTTACCATACTTTCCACTCAATTCAATTGCTGTCAATTATTCATTTAGCGTTTGAATGATTTTGCATTTATTAGGCATCTCTGCGCTCAAGGATTAGCTCCAGTCACGTTAAAAGTATTAAAAGTGCATTCAGTTAATTGGTTGCAAATTGTTCGCTACTTGAAAGTATTTATAGAATTCTAAAAATAGTATTTCTACAATAATATCATTCAAATAGATGATTATCAGGACACAGTTTTGTTTGCTACACTTGAGAACACATTGTTCAATTTTTCAAAGCTAAATATATATTGTAAAAAAAAAATATATGAGAATAATATAAAAAGTTCATTTGTCTTTTAAATTGTTTCATATTTTTATTCTTTTAAATCGAGTCTCTTTTAAATATTTTTTGTCTTAAAACGTGACAATTCCAAACCCAATTTAAATTTTTTATTTTCGAACGACCTTTTTTACTCTTATATTATATATAAAAACAAGTAATATAATAGCTAACATATTAAAAGGATTAAAAACGAAAAGTATACCGTAAATGTCAGAATATACTCGCTTACATTTTCAAGCAATTAAAAATGTGGGAATCTTCTCCCATGCGAGAAGAGATATCTTCTCTATAGGAAAGGATTTGTGTCCAAAGCCAGAATATAGTCGATTACAGATGCAAGCCAACATAGATATGAGACTCCTCTCTAATGGGGAATTATTCCGCTTAAGTCGGAATATAGTAAAACAAAGATTCAAACACATATAAACGTAATAATTTTTTCTTATGCGTAAAGTCCAACGCTTCTATAGATTTTCAATGTCACATAAGAAAAGAGTTCAACATCCCTGTTTGCTTGAATTTGGCTATACAGTAATCCCTCCTATAACGCGTTAGATTGGTTCAGCGGAAAACGCCTTATATGGCTATTCCTATACTCGAAGCTAATTATGAACTCTACAGATCCCCACGTTATATGGGGGAATGCTCGTATTATACGAAGGATTGAAATCGCGTATTATGAAAACGCGTTATAAGGATACCGTGTTATAGGGAGGATTATTGTATTTACTATATTTCGATTTTCACTGAAACTATTCTTTGCTAGTTCGAAACAACGAAAAATAAAGCTGGAAAATGTGATAGCGTAGTTCAAAACAGCATATATATGATCATCTTATTCACATACTAATGCTACATCACGAAAGAACTACTTTAAAGATTTTTAACAGAGTAAATGTACTTTTTATTTTGCAAATGTTTTGAGTTATTCAAAATGGACAATGAAACCATGTGATTTCCTAATCAAAAGATTGTGTTTAGTTAGGCTATTGCGCATTTGGTGAATTTGATCACGTTCTAAGCACTCTTATTGATGAAGAAATTGCTGCTCGGATATACACGATATTAAACTTTAAATACGAACGGAAGCTACTCTAGTTTTAACTCAATAACGACATCTGAGAATCGAAGAACGAAAAAGGATTCAAGTCTACTTCGGCTAATCGTCCACTTCAGTGGGACCTCTTGTTAAACGGTGTGTAGTCCCACCGTTCCACAATTCAAACTTTAAATTAATTCTGAATATAACTATATCATTCCCAAGAATAATGTAAAAATTTGTAACTTCGATTTCCGATATTTGGAAAATCGTGTTATATTATATTTTATTAAATTCTTCAGACAAGTGGGGGTTATAAAAATGTGTAAGTGCATATATTAAAGAAACCTTAAATAAAGCACTTAGGAGTATCACGGAGTACCATGGAGTTTTTTTTTGCATTTTTCTAAAACTGCGTCAATTGAGGATCAAAATCTTAATCCTTATATTGATATTTAAAACTTATTAATGCGTTGAAGTGATATTAATATTTATGCTAATATGATATTTCTTGTTTCTGTGATCTGTTATATATTGAAGAACTGTATGTTTTTCTAGTCATCACAGAATATTTCACTTATATATTTAATGATAATTTCTGCAAGAATTTTTTACTCACATACACCTATATACACATGGATGACATCTATACAGGACAACACACATACAAATAGATTTGGAAAAATTTGTGTTTCAAACAAAGCAAACATAAACTTATAGAACAGAAAATAAATATTAATAATAAAATAATATATAAAAAAATTATTAAAAAAATTGAAAGAGGGAAAAATGCATTTTACTTTTACATTGAACACATAAATGCAATTTAAAATGAAACAAAAGAAAAACATATATAAAATATATATATAAAAAATTATATTACACAAACGTTAAAAACAAATTTACAACAAACAAACAAACAGCAAAGGAAACATAAATATTTTTATTTTTTATGAAATGAAATATGAATTTCATTATTTTCAATATTTTTCTTTTTTGTTTTACTTAAAATTTTGTTATTTTTTATAATTTTGCTTACCCTGGGCACAGTAATATTAATCAGCCCCCAACAGATTTTTTTCAGGCCCCATGGTATCTATGGTATGTGTATTGAATTGGCAGTGATGATGAAGTAACACAAGTGAGTTTAATTTTTGTGATATTGTGATTAAAATCATTTGTGAAGCACAATAATTTTGAAAAATTATATTTGAAGAAGTATTTTTTTTATTTATTTAAAGTGTTGTGGTGATGTTTCAGATATTTTTAAGTGAGATCGTAGTAGTAATTTTGATTGGTTTAAAGAAGTTAAAAAATAAATAAAATTAGAATTCAATATAATTGTATTTTTTTTTAAATATGGTTTATAAAACATAATTAATAAAAAAAATTGTTTGCAATTTATTGAAATTAAGGTAAAATTATTATTACACAAGGAAAATATATTAATAAAAATTTAGAAAAATAAGAACACAATTAAAGTGTAAGAATAAACAGACAGAGAGGGAGAGGCAGAGAGAGAGAGAGAGAGAGAGAGAAGAATAAATAGAGTATTTAAATTAAGTTAAAGAAATAAGAAGAAAAGAGAGCATTTAAAATTAGTTTTATTTTTAATAAAATTGTAATTAATTTAATAAAATATATTTAATGATTTTATATATTTATATATATTGAAAAAAAAAATATTTAAGAAAACTTTAAGGGTATTGAACAAAAGGAACCTTTCATCAATTGGTGACTGACTACCATACCACTTTTATTCGTACAAATTGCAGTTTATAATTCATTAATATTATACTACTTTTTAAATAAAAATAAATAAATTATTATTTACTAAATGAAAGCTAATATTAAAATACAAGTGAAACATACAATTTAATATTAATTACATTATATATATATATTTTTAATTATTTGAATTTAATAAAGAGTTTCCTGGAAACGAAATTTTTTTTTAAATGGTTGACACGTGATTTAAATAATAATTAAATTTAAATACTAATTTAAATTTTAGTGAATATAGTAATACAGTGTATGAAATTGTTTTGGAAGCAGCAAATTTATGTTTTTGTTTCTAAGATGTTCACAAATTATAATTTAATACATTTAAGACTTAGAACATTTTTATTATTGTAATAACCAAAACTTAATTTGTACACTTTTTGGAATTTTACTTTATATAAAACATAACATTTACTTAAAATATAGGTAAATAACATAATATGTATATATTATGTATAAGATATTTATTCATACGCATAATTAATTCTTAATTCTTAAAGTAAATTGAAACACATATAAATTTTAACTCTAATAATTTTGTATGTATATTTGTGTTGTATTAATAATCAATAAATATACCAGAATTTTAAAGTTATATACTATAATTTTATATATATTATATAAATATATATTATATATATTCATAAAATATTCACCCAATAAGCAAAATTTTCTTTATAAAAACGAGCACCGTGAGAAGAGTATGTTAAATAAAACAATACTTGAGAAGTTTCCATATATGTGTAAAAAAATGTATGTCCCATTCTAGATTCCATATAAATCAATATGAGCTATATGACTCATATTAAATTGGCTTCAACACTAGATTGAATGATTAAATTGAATAGTCAACTAATTGTTTGCTAGATGTGTTCCAGACAATAGTAAGTAGTAAATAGCCTCGTAGTGAGAATATCTACTAGTAAAGCGAAAATGTAAGATTCTAATAGAGTACCTAACGGTAGAATAAGCAATAAAAGACTATTCGATTTATTATTCATTGATTTAAAAAATTTAAGAATAAATGATTGCAGAAGACTGTAGTGTTAATTAGACACTCATTATACAGTGCACATTTGAATTATGACGCATGAAGATTTCCAATAAGTTTGAATGTAGTGGAGAAAGTGCTTTTAAAGCAACACAGAGTTATCAATTTTTAATGGTTTTGTTTTCTGGTAGCGTTAGGGAAGAGAGGGGAAACTAACAACTAATTTAATTGCAACTATTATTCGACCTCTAGCAGATCGTTTTAAACAAATGATTTTGTAAGTACTTGAAACATCGAACTAATTAATACTGAGCGTTACAGTCCTGAACTGATATACTTCTTGTTGATTTTTCACATCAAAGACATAATGCGTGAACGCCGATTTTAATTGGTACCACTAGCCTTTGGAGCTTATATATTCAGGATATCTCTAACGGATTAAGAAAACTGTATGAAAAACTGTTAGAATTATTTATAAAGGTGAATATTTAAAACAGTAATAATATAATTTTTAATAATATATAACAGATAGAAATTCCAGTTTAAAAGCCTTCTACAAGATACTGGATAAATATGGCTTGAATAATAAAATGATTCTTAAGCAATTTAAGAATATAAAATCATTTGCAATGATATAATTATTATTTATTATTTTGTACCTCTAAATGAACTAAATTTAGTTTAAATTAAAATTAATTAAATTTAAATTAATTGAATTTATTAGTTTTCTCTTTATAACTATTATTTTACCACTTGTTCGTGCATTTCGTTAAAAATACAATGAACCTTCTTTTAAATCTTGGTTGTTTGTGAACTGGTAATGCATTTCCCTTCGATCTAATTACAAAGTCTTAGTGCGGAAACAAACATACAATAAATTACATTTTAAAATTGCAAATATCAATATATCTTCTGCACAAAGCTCAGTTCAGAAGGAATACATGCTGAATCGCCTTGCTGAATCGAATGTGAAATTCTCATATTCATTCAAAGCAAGTACGAAAATAAAATAAAGTTTAAAATTTAGTCTATGCCACGCAACAATTGCTTCGAAAAGGAAAAATCCACTTAAGTGCACTTCAACTGAAGTGAGTGTAAACGTACGTAAAAATGAAACGCACCCACACACTTGCAGCAACAGTTGCAGATTGACTCAAACCGAAAGTGGCTCTTACACACGTACACACACACACAGCAACTTAAAGTATTTGGTACTCATAGCTTAACACAAAAAGGATTTTTAAAATGGTGTTAAATACTTTTCAGTGCGCTACATACAGTTAGTCAATATTTTTAGTTAATGAGACAGATATTAATATATTATATTAATTGAGTTTTTTTTTCACATTCCTTAAAATTGAAAGGGTTCAAAATTTATTGATTAAAATATAGTGTGTAAAAACATATATATATCCAGGCTTGGGGTGACCACATTTCTTGGGCAAATATTAATTATCTTATCAAATTAGGAATGTTTTAACTCCTGGCAAAAAATATTTATCTAAGAGACCACTACAACAATAGTGGAATATTAAACATAAAGTATATTGTACACCTGCATTATTTGAGCTAGATCTGATTAATCTGCCTATAAAAATTCTTAGCGCAGCAACATCAGTGAATGAAACAAGGTAAAAAATGATAAACACTGTCAATAATTGAGCGATTTTCCTTAAAGTTACAACTAAATTAGACATATTTAACGTTATGTTATAAATTGGGTAATATGTCTTCTAACTATTCGCTAATTGAGGACAAAAAGAAAACTATCTTCTTTGTGAAACGGGTTTTGACTGATCTATACGCACTAAAGCAAATCGGGCTTATGAGTGTAAAAAATGTATCGATAAGTTAGTTCAACCTATCCAATACTGTAGTGTATTGGAATCAGACAATTTTTAATAAACAATAAAAAAATCAAAAATAAACACTTTGAAATTTTTATATTTTGTTCTTGAGATTTGAGAAATCGGATCTGTGTAGATAAGTATATAAATTTATTTTAACTAAACGTTAGACATGATACTTATGTTAAGAAATGATAAACAAATTAAACCTGTTTTTTTGCAATAGGAGACAAAGATGTAGCATATTTTTTTGGAAACATATTACATTTATATATCTCTAAATATTCTAAATAGAAAATTGTACCGATTAATTTAAGTTTATATAAATGACGATTTACAGATTTACAGTGTAATGTGGCACCATCTGCACACATCAATGTTGCCTAGATCCGAAAATTTAACTCTTATAACATTTTTGTTTATGTATTCATTATTTGGATTTATTTAAAGCATTTCTCTCCAGTAGTTTTAATGTAGACAAATATTTTTGTAACAAATTTAGAATATCTCATTTAAGTGATTTCATATGATTCAAATCTTTTGAACGTTTTGAAAAGGATTCAGTTTAGTGCTGCTGAAGCACTTCTGCGTGTTTACACAAATTGAATACAAATTTTAACATAATTGATTATGGCCAATGGGAAAAATTTGCTGACAAGGAGTAAAACGAGAAAATATTTATTTCTACAGTGTAAGGATTAGGAAAAATATTTTAAGATTTAATCAAAGTGGTCGAAAAATATACTCATCTTTTGAGATTCTAATAAAAATAAGAATGCTTATTATATATATATATATTATATAAATAAATTCCTTTAAAAATTTCCACACGAACCGTTGTTTACTTTAGCGTAAAATTTAATTAAGCGCCTAAGTGAAGACAAGTTAATTATTCCGTTTTCATGCTTTCTAAGTAAATGGTAAGGACACACGTAGAAGGATCTATTAAGCTCTACAAGGAGCTTAAGGAAATATTGTCGCTAATATAGCATGAACTAAATTACATATTTAAATAAATTTGTTAACCTCAATTTCATATTTTTGTTACTAAGTTAATTTGAATACGTAAATTATGTGTCAAATAAACCATAAAAGCTTTGCTGTATACTCCATAAATAGAATTTGCATCTTGTTAATATGCAAGTTTAAAGTATAATAAGGTTTTGTGAAGGAAGTAAATAGAACACTAAAATAACTAAAGAAAAATAACGAAGTCAGCTAAACAATTAATGCACTTATAAATTACTTTAGGAGCCCCCTATCTTGAGGACTTGGACCAGTTACAGGATCTGACTTTAAATAGCATTTTATGCTTTGCAAAAGGTTCTAAGTGGTTTTAAACCCTTAGGTTTTTCATTATTTATATACGGCATCACAATGGGCCAATAAGCCTAAGTGGATCCACTGGGGATCACCGGTATAACCTAACCTAACCTATAAATTATTAATTATTGGTTTCATATTTCAAAAATAATTGGTTTCAGCACGATTGATTTTATAAGTTCTGGTGTATGAGTAATAAGAACTTTGAACTAACGTTAAGGGCTAATAAGTGCAGAAAATTTTTATTACTTTTGTAAATTGTAATTAAACTTAGTTATAGGGTAGTGTCTTTTTTACTTAATAGAAACTATAGTATTAGATAGAAAAGTTTTGTGAAGTAGGGAATTTGGACAAAAAAAATTATATTATTGTTAATTAACTAAATTTTTGGCTGACCATACAACTGTTTCGAGTATTGCCAAATATAAGCAATAATTCCAAAACCACTGATGATGGGTATTTGACAATACTCGAAACAGCTATGTGGTCAGATAAAAATCAATTTATTAAAAATAATTAAAAAATAATTTTTGTTGTTGTAGTTTACTACGTTTCGAAACATCTCTATTATTATTTTTGTTAAAATTAATTTTTCATAAATAGTTCGATATTTCGATTCTCATTAGTAGCTGGTTTCAGGACACTTGGTGCACTTATTACGAAATTTTATGATACTTTTGACCTTAAATTGAATGTTTTCATAGCACAGAGTAGTATAAGTTAAAAAACACACGCTTAGTTTTATTTATACAATATATAAAAACTTAAATAAAAACTTTGTAATATTGAAATTAGTGGAAATTAAAACACTTCATCATATAACATGAAAGCATTTTAATTTTATTAAAAAATTAGTTGAAATTTACTTGCTTTTGTAAAACTAGAAGTACTTA
The DNA here is from genome assembly GCF_002237135.1 of Teleopsis dalmanni. Lineage (NCBI taxonomy): Eukaryota > Metazoa > Arthropoda > Insecta > Diptera > Diopsidae > Teleopsis > Teleopsis dalmanni. The sequence continues at coordinate 69,567,888 of NC_051847.1, read as the reverse complement.
CAATTAATTTAGCTTTACAGGTATTTGTGCAAATATGTTCAAATTAACATATGCAAATATATACGGAAAGCTATTCATTACAAATCTAAAAATAAATATTTAACGTGATTATGATGTTTGTTATAAATCGTAATTGAATTGTGAAATTCCTCTTCAATGCTCCAATTTTTGCGTATCAACGCATATTATGGAATATTCATCCAAAACTTATGAGAGCACTCAGAACTACAAAGCAAAACATAATATCACATTTTCATGTACAAGTGCGCTTAAAAAGCAAAGTTCATAAAGCAAAAATTTGTTATATTTAATGAAAATCCCTTAAGCAGTATCAAAATTTCGTCAAATTACGGGCATAAACTGGAAAAATACGCTCCAATAATTTTAAACGCAATATCAAAATTAACAATAATACCACATAAAACCAACTACAACAGAAGCACCGATTTGTATCCTACAACGAAAAGGATACAAAAGTGTCGACTTTTGACTCCAGTTTTATTTTTATTAGCAGATTTTTTTTTTTTCATTGCGGATTTAAAAAAATATTTTTTACACTTGAACTCAATAAACACTTTGCATACATATCAGCTTAAAAATAAATTTTTCTCTTCTGCTGAAAGCCACAAAAATTATAAAAAACTGCGCTACAAACGTTTTAACCGGAGAAGGAATTCCAAGGATATCAGCAAAAATTCGAACAAAATTTTGCATTTTTAAATTCACACAAGTATTTCGTTTGTTATTCAGGCAGTCGACAGCAGAAAAAACTTCTTATTTTTATTTTTTATGGTTATGACATTTTCCAAAAATTTAAGTGGAATCCTAAAGGAGAACACGTTTACAAGAAGAACAAAGACATCTGCGATATGAATTCAGAATGCAACCAAAGGAAGAAAGTTTATCCGCGAACATAAAAAGAAAATCTACTGATTTGAGACTTCATTGATTAAATAAATTCGCATTTTCGGCTTATCGGTATTAAGGAGTGTAAGAGGTGCATAATTGAATTACGAAAGTTAAGTTGTAAAAATTGATGTCTCGAATGTAATAAATTATTTCGTTAGTTAATGTACGCAAATGGATAATAATGCCATTCCGAAGATTAAAGAGATTTTTTCAAGATTTCAGAAATGAATAGATACTTTTGTATTTTTTTTTCTTTCACTTTAATTGTTGGTTTAAAGCAGTATCATTATATCCAGAACAACATAAGGTGAAGGAGAACTTACTTCAATTTATTTAACGAAGTTGAAAATATCGTTATACTTTAGAATTTGTAACAGGTACAAACAAAAAAAAAATGAAATATATAGAAGAAATTGTACATGAAATTAAAAAAAAATAAAGAATAAAAAATTTTGAATAAGAAAAAATTAATTATATAAAAAAATTTAAAAAAATATAAATAAAAAAAAAATAAAAATAAAATAAAATAAATTATAAAAAAAATATAAAAAAAAATTAAAAGAAATTTAAAAAATTTTAAAATTAAACAAAATAAAAAAATATAAATAAAAATAAAAATAAATGAATAAACAAAAAAAAACTAATAAGAAATTAAAAAAAAAATTTATATATAAAAAATATATATAAATAAAAAATATAAAAAAAAAATAAAAATAAAATATAAAAAAAAAATAAAAATAAAATATAAAAAAATATAAAAAAAATTTAAACAAATTTAAAAATATTTAAAAATTAAATAAAATAAAAAAATATAAATAAAAATAAAAATAAATGAATAAATAAAAAAAAACTAATAAGAAATTAAAAAAAAATATATAAAAAATATATATAAATAAAAACATATAAATAAAAAAAATCCTATTTAATTCCTGATACTTGAAGTCTCATAAAATTATTTACTAATAATTAAATACAAGAATTATTTCCAAAACCACTGATGATAGGTATTTGACAATACTCGAAACAGCTGTATGATCGGCCAAAAATTCAATTAATTAAAATAATATAAAATTAATTTTTGTTGTTGTAGTTCACTACTGTTCGAAAAACCATTTATGAAATATAATACGTTTCTATTAAATATAATAGTTACTTCCGTCTGAAAAATTTGACCTTAAATTACAACTTATATTCACTAAATAAAAAAATGTAAATAAAACAAATGAATAAAAAATATAAATAAATAAAAAATATGTAAAACAAAAAATTATTAAAAATAAATAAAAAAATAAAAATAAAATAAAAATAATAAGTAAAAAATGTGTATTGGTCTTTAGAAAATAGAAATAATCATTGAAAATAAATATGAATCTAAAATTCGAAAAATAAAAGAAAGGTTGAATAAAGAATTTAACCAATTTTAAATGAAATGCATTCCATCTTTTTCTTTAATTTTTTTAACAATTCTGAATTTCTGGGTTTTCCTAAGTTCTTTAAAGGAGTACTTTAGGTACAAGAGAACTTTTTCAAATTGAACAAATCAGAAATAATTGCACAAAAAATGCAAAATCGTTTTCATATATCAGCAGATTACTTCGTATATATCAAAGTGGGTTCCACAACCAATATATAAAGCTAATTTAATTAGTCAATTGTAAGAAAATTATACGCATTCAGTAGCTATTATTGAATGTAAATGCTCGTTGGGATCAGTTTGGCACCTAACAATAAGAACACAGTGATTAAACAGTGATGATGATTAATACAGTTTTGCATGTGATTAAATCAATTTTCGAAACAGTTTTGCTACTCTGATGTTGTTATATCTAAAAACTAGGGATTGAATGTTTCAACGGTTATAGCGTAGAAAAACCCTCGCCATGCATTTTTTTCTTAATTTTTAGGAACAAAAAGAAGTCATTGGGTGCCAAGTCGAGATTATAAGGCGGATGATTAATCAAAACGACATTTTAAGCACTCAGAAACTTTCTTGTTTGAGTTTAGGTGTGGGAGCTCGTATTGTCGTAATTAAGGATGATTTTCCTTCGACTGATGGTTCTCCTAAGTTCTCCAAAGAATTTCGGCAAACAAATGGTTGTGTACTACTCAGAAATGAACGTTTTACGTTATTCAAGTTTATGCTAGAAAATGACAAACTTTCAAACAAAAATGTGAATATTCATATAGCCTACGCGAATAATAGGTATATCATAACCTATATAACATATTCATAACATATCCAAAAATTAGCCTTCAATTTGTTATAAAAAAATCCTATTGTACCATCACTTCATAGAGTGAAAAATTAGTTGTCTTAATTAAACTATAAAATTTTTAAACTTTTATAATTAGTGGTCGTGCAATTCACTTAATACTATAAGTTCACGAAATACCGCTTAACACTGTTTAAAGGGTCATGTTATGCTCCAAAAGTCTCTCGCTTCTTAGACAAATCTTAAAATGAAGGTTTCAAGTTATTGTGTTAATTAAGTTGGTTCTCATCAATTACTTTCAATACCATGAAGTCAATTTAAAGAGAAAACTTATAGTATAACTTTTATACATCAGTCTGTGTATTGAAGGAGTTAGAAGAAAATTTGTTTAGCAAACTAAACTTAATTTATATTTTGTTTAGGTAAATCGATAAACTTTGAAATCTTGAATGTCTTAAAAGTTGTAGGATAACAAAGTTATGTAATAATAATAGTGAAGATATCAATATTCAGAAAGTGAAGTCCTTCATTCTCCAATCCTTGAAAGTTATCAGTTTGTTGTGCAATGAAATGTATTGCAGTTGCAGCATAAACAATTTTCATAATGTCTTCCAAAAGGCATGGATGGGGTTGAGTATTGCTTCATTTCACTATACTACAACATAAAAAAGTCGGTTTTTTTTTTATTCTTTTCGAATAAAAGTCAGACGACAAGGAAGTTTGCTATGCCACTCTGTGCCTCCTAGGAAACATTTTGTCCCCATAAAATGAAATATTGTGGCAGTTCTTCTTCTTGGTTGCGCTCGCTCGGCAAATAAACTCAAAATTGTCAATAAAATTGGCAACAAATGTTGCAAAAAAATGAAGCGGAATTTTCTTATTTCTTGACTTGATTTTATTTACTTTTCTTTAAATGAGAGAATAACACTACAGAACAGTAGCACAGGAAATGTCTCTGGAAAGGACATTGCAATAAGATGCGCATAATAGCAACATTATTGCCAATGTAGATATCCTGATATCAGTTGACATTGTTGTTCCAAGGAAATTTGCATTTCGATATTTTTCTGTTTTATTTTTTTTTTTTGATTTGGAAGTATTGAAAAGTGAAAGTTTTTTAATATAAAAACGAACTTTCTTTCTTTCTTTTCATCAATATTCAACTTTCTTTATAGTATTTTATATATTGCATTGAAATGGATACTTCAATTTAATTGAAATATTTTATTTCAATTGAGTTTAGATTTCTAAATTAGATTGTTTCTAGAAATTAAATTAATAATAATTTAATTCAAATTAACTTTTATGTTACGATAATTTGACATAATGATTGCTTTTTTCCGCTCACGAAGCAAAATTTTAATTTCCGCAAATTTAATTGTTAATTGCAAATATAAATTCAAAATTAAGTAATTGCGATCAAATATACTCTATTGAATAATTAGTGATTTGAAATTTTAACTACAAATAATTTTTCACAAAACAATTAAGGATTATTAATCAAAATTAGCTCCAAATGTGTGAGAGTCAAATATATACCACGCATTTCCTCCTAAATAGATACTTTACATTGTATGAGTTTTAGTTCACAATGTGTGCGTTGGTCTAAAATCTTTTAACAAAAAAGGATATGTAGTCATATACGTTATTATCGTATGCATACAGGTTAGGTTTGATTGTGAAATATTCGTATAACACCTAACCAGTTAAGCCTAGATTATATGAAAACCACGTTTCCGTGCGTGACCTGATTCGCTGGAGATATTGCATGTGTGGGATGTGAGTTGAATTGGTGTGAATTTTGTTTTAACTAATCTAGTTCATTATTTACACATCAGTACCTTTCTATAAATTTAGAATATACGCTAATGAAAATTAGCTGAATTTTGTCTGTATTACTCTAACGTATCGGAAAGCTACTGATGCCTGAAATGGTGCTAAACTGCTATCAATTAAAATTGCATATAATTTGCAACTCATGGTGTAAACATAATTTGAAATACGTTTAGGTTTCATTGTTTCATGAACTGGTAATTTAAGCTTCACTGAGGCGATGTATATTCTTTGAAATATTTTTCATATGTTTCTATATATCAAATTAAAAATTTCATCAATAAATTGCATAAATAATTCAAATAACAATTTTATACCTCATATGAAAATGTTTTAAAAACAAAATTTTTGCATAATATAAAACTGTATTCAATAAAATTAAAGATGTCAAAATAAATTATTGGTGGTTTAAATAAATTGTATTTTATTTTATTTTTAATAAACATTTTTAAATAGCAAAAATCACTACAGTAACTGTAGTCGAAAAAATATTAAAGCAATGAGTATCAGAAATCTCCTTCAGATCAGAATTGTCCATAACTTATTTAGTGTAGTAGCTCGTTAAATATTTATCTGGAATCATTAAATATGATTCGTTCCGAGAAATTTTCGATTAGCCATCGAAAATATGTTGCATGACTTATTTTACTAAATGGCTTAGTTAAAGTGTGCCCAGGCGAGTTAAATTTTCATATTTAAATTTATGTTTATGGTCTTTTGATTTGTAGTTTTAAACAATACAAACAAATTTGATAATTATGTAAATGCTTACTTTAAACTAAGCCAAACTATAAATATAAACTATAAATATATACAGACCTATTCTGTCTATCCTATTCTTTAATAAAATTTTTGATTTTTATAAAGCAGAAAGCTTTTTAGTATTCTGGACACATCTTGACAAATTTCAAAGCTCAAGTACCTAGTGCTTCTCACCACACTATGGTGTAAAGGGTTTTGTATACACGGTTGCCACTTGAAAATTTTTTCCTGTACCAAAATTGGTTTAAAAAGATACAATTTCTGTAAAAAAAGGTCCAAAATTTTTTTGAATAGGTCCGATAGTATAAATACTATACACAAAAGTATATGCTACAAGTGCATATAAGACCATATTATATGACAGTGACCAAGCTCATTCGACAACAGAAGAATTTATACATAATAGAAAGTTATGATTGTAATCGTTTTTGCAATCAACTTCACTTTTGCAATCGATACTTTCAGACAATATAGAGCTAAAAAAATATAAAATAATAAGAATGTATTAAAACATTTCAACACACCTAACCTGTCATCAAATTATATATCTTTTAAAAAATATGGTGCTAGAATAAAGCAGTATTAAGATGTTATTGATACGTTAAAAATTTTTTTATATACTCGTACATATTATCTTTACAAAATACAGTTAATCACCTTTATAACTTAAACGTTGTTATATAAGATCATTATGTGGAAGTAATAAGACCCACAATCAATCACATTTTAAATTAGTTTGATTATGATTTCATATAATATTGAGGTTCGTAAAATATAAAAATTTAATAGTTCACTCAGAGAGATATGCTCTAACCACTTACTAGTTAAATTAACTTGATCATATTATTGGAGAAATTGATTGAACCAACATAATGCGTTGTAAGAATATTTTGACCTAAGATTTAGTTAAAATTTAGTTAATCTAACCAAATTAATTTGCTGCATGTTTAAATTCACAATATACATTATTTCATATAATTATACAAAGTGAAATAGATAGGATCATTATAGTAATATTAAACGGTTGAACGATATATCGATATCGATTGAACAATGGTATTTTCTGATATGGCAAAAATTGAACAAAATAGCTAGGTTTAAATGTAAGCTGACTAACTTAAGATTTAGATTTAGAATGATAAAACTACTGGATAGTTTTCTGCACATCTGCGAATTTAGAGTTTAAATTTGTTAACATCTTCCATCTGTAAATAAATTGCGGACAGGATTTGAGCAGCATTAATTCAAGATCGCTCTTACCACAATTCTTATATTTTTTACACTACAAACTTTCCAAAAGAAGAAAAGCGTCGTATTTCCCAATGATGATGGCATGTCCGTGATGCATTCAGCCGCTGAGTAAAAAGTGATAGTTTTCTGGTACAAGTTTTTAAAAAACAATCCCTCTTTCAATTGTGAATAAAGTAAAATTACTGGGCTTGACTTTTAATAGTACATTCATTTAAAAGAACCATATTAGAAAGAAAAAAATAACATACAACTTGAAATTTCGCATATTACGGCCATTAAAACATGAAAAATTAGGAGCTTCCTAATAGAAGATTCCTAATAGCTCTATTATATTTTAGATAATTATACATAATATTATATATGTTACACAATTCTAAGGATTTCATATTAATCCATAATAGAAGAATTAAAAGCGTTTAACAGTATATAAAACATAGAGGTCTCAAAATGTTTTAAACAAAAATGTTCTTTCGAATTCAGCACTAACAAGAATCTAGAATAACAGAAAATATCAAAAGACTCGTAGTATAAGTACCAGAGTCCAAAGAATACTTGTCGGTCGACTCAGTTCTAAAGAAAAATAATATCAAAAATTCGAAAAGCATTCAAAAAATTAAGTATAATTTCCAATAATGTTAAAAGAGCTAAATTTAAAATAAAAAAAGTTGCACATCCATTAAACTATTTAATAATATTATATCTTAAATATATTTTCTTTTGAAAGAAATTTAACAGCAGCTTCTCCGATATATATTTGAAAACTATATCTGATCAAAATTAAATGTGAGTAATTATTTTAAAAATACATTAAATGAAAAAAAATAAATTTTATAAATAATAAATTCTTGTTTTATAATATAACAACGTTAATGAATCGTGACGAAACCTACGCAAAGATAACTACATTTTTATTTTTTTTTTTTAAATTATTTAAAAAATTTTTGTTGTTGTATTTCACTACTGTTCGAAAAAACCTCTTAAATTATTTATTTTATTTGACGACTTAAGTTTAAAAACAAAAAACATGACGAAAGGAAAAATTACAAAATATTTTAATCACGTTCTTATGAAATTACCTAGTATGTAAAGACAATTTTTAATAAGTAATTAGTAATAGTAAAATTCTAATAAATATTATTATAATTATTTTAATATTTTTCTGATTATTATAATATTTTTTTAATTATTTCAATATTTTTTGTGAAATAGTTTGTATGGTTTTTTAAATACTCGTATTTATTATTAGGTGCAGTAATTATGAATCAACACATAAATCTATTAACCTACTAAGACTTATATCAATTAATTTAAGTTTAATGTTTTCATATAAGCTATACTACATTCTAGAAGAAAGAAATAAACGTTAATCTTGACGTAGCTCCAATACGCTTTACACAAACTACTACGTTAATAATAAAATATTTATCAATGGATCTAGAAAAAAGTATTCAAAATTTGCCACCAAAAATGTGAATCACTTTTGATTACATAGTATAAAACGCTTCATTGATAACTCCGTTTGGTTCTGTTTCAATAGCGACTTAATATGGTTCTTTAGTTAGTCTATGCGGAATCTAAACATTGAGATAGGTTTTTTTGTAACCAGTTTTACTTAATCACTTCAGTTAAAAAGTGGATTAGAATTGATTTACTATAACATCAAGATGATAGTGAAGTTCATTTTAATGTTTATTTTATCGACTTCTTTGGTGATAAGTCAACCAATACATGCAGCATCTTAACGTAAAAACTTCTGGGAGAAAGAAGGGCGCACAAAATGAACTACATTAATAAATTCTGAAGTTATGCATCTTAATTGAAATATTTAGAATTATTTGAACTAAAGAGAAGTACTACACCTAAAGCGACATCACTTTCATTAACATTCAATAAATGTACATGTCTACTTGACATAATATATAATATTTTTTTTAATTAATAACGTTATTGACTTCAAGCTTACTTATATGTTTATTTGTGTTTTTAAATAAATTTAACTGTTTTTAAATATAGTTCATTGTGGCCTCATTATATCTACAAAATTATCGTATAATCAAACGTGCAATTTGTAGAGTTATAAAACTTTATTTCGAAAAGATGCTTTGTATATAAAAAATTACTAACGGGTAAATAATAAGTTTATACGTGCTTCATACTTGCACTATTATTTTTTTAAAGATTATATATATGAATTAGTGAGTAATATTTTATCGAAAACTGTTTTAATATATTCTTGTAATCTCTTTGATAATGCTAGAGTAACTGGTATTATTAGAATTAACCATTTTGAGTGGTTACAGTCTTAGTATTCAATTGCGTAGTATTCCTTTGTTGCTCTACTATATGTGCCACTGAATAAGTTTTCTGAGATTTTTTGATGGGATTTGATAGCTCTCAGCAATAAGCGAGTAGTACAGACACTAATATTACGCGCTAATGTTCTAAGCTTGCTGAATGAAATAAATAAATTTCAAGTTTCTATAATTTATATAGCCTAAGATTTTATAGAGGAGCTCATGAAAAAAATTTCAATCCGGAACTGATGAGATCAAAAAGGTGTCCGATTTATATAAGAATGACCCATATATATAACAATTTTTTATGTGTATAATAATTTTTTTAAAAGTTTAATTAAGTTTTTAAAAATGCAATTAATATTTCAGAAATATTATCAATTTTTTAAAATTATAATTATTTTTTTATAAATAGAAATGTTTTTATAAATAGAAGAAAGAGATAATAATATAGCACATCTCTTTACTAAGGAATACGATTATTGATTTTATTAAATAAAATACCAGAAAAATAGTTTTAACCAAATTACACTTAGTTTGGAAGGTAACTACAAACTGAAGAGTGGATTAGATTTTTATGCGATAGGTTAATGTAATTAAAACAATGTCTTGGCAAGGAAATGCTCTTAAATAAAATGACTTCAGATGCATATTAAGATAAATACACTATTTTTTCAACAGCTGATTTGTATGGACATTATTACTTATTTCATTCATATAGTAATTTAATGTGACTGGATAAAAAATAATTAAATTACAATATTTCATTCCGATGGATAAAGTCCATTTGCTGACTTATGCACCTTTAGAGATCATAAGTTCTCCATGTGATACCTAATTTAACTAATATCATCTATTTGCCGTCTTTCGATGGACCTAACTTAAAACATTGAATGTAACATATATTTTAAGAAACAACAGAACATATACACAAATACAAATATAACAAATACAAATATAAATATTGCTGAATATATTTTTCCTGTATGTTTTATATGGTGTCCAATATTACTTTCATTCCTTTACAGACATTTTATCAAACTTTATACACCCTTTATACTTCATGAAAGAAAATATATAATTTAATTAATCACATTTTAATTATTTTTTATTAATTCATAAACATAAACGAATTTGTATATAACTTATAGCTTAAACTTAAATTCTTACAAATTAGACGTTTTAGATATAAAATGAGTATCGTAGTTAATCTATCTTTTACTGTTTACTATTTACTGTTTTGTGTATATTATTCGGCGAATATGATTTCATTATTATAATTTTTTATTATTATCTAATTAATTTGCTAAGTTACAGAGCTGGAAAAATATAATAAGAGAACTAAATATGAAGCTAAGAGCTATACATAATAACACTAAGAGTAACTTAAAGAGATATACAAAATATCTAGACTTTTTATTTACAAAATAAATATAATATTCGCAAATAGAATAAAAAAATGTTGAGAACATTTCTGAGAGTTCAGTAAAAATAACAACAGAGAGCGGTACGAGTGTCACATGCACTCATATTAAAACTTCATTTCGAAAATTAAAAATATTTATTTTTGCTTTTATTATTTATGAGGTTTAATATTTAATAAATATTTAAATTGTTTGTATATAAAATAATAACAAATTTATTACTTACAAATACCCAATTTGTGTGGAAATACATTATGCCACTTAAGGTTTATGAAGAATAAAATTTATAGGTTTCAGCAATAGAAGAAAACAAAGAAGTAACACAAATTTATCAACTCTGCTTGACCATGTATGAAAGCATAGCGCTTTGTTGCAAAATTAGCTCTAACAGAACTAAAAGAACTAATTGAAGCAAATATTCTATATTCTGGCCCGCAAAATTCACGCTACGTTTTCAAAGACCGCAAAATTTTATACTAAAATGGATTGAGTCAGATATTTTGTCATACTACAGACAAACAAGTTCAGCCAAAATAGAGAAAAATAAATAATCACAATCACAAAGGCGAATAATCGACATCGACAACAGAGAGTACTGGAAACAATATCAGCGATACTGATTAGTTATATGAAGTAGTACGAAGTCTATAGTCTATGTCGAAGAGCGAATTTCTTTGTAAGTATCTGACAATTGCATGAGAAATTCTGAATAGAAAATAAAATTGATTCGAGTAAAAATTTTATAAAATATAAACTTTAGTATCAGTTGAGAGAGCTTGTTAATTGATTATTTGAAATGTCTAAATATATGACAACTATCAGTTAACACTGTTAGCTTCAAAGTTTCAAACGTCATTAATAATTAATTTCACATTAAACTATTTACGTCAGAATCAATTAATAGTTCACACAATTCTAATAAAAATAATTAAATTAAAATAAATAAAAAAAAATATTTGATTGAAATTTGAAAATATGTTATTAAGTTATTAAGTGGATATGTGGTGTTATGTGATGAAAAACCAACATATGAGATGGTTTTATGAAGAAGTTAAGCCAAGTAATTTATTATTAAAATTTGTTTGTTAAATAAAATTCAAAAAAAAAAAATAAAATAAAATATTTTAAAAATATTTCTATTATAACTGTCATATCTTGTCTTGTTAATTATATACTTTGATAAGTTAGATATTACGCACATGTACTGTCAAAATTTAATGATTTTTTGATGAATAGAAGGGGAATTCTTACATCTAACGTGATATAGTCAGATGTCATTGATGTCACTTGTTAGATGGCTCTTAATATTTCTTTAAAAGAGAGTACAAAACAGTAACCAATTCTATACTAAAAAAGTTGAAAACGGTTCTATAATGTATTTTGTAGTGATGTCAGTGTCCTTCTTTACTGAAATTCTCTATCATACCTATGTTTTCGTTACCAATATTAATATATTAATTAATGTACATTAATTAATATAATATAATACATTAAGTAAGGTACTAATTTTATTTGATAATCTTGTTTATCTTGTGGTAGAATTTATAGTATATGCAGTTCAAAAACATAATTCCAAATCCATATTAATTGCAAAGACATCATCGAATTTGTGGATGAATATTAATAATATCAGTAAAAAGTTTTCACTGAAACACAGCAAATTGGAATTAAGTACTCTAAAAACACAAATTTATCACAAATATTTGGGCTAATAATAATCCTGTACATAGTTCGTTTCGCAGTAGTTAAAGTAGCTCGTAGGTAATTTTTGTTCCTTCCGACGATTTACACTTACGATCAATTTTTAAATAAAAATTCCATTTTAACTATCAATCACTTCCTACATCATTTAATTTAGCATAGTAAGTCTTTATGCTTTTTGAAAATTTTTTTAAACTTTTTCATAGGCATTTGCATATTTGTCAGTCTTTAATGGTTGTAAGAGACGTACAAAAACTTTGAACCAATAATCTGAAGAAATATCACTTCAGGCGCAACAACTCAGGCGAAAAAAGTAATAGTTCTCGAAGAAAAAGATTCGCTAAAGTCAAATATAACAACAATGACGCAAGTAAGTCCGAACATAGTAATTGTGATGTTAAAAAATATAGTTGAGAAACTGAACTTTAATTGACGGAGCACACAAGTGCCAGTTCCAAACCAATAGAAATCCAAAATTTAAAGCCCGCAAAGATCAATGAAATAGCATCATAGAAAAAAACGAAAGATCTCAATTTAGTATTATCCAGAATATGTAGCAGACTAAGCATCTAAAGTATATACTCGACCTGCATACATTCAAACAAGCACACATGGTGTAACATATTCAAATCATAAAATTTCGATTCCGGTGATCAGTTCGATTATCTTACATGCAGCCCGTATATGAGTACAAGCTCTGAAATAAGTAACGTTTAAGCAAACGATTGAAAGACGTAAAATATCTAAGGAAGGGGATTTAGCTGTCTCCATCTACATACAACAGAAAATTCCATGAAGAACACCAAATTAATAGCATGATAAAATGACAAGCACAATAACAGCAAACTGTGACTCTGAATAGAAAAAGTAACCTTATCTATCCCAGTGATAAATCAGTTACGCTCTTTTTATTTTATTTCTGGATATGTCTTTAATATAAGCAGTTAAATATAGGACCCAATTTTAATACACTTTGTTTTGCTATAGAAGAGATGGAGGATATAAAAAGGTACAAATAACTGTCACTCTTGATATGAGAACTTCAAAATCAAGAGTTTATATACGAATAATTGTACTGAAGAAGATATTGATGTTATAAGAAACAATGCAGGCTAAAATTATGTGAATAATAAATAGTTAATATTCTACTATTAAATATCTTCTATTAAAAAATAACTTAAGTTACAATAGAGATAGAAGGCAAAAGCTATGTAAATAACTGACACTTTTCATATAAATATCCTAAATGTTGTCCTAAGTAAATAGTTCAATTTCATATACTTTTAGTTCTACGATTAAGAAGAAATTAAACAGGATAGGAAGCTAAATAAAAAAAATAAAGGTGAAGGATAATATTCAAATAATCTTTATTTTAACAATAAGCAAGAAAAGATAAATGTTAATAACTGACATTGTAGATACTTCCAAAATCTACTGTTATTAAGAAATAACAGTAGATACTTCCTTCAAAATAAAAGGAAGATAAAACAATATAGTATTAAGTATTATAAGTAATAATACGACTTTTTGGCTTAAAAATTTGAATTTAGATACTTTGATTCAATGATTCACAAAACTATTTTAATTTTTCACACAAATTTAATCTCTTTGTACTTAGTACATGTCTTATGTGATACTTTAAATAATATTCATTAAATACATTATTCTAATTAATTTGACAAAACTTTTGAATTGCTTTAACACTTAAGTGCAATAGAGCAAAACTCAAACAAAACAAAGTAAAATGCTTTTAAAAAAGCGTGAGAATAAATTTCTCACCTTCATTTCAAAAAAAAAAAAAAAGCGTTAAATTAATTATAACATACATGATAATAAACAATTTTTTTTTTAATTCGATAAGATATCTTTTTTTATCTACAAAGCGATAATTTAGATGACTAGCAAACAGTAACTTTTGTATTTAGTCAATTCAATACTTATTCATCGCATTCGGTAATACAGAATAAAAAAACATTAATTGATTTAAACTTAACTATATAAGAATAGATATATTAATTATATAAATGCATTATAAAAAATAATTATACTTAAATCTAAATATTAATATTTCACTAAAATAAAAAATATAATTTGCCGCTTCCAAAATATAACTGGATTTCCACAAACTTTTCTACTTTTATGTATGTTCATGAACTATGAATAGATAAAAATTCTTTACTATTATTAACATTAAAAGCATACTTTTTGGCTGAAAACTACAGTATTAAATACAAAAATGAGCTTATTTGCCAATTTATTCATTTTCTTTATATAATATAAAAGTAATTACGACAAATATTACTAAACCGTAGCAGTAAACTATTTAATCATACCACAAAAAAAAAACATTATAATAATATTATAATAATAATAATAATTATTTATAAAACTACAAATGCTAGTAACTGTAGTGCATAGACAATTTAAATTTTTAGAAGCCCACTTTAAGGCTTATAAGCAAAATAGATACAGTTTCAGTTAAATATATAGAAAATTAGATAAACGAGTTTAAAAGCAGTTTGGCAGTTAGTCAAGTTACATTTACAATAGAAAATCTTAATTAGAAATTTAGTATGTAGGGAAAAAAAGTTATAAAAGTATTTCTGAACTTTTAGAAGGAACGAAAAGTGTAGAATTGAAAAGAGAAATAGGATATCAAAGGATAGATAGCATGGTGAATTGGTTTGGAAATTCATAAATATGTACTTAAAGTTATAAAGATTATAATAAATAAAAGAGTATATAAATTTATTTTAAGTATATCTTACCGGTTTTGCTTTGGGCTTCTGCTTTCCCAAACGCTTCTGCTTCAACATATTCCAATTGGCCGCTCTGTTACGCGGATGATATGAAGTTAAGCGCGCCTGCGGTCGGTTGTATCCTGCCGCCAGCGCCAATTTTGATTATGGAAATGACTTAATTTTTGGTTAGAGCTATGAGGTATCGTTATGTAATGGAAAATTTGTATACGCTTATTTTTTATGTATCTATATATAAATTTAAAATGAAATATTGTTTTGAACAAAAATCAAATATCTTTTTTTGAATCGTTTTATTATTTAAAAATACATTATTATTTAGACAAAAAAAAAAACAAAAAAAAGAATTCATAATTTTACTCAGCAACACTAATCAGGTGAAAAGTTCCATTTTATCACTATATAGTATATTTTATTTATTTGTTATTTTTTTATTACTAAAACCCAATGTAATAATGCATCGTGTTCAATAATATATTTTTCTTGAGGAATTTGATAACAAGTTAGCATCTTCAATACTTATACTCAAAAATTGCTATTTACTTTTTTGATCCACTGTAATAAATTATAAAAACATATTTTGTCAATGTACGCTGACTACTTTGACCTTTAGCTGCTGGTCTAGTCTAATTGTCTAGGACAACATTTATACGTGTTATACCAAATAGGCATTTTTTACGCTTAAGTCAATTGAGGACTAAATTATCTCATCAACCATGTTGCAGCTAAATCAATAAACTGAAGTAACTTCCTAGGAAAGTCAATAAATGCAATTGGGAAAGTCCATTCATAAGTTTGGAGCATTTGGCTCTGCCACCTGAGATTAAAAGTTAATATTATTTGTATAGATATGTAATACTATCCGTATAGATATATACATATTTGCTCTTAAAAATTGGAAAAATCCAACATTTATTAGTAAGTAATACTTGAATTTGTGGAAAAATGTGCTCCGGCTAGAAAGGTGTACCTCTCCGCGGTAGAGGACATTCGCATCTTCGGTGGAAGTGTTTAAGGAAAATGAATGTTTCAACGTTTAAGGAAAATGATTGGTTAGTTCAAAGCTTACTTTCTAAAATAAGCTTACTTTCTATATTCTTATATATTATGTGTTTTTTAAAGTAGAAATTCATGTCTGTAGTATCTAAACGCCATAACCATAAATTATTTCTATATCTTTATATATGTATTATATGTGTATTAGGGAAGATATTCACGTCTTTATATACTGAAGCGTCATAACGATAAATGATAAATGTTTTTAGATCTTCAAGTTCACAACATTTTTTGTTTGATCTCAGTGAATGTATAGCATTAATGATCTTTTAAGTACTAATATTTATAACTTTAAATATGATTGTCACCTTAATGATAGTACTAATGCTAATAATAATATTTGATAGTTTTACAATTTATTTAAATTAAAATCAAAATTATTAAGAGCATATATATATTCATAATGAAACCGATCATTTTTATATGGAACTTTATATTACCTATATGCCCATTTTATAAACTTATATATAAACTAAGAATTATAAAAAATAAATATTTTTTAAAATAAATTAAGATACATTATTAAATTCTTTAACTATTAAACAACAAGTAATTTTCCTTTAATATTTCAATTCCCTCTTTAACTTATGTATAACAATGTTTTTCAAAATTATATAGGCTTTTGTATCTAAATAGCATATAAATGAGAATTGTGAGTATATCATAACGATATGCAGTTGACCCTTATGTTAATGTAGTTATAATTTCCAGGCACCAGGGACACAATTTAGAATAAGTTAATTATGTTATGCATAGTATGTACATTATTCCATTGAACCATATGTTATAGAGACAAAAATAAAGTGTTGACGATACGATATGAAATGGAAAACCTCTTCACCATTAGAATTTGTTGATGATTAAAATTATGAATGTTATTTTTGGACAAAAGACAAATTATCAAAAACACATTAATGACAATATTACAAAAATCGATTAAGTAAAATTTATTGTTTTTTTTTATATTGAAATATATTATATTTTAAAATTCTTACCTTTCGAGGTTTTCTTAATGAAACAGTACGTGAATAGTGGTGATAAATTTGGACATGATTCGAAGTAAATTTTCCCAACATCGGTTTTGGCTTGTCAAACTTTTAGTGTACACTAAGGAATAAAACTGTAAATATAGAAAAAATATATATTTTTAAAATTTATAAAGTAAAACTTAATAATATTTATATTGCTAAAGGATAACTATTGAATTTTAGTAAAACTTA
>NC_051847.1:69511879-69550366 GCF_002237135.1 Teleopsis dalmanni | reverse complement strand
ATATAGAAACTATTTAAAAGTTAAAAGCGTTCAAATAGAAATGAAAAGACAACAACAAAAATTTCAATAAATTAACAAAATATTTTTGTTGTCTTTTCACTTCCTATTTTATAAAATTTTTTAAAAAGAATAAGTTAGTTTGAAAAAATAAAAAAAAATATTAAGAGATATTTAGGCAATTATCAATCGATCAATCGATTACTTTATGAAAAACATAAATATAATCTTTTCTTTCACTTTTTTATTTCTCATACTTTCTCTTTCTGATAAAAAAAGCTGCAATAAATTTAATAATACTACTTAATAATACTTTTGCATTATTAAATTTCTACTCAAGAAAAAAAAGGTCTCCTCAATAACTATATGAAGTGGTAAGTAATATGTCGAGATTAATGGTTTAAACAAAGTCCGTTTGACAATAGTATATGTA
Source organism: Teleopsis dalmanni (assembly GCF_002237135.1). Lineage (NCBI taxonomy): Eukaryota > Metazoa > Arthropoda > Insecta > Diptera > Diopsidae > Teleopsis > Teleopsis dalmanni. The sequence continues at coordinate 69,549,936 of NC_051847.1, read as the reverse complement.
GGTATTAACGTGCAAGCTATTCTCTTAACTTTTGGAAGTTATATATATTTGCATAAAGACTTTCTGTAAATCTAAAAAGATTAAATCAAAATAGGATAAAACTTGGTTGATCACATTTTAAAAATGTACTAATATCTTGTTTATTGATGGAATATATTTTATAGGTTTTAGGTACTTGTAATACAAAATCATAACGTATATTATAACGTATAAGTTTCAACCACATCTATGACAAATTACACTCAACTCAAATAGTATACAGCCAGCAATAACCCTTATATCAAGAAACCTTGTTTTTGCAATTGTACAATAAACACTATTAAGCTCGTTTAAAAGTACTGGAACGTTACGAATATGCATAACTAAAAAAGGAAATCTCACTACAAATAGTGAAGAACCTTGCCAATAGAGTTTATGAACTTTTTTGTAGAATTTTAATTCATATTAACAAATTTTCTCAAAACTTATGTTTATTGAAGTCGATTTTTATGCTATAACAGTATAGCTTAAATACAAAAAATATTAAATAAAATGCTTTTATGTGCTTTACTGAAGCAATAAAATTATCAATTAATATTTTTGTTGCCACAGGTTTATGAAAAATATCATAAAAAATTTTATACTAAAGAGAAAATTCTTTTATATATTATTTAAATTTTATATTTCTTAATTTAAAAATAAGAAAAATTATTTAGTTCAAAATATTAGAAAAATTATATATATTTTTTATATGAATTTATAAATAATATAAAAAATATGTCAAAATTATTTCTTGGATAATAATTTAACTTAATATAAAAAATATATATATATATAATATATATACATAATATATATATATATATATTTTATAATAGTATTTATATTTTCAAAGGAATAATATATATTTTTGTAAAAATATGACATATTTTTAAAAAATATGTATATATTTTATAAAAATATTTATATATTTTAAAAAAATATTTATACATTTTATAAAAATATTTATATATTTTATAAAAATATTTATACATTTTATAAAAATATTTATATATCTTATAAAAATATTTATATATTTTATAAAAATATTTATATATTTCAAAAAATATAAATATATTTTATAAAAATTTTTATGTATATATTTTATAAAAATATTTATATATTTTACAAAAATATTTATATATTTTATAAAAATATTTATATACTTCAAAAAATATAAAGATATTTATAAAAACATACATATTCAAATATAGCTTATTTGAAAAACACAAAATTTGGGTGTATAATAAATAATTAAATTGCGTTTATTATAGCAAAAATCATTTCTTAAAAAAAAATTAATATTGAAAATATTATATAAAATTTAAGGATGTGAAGCTGTGTTTTAGGCATATAAGCTGCGATAATCAAGCGTCTAAACTGCATTAGCATATATCACCGCGAAGCATTTGGAAAAAACTGTTTATATTTTTAATTATTTAAGTTAATAATATTTAAGTTATAAAGACATAGCGAGATATATTGCACTAATGAGCAAAATAATTCAAACAAAAGCCTCAATAGCGAAATCTTTAGTGATATTTTCACTTACGTGATTTGATTGGGTTAGACTATGATTTGAAGGCGAGGATTTCTCAACGTGAATTAGTTTATACTTTAAATAGTTAATGAAAAAGACATAAGAAAAAAAATTAATATTGTTAAATTTTATAGAAAATTATTTAAAAATGAATATTTCATTTTAATATGTGCATACATTTTTAACGCCAGCTGAAAGTTTTAGATTAAATGTATAATTAATAAATGATAAAGTTTTTATACCCTACGGTGATAAATTGTTTATGTAAAAAATAGTGCAATTTTATGCATCGGATGAACTGTGGTTATTTATGCAAATATGCAAATATATTTTACATATTTCAATTAAATTTAATACTTTTATTTTCTACAGTTCATAATATTTATGAATGCAAATATGTACAAAATTCACAAAAAATAAACAAAAAATAGGAAACACATTTATAAAGCGCAATTATCCGTTCATAATACATTTTTTGGTTTACTAAGTCAATGCTCAATTAGTAAATATACATATAAACACTTTATTATTGGAAAGGTTAAAAGTTCAAAGCAAAACGATGTTTAAGTTTTTTATTATATATTTTGCTTTTTATATTTATTTGTTTTATTATTTATAAAAAAAATATTACTCATATCTTTAATGAACTAAAATATTTTCACATAAAATATTTATTATCCTAAACCTAACCAGTCATTAAGTATGGAGTGAAAAAAGGATTTGCTTGTGATATAAAAATCGAATAATTATTGAAGTGTTCTTCAATTCATACAAATGCTTCAAAGATTTGATGAGTTTTAGTTCAAAAATTAATAGAAAAAATATTTATTATGGATTCAAACCTCACGCCTGATCCTAATAACAATTTTCCCATATCTGAACTTGTAGAACGTTGTTTATATTTTATTTCAATTTTACATACCATAGATCATTTTTTAAAAGTGAAAATCATAGAAAAATAAATATTTTTTTTTACAGTAATGTTTTTTATATTTATAAACCTTTTTAAATTTGAAATAAAAATTTTTGTAATTTTTCTATTTATAATTATATGTTGTTTTATTCATTCAAAATACCTTTAATAAATTAGTATAGGTTAGCATAGAAGGTAATGAACTGACGAAACAGTTGGTCATTCCAGAAACTTTTGAAGAACTAGAGCTTATAGAACTATTAATACTAAATTCGTTGAAAAAATGAATTGTGGATTATTTTGTAGAAAATCTTGCAACATGTGGAACTAGTAAAACACTATTGCCACTAAGGCAATCTCAAGCAAACGTTAGCGCTAACAAACACAAATAAAAGGAATCTCTCTAAAGTGACGGATGAAATTATCAGAAGCTTATCATTACTACCGTCACTTTAGAGAGATTCCTTTTATTTCTGTTTATTAGCTTATCGGAGAACACGAAGCTAGAATGGGAATTTCCGAAAATATTTACTATCATAAATGTAACTAGACATGTTACAGGGAAAGAAAATTGCGGTAATCTATTTGGTAGTAGAGATCATCTACCTAAGGTAAACCGATCTGCAAGTAGAAATAATAATGAACTGTAGAGTATCTTAAACAGCACGGAGCAAATCTAACACTACTGTCTACTCAATAAATCATATAACCAGTTGCTAATAAGACTGCGATAATATAACGGTATAAAAGCCTTTTAACCAACAACTCTCTTTAGTCCTCTTGAATAACATAACTAAATAAAATAAGTTCAATACATATCAATGACTTAAGAAAAGACTGAAGATAAGAAATACTATTAAAGACACTGAATGATTTGATTTCTTTTATACAATTTTTTTTTCTCAAGTTTCTCAAATAAAGTTTACCTTTAGTTTAGAAAATTATATTCACATTGTAGAATGAAGAAATAACTTTACCTTTAATTACTTTAACATTTATTAGAAGTTAAAAAGTTGGATGATTTGCAACGAAATCTATGGATATACTACTATAATAATTGAAAGTTATCTATAAATGCTTCAGATACTTTGTTGTCTCTATAGAAATTTGATGAACCTTTTTTATTAATATTATATATTATTAAATCATTTATTGTATAATATATGAAATTAAAAAAAAAATTCAATAATAATAGTAATAGTATTATTACAACACATTTTCTTTAAGAAAATAAATATTATTTAACACAATCGATCGAATCCTGAGTATAATAAATAGGTTTATAGCTCACCAATGTAAAAGCAGCTTATCGGTGATGTACTAGTATGGTTATATCATTAGAACAATAGTGAGTTATGTTTTATTTATGACAAAAATCTTCGTTCTATAGGATTCAAATATACATTGTAAACGACGTCTTCTATTAAATCCCGAATACCCGAAATTAGCTTAATTTTTAGTCATGTAAAAACTTATAACTGACATATTAATAACAGTTAATTTACATATTTTTTATTCATGAAAATACATGCGTATATTTATCAGATTTAGTTATGTGTAGTATGAACTCCATCGTAATCTGAGTACTAGGTATAAGTTTATGTTTCGGTAATGTAAAAGCTGTTATACCAATGCAATCGGAACTATTGTCGGACATCTTCTGCAGAAATGGTTACTTTTATATTGTTGAAAATATCCTCGCATTTATTAGAACTCAAAAATAAACTCTAAAGGATGTGCTTTATTGAATACCGAACACCAGAAATAAACTTATGTTTTACTAATAAAAAAAGCGAAGCCGAAGTATACTTCATATAGATACTTTGCACTGTCTTCTTCGTTAAAACAGAAACATTTTTTATTCATGAACTAATCTATTAAAACTTATGTAGTAGTAGTAGTATTTTAGTTTTTATTCTTTTCTTTCAATTTCACATTGCTTAGAGTGCTTAAAGACTTTTATAAGGCTATGACTAAAGTGTTGGCATTCAAAGAGTGCATTTAGCCTTGTCTATTAAGACTTAGGTTTACTCTTAATAATGCATTTATTGTGTTGTAATGTTGAGCCTTTTCCAAGTTAGTGTATCTTGGCACTTTTACTTTTTGATAGCTGGTGGGTTTCTGCAGAGTCCCAACCATCTTACTCACTAATTTGTGTATTCCTCATAAGCTTCGTGATTATTCAATCACGGAGCTAAGATCTGCGTATCGCCCCGTGCGGTTAGTGATGGCTCTGAGATTAGGTAGTGCTAAGTAGGACAGCCTGTCCATTTTCGTATATAGCTTCATGGCTCTGCCCTTAAGTATTTTTTGACCGAATCTATTCTAAGGTCTCTTAGCATGTCATTCGTGCGGATGTATCATGGCACTGTGAAGAGCCTTCGGAGAGCCTGACTTTAAACAACTTGTAGCTTCTGGATAGTAGAGTCGGCAGCTTTGCTATACGCAGTACAGCAGTTCTGAGCAGTATTTTATACTACTTAATATAGGGTTTAATAATCTTATGACTCTATACAACTTGTGTACTAATGTAGACCAAAACCTATTACAAATACATACTTTATTCTATCTTCTGTGTCAATGCCATATATATTTATCAAGAAGACACTTTCGTATCCTAGTAAAGAGTATACTAGGACTTTGTATAGAACTTTGCATTATACACTCCTACGTTTATATATTTTATTTTATATATTTATATTTATTTGATTAAGCAGAAAATATAATGGTTTGAAAATTGACAAAAAAATAGTGTAATTCTTAAATAAATTAGAAGAAAATACCTATTTATACATAACGTTGAAATGACGGTGAGTAAAAAATTATTTCAATAGTAACAAAGGTAAAAAGTAAACTTACTACGTACAAAAATCTAACCGAAATATATCTTTTTTTTTGTTACTAATTTTATTTTTAGTATACATGAGCAAAAAGGGTTAAATATTTTGTAGAATAAACTAATTATAGATCAAAAATATAACCAAAAGGATATGCTAAACAACAACAAATAAGCCACATGTACATTTTGTTAATACAAAACGAGCAAATCTTTTATTCATGTAATTAGAAAATAAAGTTAAATAAATAAAAATTTATTATATGTATAAAAAGTAGTATATAACAAGGAAAAATAAAACGTACACAATGTAATTTCAATAACTAATATATAAACTAAAATTAGAAACAGAAATGTCAGTAATAAAAATAAATTGAGGTAGAATTTGAAGGATAGTTATTCGTTATTATGGAAATGCATAGTTAGTTAGAGTAATCTAGATAGGAATAAGATTAGAGAAAAGAAAAATTGTTGGATTTTTAAATGCACATTTGTTCACTAATTGACACAACAAAATAATGATTCAAATTAGAATAAATAGATAGATAAATCACATGTTATACATTATGTATGAGCCAGACAATATTAATACAGATGTATCGGAGCTTCAAATTACGTACAGTAATTGAAGTTATATGGCATGTAACTAGTTTACACATATAAAAACACACAATAAATAAATAACAGGCATTATTAATTGAATTTATGGTAACAATATTATTTTGGATTTACTACCTTTTCGGGATTATTGTTACTCGTCATCCTACATTTCATTGAAATAGTTCTTTTCGCTTTTGTAAGAGCATTCTAGAAATAATATTAGTAGCGAGAGTATAGTATTAGAGTTAAAGAAGTATTAGTTTTTATTTTATGTCATTAGGAGTAGTATTGTGTGTTTGTGTTTTGTATAGTTTTTGTTGGTGTTAAAAGATAATATATATATATATGTAAATACATATAAAAATTCTACAAAAATACTTATATAGTATAATATTAATTTACATTAAAATATTTATTAATTTCAAACATCAATAAGCATAAATTTGAAATATTAAACATTTTGGTAATACTTTAAGGTGATATTACTAAAGAAAATTTAAGAGGTGTTTGATTAAAATTTAATAAAAATACAAAATATACAACTATAACATTATATTTATATAAATATATTTATGTATACATATAAGTTAGTAAAAAATGAAAATATTTCAAAATATTAATATAAAATATTTTATATATATAACATACCTCTGCATCAGGATGTGAGCGATCTGAATCGTCATTATCTAAATTTTGATTTTCCAAGTGCTCTTCTTCAGTTTGTGGCATTTGCTGCAGCTCTTCTTTTGTTTTAAAGTCGAGGCATTTTATATAAAATGGCATAACTAAACCCAAAATAACCTAAAAAATAAAGAATATTATTTTGGATTTTAAATAGCATTACAAAAATTACAAAATTACAAAAACAAAATTATATTATTAATCTATAAAATTTTTTGCTAAGCATACGGTTGTTTTGAGTATTGCCATCTACTCATCCTCAGTAGTCTTTGGATATATTTGTGGATTTTCTAAGTCGGTATATAATTGTTGGACTATAGTTGTCAGACTTAGCACTCTGACTACACGAACCAAAGCTGCATAAAATATTCGTTGTTTACATATCAGGCTTCTTTTAAAACTTTTCAGAAGATAACTTAAAAGCCACAGCTTAGGAAAATTTCAATCAAATATTATAATTTTTTAATATTGTAGGCCTCAGTAATATTTCGAAGAGACATTATTTATTGCATAAATAAAAAAATTAACTTAATTTGTTTATGGAAAAACGATAAATATAAAAGATATATATAAATATATACATATTATTTTATACAGAGGTTTCGAAAAGTAATGAACTACAATAATAAAAATTATTTTTATATTATTTTAATTAATCGAATTTTTGTCTGACCATACAGATGTTTCGAGTATATATATTAATAATATATATAGTAATTTCTATTATTTTAAATATTATAAAATATCAAAAATTTAAACTTTTAAAAATACTTTCCAAAATTGATTGAATTTTTAATATTTTACTTATTACAATAATCAAACCTGGAAAAATAAACCATGACATGTCATCTTCAGACCTATTTGATTGCAGTTCGTTTGATTAAAATTGTTGGGAAAATTGTTTTCAATAAAAAAATCAAGAATTATGATTAACAAGCTTGCTGGATGTACCAGATAATGTTATCAAAAATAATTCTTTAATAAATGTTGAACTATTGGACTACTAAAAATTAAGTATCATTACTGCCATTACGATTTTATGACATTATAACTTCATATATTTTCTGACGAAAGGTTCTTTTATCCTACATATAATAATATTTTCATATTTTTTTTAGAAAAAAATAAAACCGTATCTTAAAGAAGCTAAAGAAGCATTATTAATAAAATAAATACAAAACCAACATAACATATACATATATACACAGAAACTGAAACGAATGTCCAAGAAAATGCTTAAAACACATGGAAAGCCTCAAATTTGATATAATTAAATTGGAACTTAGAAAAAAAAGTCCTGCATAATTGTGTCAACTACAAGTGCTTATCTGGTGGAGAGCGCTGGTCGAATTATTTCAAACATAATACCTCTTATGAAATTCATAACTCGTAATTTACCCAATATCGTGATTATAATTCCGATATCTTTTACCTTCATTGTCACACTACCAATGGCTTACTTCAAGCTATAAGACACGTTTTTCATTTTTCTGCCCACTATATCAGTAAGGTGCCAGCCAGCCCCACTCTAACACCACTCTATTCTACTATTATATAGTGTACTTACTATACAATAGTTATTATGATTCAAAAAGTTGAATTAATTGGTTGCGCAGTTTGACAAAAGGTTGGCTATATTATACATTATATTGACCGTTTAATTTTTTTATTAGTTAGGTGAATTTGACTTACTATATGTTAAGCCTATTGACCACTTCTTGTGTCCTTAATCGGAGCATTTGATTCGCTTACAGAGCATAGGCTTTCAGTGATATAAATCTTACATTGAGAACTTTTGATATTTTATTTTATTTTTCGTAGTCTTACTTTATTTTAAATAAAATTGGTGTTAGAATATTATTTACACATATTATAAGCAATTGCATAAGTCATTAAAAAAAATTTTGATACGTTAAATATATAAAAAAATTTAAACTGACCCTTACCTTTAAATTTGTATTTTTTCGTGTACGTAGGCCACCCATCCAGAGATCCGCTAATATAACTTGACTGCAAGGATGCGCTAAAAGTGCACGATGGTTGGCAGCGACTGCTAATGAGAGACAACTTTGATTTGACCATGAATGTAGTTCGCATGTCAATAAACGTTGCGCTTTTTCTGCATCTGTACGATAGCTAAAATCCAGTAATTTGATACCTGAAACAAAAAAAAAATAGACAAATTGGATTTTAAACGAAACAATTGGACTTTCGAAGGAACAAGCAAAAAATTTGCTTTATGTATTCCGTAGTGAACACTTGACTGTACCAACTGGTCAGAATACTTTAAATGTGCATACCAAATTACTCGTTGTACTCTTCTATGAATTATAAAATAGTTGCCTTGGTAAAACGAAAGAAAAGCTTAATTTTTTTTTTAGAATGTTGAAGAGATGTCAAGGGAATAGTTTGAAGTTGTTTCGACTTTTAAATGAATGGTTTGGGCAGCAATTTTCAAACAGCTTAAACTTGTTAAAAAAATTACTATCAAAAATTAGTATTTCTCCCAGCAAAACATATATATATATATATATTAGTTAATTAGGAATTTGAATTTTGTTCTTAGGAGCCACATTGCATTCTCAGGTTGATAGACCTGACAGATGACGACGTAAAATAGGAATTAAATATTATACTGCTGTAATTATTATTCGGTATAATACGCTTAAATTTAGTTTAAAAACTTAACATGCATAGTTTCAGATAACAATAACTTAATAAATTAGACTAAATGATTAAATAATGCATTAAATGACAATCGAAAGCCTTAGAGTTAGTTTTTAAAGCAAAAAATCATTAAATGAAACCAAAGAAATAGAAGTATGAAATCAGAAACAGCACGAGAAGATACAAGGGGGTATAGTTTCAAATATAACCGGGTCTACGTTTAGGACTCGAAAGTCCTAGCAGGTCCTTATAAGTTATAACAACAACAAGTAAGCATAGTTGGCCGACCCGCAGTAGTCAGATGCTATCGAAATTGCTTCTGCTATATGTTGACACGTCAGTATGACTGTTTGACTGTGAAGGATCAGCGCTGTTTTTTTTAATTTAATATAATAAAATTAAAAGTATTATAGTCACTATATCATATCTTAATCAATAAATATTAAAATTTTTATACAAAAACCCTAGCAAAATGAAATAAAAAAGACAAAAGCAAGCAGAAAATATTGATAGAGAAGATTAGCTTTTATTAAAAATCCAACATATAACATCCATATAGAATTTTTCTTTCTAAAGATTTATTTTATTATCCTTAAAGCCTTTAAATTTAATACTAAAATTTGACTAACCTTTGCTTTCGAATTCTTTGGCGTATGCACGCAATTCATCGTAAATTTCCGTATCTAAATCATCCTCAGCTGCTTCATGTGCCATGGCTTTGTACAATTTGCAGGCAACCAGTGATTTGGCTAACGCCTCCTCACCATGAGTCCACATTAGCAGTGCCATTTGTTGACGTTTCGTTAACACAGCCCAAATCTAAAGAATACAAATGAACGTTTTAAACGAAATAAAACAGAAAAAATGAAATGTGTTTTTAAACTTATGGCAAACAAAAGCCTACACATGAATTTTCAGCAATAAAAAAAAAATAAATTCGTAAATAAATATGCTTACACCCACCACAAATTCAATTTCAAATACTTCTTACTGAATATCTTCCTTTATTGCTTTATTTTTATTCATTCGATACCAAACGAATCGAATTACTTTAATACAACGAAAGCTGAATTTATTACGAAATTCGCAACTTACCAAGAGTTCATTGAATGGAAACTCAAAAAGTGCCATTTCCGATGTAAAGGGCAACAGTCCTGTGACCAAACTCAATGAATTTGCTCCGGCACATCTTTGATATGTAGAGGATTTACGATGTGCATTGGCATAACTATTCATAACTTTTGCGTAAATAGGACGAAATTTTCGGCGCGTATAATAGGACCTAAAAAAAAAACAAAGAAAATTGTTAAGTGGCAAAATTTTCAATAAAGAAGCATTGTAGAGGCAATATATATTGAAGAGTTGGAGAATAATATAAATGTGCTACAGTCAGTCATATGAACTTTGAAGCTTCAAATGGCATTATTAGTGAAAATATGTTATAATTATATATATCCAAATAATGGGTATTGATGATCTGTGCGTAACTTGCGTAACAACTCTAAATAGTCTTTAAGCCTATAATTTTTTATATATTACATCAACATAACTTTTTTGAGGGAAAACCTAGAAAGGCGAGGGTAATGTGCAGAACGACACCAAAAGGTCTCAAGGACTTCTATTTTCTTTATTTTATATCAGACTACTTTTTTTAGAGGAATGCAAGAAAGACAAAGGTGAACTGATCTATCGTGTGCTAAAATCTACTTGCAGAACGACAACATGTAGTATCTAAGACTTGCAAATAATGATAATTTACTTATTTGCAATAAAAAAATTTAATTATATATAATGATATTGATTATTATCATAGTATTTTATTTTATTTATTTTGTAACTATTCATGTGAAGCTAATATAACTACAATGCATCAACTGGAGTTATTGTTTCGGAGCTTTTGTCTGATATAACTCGGTAAACTGCAAATTGAGTAGTGGCGAAATTGACATTATTCTAAACTATATTAAACAAAAAAATGTTTGCTTCTGATTATATGGAATCTAAACCCATTTTTTTCTCTCGAGATTAAATTTATGTTACTTATCTCGTATAGAAATTTTAGAACAAAATTTGAATTGGATATTAAAGCATAGAGGGATCTTGATATTTTTATAGAAATAATCCAAATAAAAACTGACATTTAACCTTAACCGAGTTGAATCAAGTGCAAATAATTAATGTACTCCATATTTGTTTAATTTTGGCCAATTTTAAACTAATTAGTATGTAATAAAATTTACAATCATTATCGGCACTTCAACCTATCTTGGTCATTCTCAATAAGTTTCTCAACTGACCACAATTACAAAGCATTTTTATCTTAATTGGGCTCTTCTATGCTCCGATTGTCCTGATTTACGTCATAGCTACTAGCTTAGCATAAAATATGGCATTACCGATTTTACAAATACTCTCTTTTTCAAACAACTAGATGACTTGCCTGCATTGCTCTACTAAGCTTTAGTTTTGTGCCTTTTCAGTGATAATCGCTTTCGATTCGTAATTCTTTAATAGTATCTTAAAAATTGTCATTGCTCACATACGAGATTAATAATTTTCGTAAAATTTTTATATAGGTCGCAACTAAAAAGGTGAGGCGCATTTTCAGTAAGTACTCTAGACTCGATATAGGTAATATCACTGCCATGCAGCAGTAGTGTGAATGTTATGTCAAGGTCTAAAGACTTCCAAAAATAAAATTGTAATGAAAACAACTTTAACACAATAATGATTCAATTGAAATGGAATATAATGTATTATTAACAATACTATATTTGGTATAGACTGTATTGTATTGTTGAAAATACTATGTAACTTTGGACTAGGGAACTATTGTTTGATTACTCGTAGTTCTTGGTTTTGACTATGGAAAAAAGTACCACACTTATCACATTTTCTTCTTTTTGCATAAACCAATACAATTTTTATTGTTTTAAATTAGATTTTTATATAAATATATAATAAATATTCAACGATACTACTGATTTAATTGCACAATGTAGTGGACATAATATATTTAACTCAGAATAAATATATTCTTTGAATAAGAATTTTGCAAAATGTATTTTAACAGCCTTTCTTCCAGCCATTTCTGTTATTTAAATTTTTATTTCATATTCAATTTTTTATTTATTTCACATTCTATATATATTTGCATAAACATTTTTTGTTTTTTTATTTAAATAAGCGTACATTTCCTTTGAGATTAAGTGGTTTAATGTATCTTTGCAAATGGTGTTGGCATTATTTGTGTTCGGTTTGAGGTTCGATGAATGCCACAGCACAAAAACATATTTGAAAAAGAAAAGATTATTAGGGACGGTCATATAAAACTATTTATAGAGGATTATCCTTTCTATTGTGGCAAAGTGCAAATAATTTTTGTTATTTTTGTAGTGTTTAGGAGGAAGCAATTTGTGTTAACTTTTAAGTAATAAAATGTTACATGATAATAGTTCAACACAATAAAATAAACAAACTGTCAAGAGCAATATGCACAGTTTACACAACTTGTTTAATTAAATAATTTAATTATTAAATAAAAATAATAAAATAAGTTATTTTTAAACACAATTAAGTAAAAATTTAAAATATGTCAATTTTAATTACTTGCTTCTACAGATTTAAAATAATATGGAGTAGTACATTAAATGCTGAAGCATAATCAAATCGATTAAAACTGAGTTTATCGGCAATAAACTCCATGTAGTAAAATCAGTAATAAAAACTTTTTAATTACAAAATTTAATTAAAATTACACCATACTAATGTGGATTAAAGTGAGAGTGATAATGACATGGGAATGTTTTTACTTTACAGTATCAGAAATAGAACCATAAAATAACATTTATTATTATTATTATATGATTACAGTTGTGGATTTAACTTTTTATGCTTTTCACAGAATAAAAATAATAAAAATACTACAAAATTTAATTGTTTTGACATAAATTAAAATAAAAAAATAACTATTTAAAATTCAATAAAAATTATATCTTTAAATAATAATAATTTATATAATATTTCACTATAGTGGCAAGTATAACATATAATATAGAAACAAGATTTATTACTTCCATATCTTGCGAGGCTTTTAAAGTGATCTAAGCTAAAAGTATATTAAATATATCTTAAAAATAGTTTAAATGTCTTTTGAGTACTCGCAAAAATTCATTCGAATTATCTGGAACCCTGATAACTTCACATTTATAAATAAATTATAATATCAATAGCAAACAAATTATTGATCCATTCTCTAGCAATATGTAAATAGTATGGTTTTCAAGAAATTAGTCAATCTGACACAGCATCTTAAGTCCGCAATTAAAGATAATATTGATATTAAAAATGCATTTTAAGTTTTTAAGCATGTAAGCACAATAAAAAAATAACATCTTTTTTAACCATTAGGAATAACATCAAAAACATCTTAAGCATCTTAAGTCCGCAATTAAAGATAATATTGGTATTAAAAATGCATTTCAAGTTTTTAAACATTTAAGCACAATAAAAAATTAACATCTTTTTTACCCATTAGGAATAACATCAAAAACAAACCGATTATTGATTTATACTCTTTGTACTCCATACATAAGATTCTTCTTAAGAAGCTGATCAATATATCATATCATCTAGATATATCACTTAAAGTAGGTATGAATACTAAAAACACAGTCCAAGTTTTTACACCAGTAGTCCGAAATGTATGCATCCCAAGTAAAATTGAATCAAAAATGATAATAATTCAAAGAAATCATTAAAGGAAGAGATCAAATCATGCTTGTCTTGGAACGTCTCCAGGAATGGTTTTTATTGTTCAAATACGACACTTTACTGTGATCTTAATATGGCAAAAGAAGAAGAAAAACTAAGAAAATTGAACATATCATTGGCAACTTACTATAAACCCCATATGAACTATGTCAACATTAAATTGCTGTAACTTTAAAGGAACTCCTTTCGATTGAACATATTTCACCCAAATGACATTAGTTTTTAGATCATTTTAAACAGTTAAACAGCGTTGGTTGTAAAAATATCCAGATCATAGGAATATTTTCGACAATTGCAAGGGAGATGATTTGGTCAGACGAAATCCTTCAAGTAATGACTCAGAACACCTAAAAATCAGGACATTTTGTCGACATGATACAAACATTTGTTGAATTCTTTCGGTGTTTAACGATATGCAGGTATTTATTTGTACATACAAGTACTATATTCTTCTAAGAAAATATACAGCACTCTCACTGAGATGTCCCGTAAAGATATAGAGAACCATATTAAAAGATTAAACTTTCCGTTTAATCATTTTTGTCGCTCTTATGGAAAGGGACGATAAAGGTGCCATGACATCTGCATTATTACTATCTATCATATCCGACGCGCCGATTTACTGTTTTAAGGGATTCTATTTTTAAGGATTATGGCCAATTTAAGGACTTATTTCTAAAAAGAATTTTAATTGTTGCCAAAGGTTCAAGTTTGTTTTTAAATTTTTTTTTGATTTTTGAGTGGCCAATAGGCCTAAGTGAATCCCTAAGATCGTTGGTATAATCTAACATAACCTAATAGCGTTGTCAAATATTACTACATTTAAAAAAAAACCTGGTAAACTTCTAAACTAAGCTTTGATGTATTCCGCGATATAAGTTTTAAGCTACTTATAATTGATGTTTTGTAATCTTGAGAGTAAATTCTTTCGAAGAATTTGAAATAAGCCATTTTAATATATTTAGACATTATTTAGACAAGACTAAAATTGTGATAAATAGTTAGTAAATAGGTAGTTTTTGATAATAATGTTCTCTGGAATTTATTACAGTACTCTTAATTCTTGTAAAAAATAAATAATAAGTGAATTTTTGAATTTGGATATATATATTAATTAAAATTATAATGAAGCTCTTTGTCTTCTAGTATTTTTTACTCTTCTAAAGAATTAAGGATAAACTAGTTCTTAAATTGGATTACATTTAAAAGACTAAAATTGTGTTAAAACTTTTTAGGTTTTGGAGTACTTTAAGATTTTAAATTAATTTTTTAATTTTTATTTTATTTCGACTAGTAAAAAAATTTACTTTTTGCCATAATGAAATACTTTTGTTTAAGTAATTAACGTCTTTTGCATATTTCGTAATGTCTTAAAATAGGAAATGTCGTAATAGCTTAAAATAGGATTTGTAGGAATTTAAAAAATATTCAAGAAAGGAAAAATTCTTTTCCTAAAATAATTATATTCTTGGCGTTAGTGGAAAAAAAATTAATAAGATTCTTTTTATATTTAGTAGATATTTTAGTTTTTTTAAGTCTTTAAATAGCGTAAAAAGCTATTACAATAATAACTGTAAAAAGTCTAGACAAATACTATTACAAAATTGGAAAATCAAACAAGGCATCAGTCATTTGGAAAAATACCTTAAAATTGAATTTAATTTTGCCATTTGCAAATATTTAACATTTTTATATCAAACAAAAAGTCCAAAACATAAAAATATATAAAAAATTGTTAGATAGAAAATGTCTAATAATAAAAACCGAGGGGAGCTTTTAAATTAGGCTGTTATTAGAATCCTCATTTACACTGTAAAACAGCCTTAATTGTGCTTAGCAGATATAAATAAAGGCAACTGAATGGAAGGGAAAAAAAAATTTTTTTCTGTGTAAATGTGGGAAGAATTGATTTTAAAATTGATATCACGTATACGCACTGCGGGACTCAAGTTACTCCTAGGATTTATCCTTAATTTGCTTTGTGCTGTTGTGTATTTTGTATTTTATATATTTTATATTTCTTTTAAATTCGTTTTTGTAATTTCTTTAAGTGAAAAGAAACTGTGAAATAATTGCAATCGAAGATACATTTTTTCATTATTCGATATATCTTTACTCTCATTGAATGAAGCAGAAAAGAAGAATAAATTCAAACTCGTCAAAAGTATGATGAAAAAAGTGTTGATTACGCACTAAGAAAGGATTCTATTTTTAAATTGGTTTTATTTAATTAATTAACATTTATTGGGTGATTATTATTGTAAATATTTTCTGATTTTTATTTGAACTAATAAAAAATATAAGAAAGTTAAAAATATTTAACAATAAAATTAAATATCAAGGTTTTGCTACTTTTTGGAAGAGGTTCCTTGAAAGTTAAAAATATTTAACAATAATATTAAATATCAAGGTTTTGCCACTTTTTGGAAGAGGTTCTTTGACAGTTTTAAACAATCGATAAACTTATTGCAAAGAAATATTGAAAAAAGATTCCATGTAAGAATATTTTTAAGTAAAAGCTAATTTATTAAATAAAAAAACTAAAGTAGACACCATATAAAAGTACATTTCTAATTTCAATTTCCAATTTTTTTTATTAATAACAATATTTAAACAAAAATATTTTCATATTCCATGAATTGCTAAATCAAAAAACTAATGTAAAACAATATAATTAATATTATACTGAAAATATTTTATATTAAAGAAATTCGATTTATTCCAAACTAAATTTTATACTTGCATTGTCAGTACACCAACTTACAATATACCATGAGTCTGTTACTTAAGACATTACAATTTTATTTCTTATCTTACTCAACTAAAAACTTCTTGTAACTTACGTAGGTCACAGAAAGTAACTCAATTTCAACTTATTTCCAGTGACAAAGTATCACCCAAAATGTTAAAAGGTTTTACCTTCAAGTTCATGTTTATACTCAACTTTGATGTCATTTTAACTTTTTATTTTGCCCTTTTTTACTTTAAGAGCCTTAAAAATGTTTGCCATTTTATTACTTCTTCTTTAAGAAGGTAAAAGTACTGGTTAGGTTCCTTTAAATTACAAAGGAAAGGAAATTTTTAATATTTTGATCAATGTACATACATGCACATAGCTGTGATAAGAATAGCAACAGACTACGAAATATCTATATCGTACAGAACATTCAAATTTATTTAAAATGTCTACTTAGTTTAGAAGGAGAAATATGTAATGATATATATAGAATATCGTGTTTTTTTACAAGATAACGACACGTGAGTTTCAGACAGCTGTCAAAATAAAAAAAGCTCTCATATTGAGGACACAGACTAGCCATGAGCTTAATAACCCTCGTAAATTTAACTTGATTAGACAAATCAATATATGACAGTTTATTTCTTTGCACATTTGGCTGTTTGAATACAAACCAATCAAGTTTTTAATTTAAAATTCTGCACAAAGGCGTTTTGGTAAAGCACCTTGAATATTAGTTGAAACCATTGATATCAGATGACTATATTCCGAAGCTAACACCAGTGGCAAATCAAGCATATTTAAGACCCGAGCACTACACTTTTCTGGTACTTAAAAAAACATAGAGGAATGTAAGAAATATGTAGAATATACTCTACTATATGGACATTATTAATTTTATTAATAGATTACTTCCAAAGTGGCGAAACAATAAACTTATTATTATTAGTATTTAGAGAAAAACAAAATAGTCCTAATTGAACGAATTATTTTATAGAAAAAAAGTTATTCGAAATGGAATTCAAATGTAATAGTACAATTGCGTTTTATTTGACTGGAAAATCACAACCAGACAAGCAAATGTTACTTGTGAGCTCAAATATGGTATTTCAAATAGAATAAAATGTTTGTACGTTACTACCATAAATCGTTATAATAGTACAAAAAGCGTCGCTAAACGATATGATGGTGGGCGAAATAAACAATATCACCAAAAATGGTTCGGAAAGTGAAGGCTCGACTTAAACGAAATCTACGTCATATTGTTAATCAAATGGGCAAAGAACTAAAATATGTCACCGAAGCACCCAAAGCCTATTCTAAAATGAGCACAAGGTTCAACTAAAGCCTTACAAGTTCCAAAAGGCACAAAATCTTACACCAAAGCAACAAACACTTAGATTCGAAGAAGCAAAGGAATTGATCTCCTTTGGCGAATTTCCAAACATTGTGTTCTCTGATGAAAAAAATTTTTCTATTCAGTAATTCATAAACTCTCAAAATTATCGTGTTTTCTTAACTGAACGCACAGCCTAAAACACTACGAATGAGACTACAAATAGCCACCCGAAGTAATTTTCCGTGGGTAGCTGTGACCAGCGATGGATGCTCTCTAGTCGTTTCCATCGAGCTTGGGTCTTATAAAATGTTTTAAAAGTTGCATTACAACTGTGGGCACGCAAACATTTCAGTCGTAGACCATGGACGTTCTAACAAGACCCGGCACCGGTACCGATCTCATAAAGCTCGTATAAACGAAGAATGGTAAAAAATCTTATTTTTGTCTACGCAATGGCTTTTGAAATCGCCAGATGCAAATCCGATGCGCACTTTCATTTAACCATTTTGGAGAACAAGGTAAGGACTTAAAATTATACCAGTATAATTATACTGGTAATTATACCAGTAAAAAGTATACCAGTGCTGAAGAAAGCCATTGTTCGAGAATGGGAAGATCACATTCGTGAAGCATGCAACTCATTTTTTAACCCTTTGAAGGCCATAGTGAAGGCAAAAGTTCGCCACAACGAGCTAGACTGAATGTATTCTGAAATTTTGATTATTTTCACAAATTTTTTTAATTCGAATTAATAAAAAATAATTTCACACAGAAAAGATATGGTCGCTTGCATAGGTAACCTTTCGGTTTACCCTGTATAGTAAATATAAGGGGATATTTTGCAAGCACTCCGAAAAACCACCACAGAGTTGGGATTTATATATTTAAAAATAGTTGAAATAATTTTATTACAGTTAAGAGAAATTAAATTATAAATATGGTGCCATTTTTACAAGTAAAAATACGTTCTTTTTTATAAATTTACCTCAAACCTAATGATAAATTTAGTAACTGAAATTTGTATGCATACACTGAAAATCGTGAATAGTGAGATATTTTAATAGTTAAAACAAATAAAAATATTTTTATATATTATTAAATATCGAAATAAACTAAAAATATTTATCTAGTTTTTACCTGTAAGCGCCACCCATTAGTTTGTTTATAACCAAACCAATATCATGTAAGGTGTATATATAACCTTTTGGAATATGTGGACGAACATCGCGTAGTATGTAACTATAAATGAAAAGAAAACAATATAAAAAAAATTTATATATACATATAACTAAATTTACGAAAAAAAACAAATTAAATACATAATCATAAAATAAAAACCTTTTATAGTAAGTAACTTTGAGTATCATTAAATTAAAATTCGACTAAGTAATATAAACTTACCCCAGAGTATTCGCAGGGCCGTGCTTTGTATTGTACAACTCTTCAAGTCTTGGTATTGTTAAGAATTTTTTCATTGAGACACCATTTTCCAAAAGCAGTTTAACAAAATCGATTCTGTCGTGTTCAAGTGCCTGCATCATCGCTTCATCCAAGGCACCTAAATTACAACGACGAAGAGAAATTGATAACGAAAGCATAAATGAAAGGCAGTCTTCGAGTTTATCAAATTTAAATAAATCAAGTTTACTTAATGAAGCTTAAAATTTTACTATTTAATTTAAAATGCAAATCATTTATATTTTTATTTCCTAAGGTAAATATAAATTATATTTCTAATTTTATTTTTCACTTCTACTTACCGTGTGGCCATTCCTGTCCATAGACAAAAATCTCACTACGTGCGATATCAACACGATTCCAAGTTAACGCCAGACTAAGCTGTTCCGGTGGACTTAAGTGCTGTGACTTAAACAGTGCGGTTAGTATAGTTTGATCCAATTCTTGCGCTTCGCCTTCGGGCTTCTCTTGTATACGGAAAACTGTAATCTGCGAATGACAAGCAAATGTGTGCTCGTTTAAAGTACTAAATCTACCATAAAGTGAGTGTGGAAGTTGGAATAAAATTTATAATTTATTTGACTGCTTTTATTGTGTTGACAAAACCGTAATGAAAAGCCAATTAAAATCTTAATAAAAATTCGACAGCTAAGTAAACAGTTGTGTTGTTATTGTGCTTCCATGCGACACCAATACCGAAACCAGTTGCTCTGCCCATTGGCAAAAAACTCATAGGAAAGATATTTGAATGTGATGTCGTTAGTCAAAAACAACAGAAACAGATTCCGGCAAAATCAACAGTTTGATATACAAATTCATTCTAAATGTGGGCCATAAAATAACAAACACCAACTAAATAACCATAATACCGTCTGCAGTGTTATTATCCTGTGGTGGGCTGAGTAACACCAATTCGAGAAAGCAAATAAATTGAATTTTGCCTGAAGTTCAGCAAAAATAAAATCAGCAGCAAATTGATGATTTTCTGTGTACATTAAATTTTAACAAATATATATTTATTTATTGTATACATATATATACAAAATAAGAAGAAAATGTAAGATAATGAAGTTATAATAAATCGTGTTTTTGATATGCTTTTACTAGGTGATTAACTCATTACACGAATTGGGAGCATAAAGAGTTGCCGGAACAGTGGAATAAAATTAACACACATCCGGAGTATTGCAGGCATAGACTTACAAATTAGGAAGTCTGACAATATTATATGGAAACATGTTGATAAAAAATTATGAAACTTTATAAATGGTAGCAATAGGATGAGCAACAAGACTATGTTTCTGGTAGGATCAAGAATATAATTCATTATAACCTACAACTATTTGCTGAACTTATTCCAATCTCTACTGCCAGAAATTATTTCGAATGAATCAACTGATTGCTAAAAGATGCAAGGATTGATTATAAGATCAACAAAGCATTTCTGTGCTTAGTACTAAGGCAGTTGCTTGTATCTACTTTGTTAGTATGAAAAGTTTTAAATCTAAGATAAAGTATCTAAGTATAAGATTAAAAGGACTAAAATCTACAACGAAATAATTATGGGTCAGATTAAAATATGAAAAATTTTTGTGGAAATAAAGCGTAATATTTGTATTTATAAATTACGAATAAAATTGCTTTTAAAATAAAAAAATAATCTCAATTCGTATATTCTACCTTAAACTATTGTAAAGATTAATAAGGTAATGACTTTCAACGTAGTAAGAAGTAGATTTTTTATACTACACAGCTAATCTTATGAAGCAGAAAAAATTTCATCTCTTTGAATGACAACCAGAACGTTAGCTGTTGATAATTTCGAAATATCAGATGGAGATAAGGGCTTCTAAGGGCTTCTATTTTTTTGCAACATAGTCTAAGATAACAAGGAACGAAAAAAGAATAGTTACAAAAACATTGAATAGGTGTATCATTTGTTATTTATAACGTATCATTAACTTCAGATAACGTATTATTTATAACCTCAAACAAATCAATCTTGTTACTATGGTAATGCAGGCTATTGTGACATTTCAGATAACCTGACAAATGTGTTAGTTCTTTCCTACTAAAGAGTATAACCCACCGTAGTTGTAGAAACATTATCGTAGATATTTTTTTACGATAATAATGCAAACCATACAACCCTTCAGATATCTTAACGAGAGCTTTAGATTAATCTTGCTTAGGAGGGACTCTTTGGCGTAGTTGCAGGGACAAATTAGCTACTTGTATCGGTAGCGTTTCACGTTTCCATTTGAGATTTAATTGTGGAGCAGCTAATTCTACAATAAGGCACCAGTCTATAAAATTGACTTCTATCGGTAGCATTTCATATTTTCAGTTGAGACTTAGTTGTGGAGTACCGTATTCTACAATAAGGCACTGATCTACAAAATTGAAAGTCTAATCGGGTCCTTGCAAAAAAGCTCGCTCACGTATTGCTATCAATTACTGCATTTCAGGCGCCATACAAAGACTTGTTTATTTTTGATTTCCATTTGATGTAGCATATCACGACAATCAACTTAAATTGTCAGGCAAAATTTTTAAGAGAACAATACTTTGATTACTACGAGTATTTTATGCAGATAAGGTCGTATTTTAAATCTTTTCAAAGGTTGATTCGAGCACAGACCCTACCTAATAACTAATCTCCCTTTTTTCATATACATATTTTTCATATATATAATTTATAAATTATATTCCATAATGCTTTATTTTCAATTAAAATTTGACTTTAGACTAAAATATAATTCCTTCATTAACAGCAAAGTTTCAGTTAAAACCGCAAATTTTAATTTATTTCATAGTACAAAAAAACAAATATAAAACAATTAAAATTTGAATTTTGGTACTTAATGTAATTATTGAGGTACTTTAGTATTAAATTGCCACCACGAAATGTAATTAACTTTAATGTTAACATCTTCATAGGCCTAGACAGTTCATTAACGTTAAATGTTATTAATTACTTTGTTAAATTTGCTTCACTTTAAATTAAGGTTCCTCACAATTTCATAGTCCATTTAACTTTATTTGATTGCTATGTCATGGCGGAAATTTTTAAAAAATATTTTTACAGAATTAATTTAATGAATTATTGAAAATTGAAGCCGTCGGAAAATGTTGTCAGGCAAGGAAAATTTAATTTTAATTTATTAATTACAGAAAAGTAATAAATTTAAAGACTTCAGTACTTCAGTAATTCAGGAAGAAGCTGAGGTCAATTGCTGCTGAACAGTGCAAACAGAATTAATGATTGATAAGTGCTATTAAATATTTTTTTTTAATATAAATTCTTTAAAATAATAATAAATATGTCAAGTGAAATTCATTTGTATGAAGCATTTTTATGAATTTTTTTTTAATATTAAATCATTAAATATAATCCATTAAGAGTATACAATCCAGACAAGATTTCAAACGTAAATAAAACGAAGGTTTTAAACCCGCAACCAAGAGAAACAAAAAGCTAAGGAAAATCGTCAGCAAAGAGGATGGACAATGCAACAGATGATGAATGAAAAATCAACAACTAGTGGACAACAACGAAGTACAAAGAAGGACAAAGCAAAGTCTTTAAGATAACCCAACCTAGGCAGTTATAACACCCACAATTACACACATATTAATATGATATTTTGTGTCTCACAGTATGAGCATAAGAACACATTCCAACTAAGTTATTAAACCTCGAGAATAAAAATTAAAAATTGGATTGACATCTATTCCGACTTTTCTTCATTTGTGATATACGTAAAAAATTGGATTGATTTCTACATCTATTCTGACTTTTCTTCATTTGTGATATACGTAAAAATATAAATAAAAATTTATGAACATTTAACTAGATTAAATAAAGTGAAAGCTTTCTAATTTTAGGTAGAAAGAATTTGGTAGTAAATAGCGTATGTTATACCTCATAAAAAGTAATGCAAACAAAAGATCTATTGTACTACCCCTATCCAGTTTCTTTGGCCTCAAAGAAAAAATGTCGACTGGATTTGAACCTTGGTACCTTGGTTTGGTATCAAATATGACTCCGGACATTTTTATTTTTTATGATGTTGGGTAGTTGTTGCATTTAGATTAAATTGAGTTACGGTGCCTTGATATTGACCCTGATGCCTCAGTTTACTATATCAACTTACTTAGCACTTACAGTACATTGTGATGCCACTACTTAACATGACACCTTCATTGCTAGTTACTTATGGAACTATTTTAGTATCATAATAAAGCCCAGTATGTTTTTAATCTTAACTTTGGACTCTTTTGTAAGTGAACTCTAACCTTTGGTTAGAGTTGGGCAGCTGTCAAAGGAGCTTTCCAGTCGTCATCAACTTTACAACTTATACAATATTTATAAAAGAGCATTTTTAAACTAAAAACATATCCACCAAATAGCCCATGACCGGTCATACTGGTCACTACTATGTTGCATCCACTTTCTGCACCATCATGTGTAGAGGGGACAAGTCGAAAAATACTTCTTGCGTTGGTTATTTGTCATTAAAAATATATTTAAGAAGCCTCAAAGTGTACTTTACAAACATTTTAAGTGCCAGTAAATTAAAAACAAGTAAACTATTTTCGAACGCTCATTCAACTAAAGTCTCTTTAATGACAAAAGACATAAAACCTGAAAATATCACAACAAATTCGTTGAAATAAATTTTCAGTTTATGCCATGCAATTAAATATTTTGCAAACTTACCAAATTTTTATTGCGTGTACACTGCAAAAGTTCCTGATAAAGTTTTTCGGCCTGATCCATGGCAACTTCGAAAGTTTTTTGTATTGTGCCAATTAAGTAATCCCGCATGGACTCCAGCACAGGCTGCTCATCACCATCTGACGCATATCTGTGTAAAGTAAAGGTCGGACATGAAAATAAACATTAAAATGGCAGTAAGTAAATATACAATTAAAAGTGTTGTTGTAGTATGAGCGGAACCGGAAATAGAATAAGAAGTAAAAGTACGTCTGTATTTACAGACTTAACGCTTCAACAACTGAAAACAAGAAATAAGGGATGAAATAAAAAAAAAATAACAATAATTACTACAAATTAGTATGAAATGGCAGAAGATTAATTAAATTAATTAAAATGAATGTGCCTCCTTAATTCAACAGCCAGTAACATAAAGTAAAGTAATATATAAAATACGAAAATGCAAACCAAACATCAGTAAACCAAAATTGTTTGGTATTTGGTGGGGAGTTGTGTGAGGCAAATAATTCCAATTGGATGTGGTTGAGTTTAATACCATCAGAAGATGGGAATTAGAGTTTTGTACGTCTGTTTGGGCCAAAGGAAAACGAAAACCAAAGCTTAATTAAAAAAATAAAACAAATATTTACTGGTTCAGTAGAACAAATTACGTTGTCAAAGCTTCAATAAACCAGGAATGGCTCATTTAGTTAATGTCCCAACACAGAAAATGACTTAAAATATTGGCTACCAAAATTTTGCTGAGGGCGAGGACATGCTTTCGAAATTTAATGAAATATTAATATAAGAAGCATTTCAAAATTAATTTTTAAAGTCAAAAATGTAAAAAGATACAAAAAAATTTAGAAAAATATTTACATAAATGAATTTTAGATATAATGTAAATTTGTTACTTAAGAGGAATACATATTAGCTGAGGTACAATAAATAATAAAAAAACGCAAAAATTAAATAAGTGGGGCTCTATATATAATACATAAAAATATATATATATTGTGATATAAATATTACATTTGCTAATTACTTTGGACAGAAAATTCTGCTTGAATTCTCCGCAAAAAAAAAAATTAATGGAAATATACAAAAGAGCACGGAATGGTGACAAAGTTATTATGAAAACACTATTTGGAGTGGTGCCAAAGTTTCAAATGTGGTGATTTCGACATCAAAACTAAAGAGCAACTTAACAAAAAAACTTGAAAAATAAAGAATTGAGAACATTATTCTACAAAATAATGGCATATATTAGACGTAACATAATCAGCTGAAATCAAGCGGCTTAAATCAGTAGGATTTATTTAAAAGTATAAAAATTATAAAATATTCAATTAAAGACCAAAATGTATGATGTCTGATATGTATCATTAACACTATAGAAAAAAGTACCAATTTATTACGAATTATTAGTCATAAAAGAAAAATTAATCTTATAATTAAATAATATAATTATAATAATATAATTATATTCACCCAGCCAACCAACCAACTCAATATTCATACAGTCATTGTTATGAAATCCATTTTCTGATTTTAAAAAGCTATTATCTATTATGAGTTGCTAATGTTCAATATAACTAAAACAGATTAGACGAAACAGACAACAATTGATTTGTTTGCAGAGTTAACAACGCCAGCTTGCACATTGCTGTGCCAATTAAAAACCTGTCCTAGTAATAACGATTGGATAGTTTTACTAAATCCTTCATATGGCCCAAACTTTACCTTTTCAGCTTAACAACGATCTCACTTAATGAGGAAAGTCGTTTTTGAAGTAGGATTCAATCGATTTCATAGTATCAATTCATTATTGATTTCAAAATATAATACGACTGTTGTTGAGAAAACAATCTACTAACTGTCAGAAAGCTGGGAAAATGTCATAGCTACCAATCAACAATACTTTCATTAACATTTCCTTTCCATACTTCATCAGAATAAAGAAATAACTATTTAAGTTAAAATTTTTAATATTAAAGGTAAACGGTAAACATCCACATTAATACTAAAAACAAGAAGTTTATTACTTCCTCATAACAGTTTAGTCTTATAGGAATATGATAATTTCTTCATCAAAACTTTAAAAGAAACTAATGCGAGTATGTATTCTATACCAACGTCCTCCAGCGGGTAAGGAGTTAGATGGTTCTAAACACTACGTTAGCTTCGTTATGGAGTGTCAGATGGTTGTGGTTAAAAAATAAAATAACAAAAGAAGAGTATCAATGTAGTGTTGCATTTTTCAACGGGGTGATATGATCCAAAGAACAATAGAGGTTTAGATAGATTTCACTTCTCAATACGGAAAAAATTATATACAAATATAAAACTTCAATTAAAACCGTTGGAATTTTTTTTATTGGCGCATTATCTATATAAGTGTGTTCATAACATTGTGGGGTTAGGCTGGCAAACAACTACGTAAAACAACTCTATATGCTGCTAATATCATTCAAATTCTCAAAAAAAAAAAAAATTTATCGGTCTGTCGCAGATGGATATGATACTTTCTCACTTTTCATTCTGTATTAAAACTTTAAAGGATCCGCGTAGGATCTATATTCATATTTTAATGTCAATTGCAACCCTCTATAATAATGAATAAATTTAGAGAGATCTTTCAAATACATATGTTTGGTGACACAGAAATTTGATGCTGCATCATTAAGTAGTAACAGATTATGTGAGATCTTTCAAATACATATGTTTGGTGACACAGAAATTGGATGCTGCATCATTAATGGCAATCCCACTCTTAGAAAATTTTAAATTTTAAAATTAATCTAAATTTTTCGTTGATTATAAAACTAAGTTCAAGCAATTATTTAGTTATATGCTTTATGTAACTCGAGAAACACAAGAATATAAAGTTTTATTGCCTACCATTTTCAGGTAATAGTCAGTTTCAAAATTAGAGTGATACCGGTAACTGCTATTAATAACAGCAGATGAATGATGTTATTGTAAACATTATTCTTACAATAAGAGTTATGTTGCCTTAATGATCAAGTTATTTGACAAAATGACATGTGCTTTAGCGCATAATTTCATTACCAAATAAAGTAAACAGGCTCTTTCTTATTTTTTCTGAACATTCATCTGTCCAATTTCTTAGCGAGCAAAATATAGAATATTTCTAGAAAATTGTTTTATTTTTGCTAGCTAAACAACAAAGGTTACAATCTAAGAAAGTCGATAAAATTGGTTCAAAACCAGTCTAAGATGCAGATACGTTAAATTATTCACGCAATAAAACTATATAATATAACTATATAACGTTACTACATAATATAACAATATGATATAACTATATATTAGCCCTGGCAGGAAATCGTGACAGTTGGTAAAAGTTTGTCATGGCCCAATGTTCCGCTGGGAACGTAATGGAATGAAGATGATATAACTACTTAATTCTTCAACTTTTCCAATGTACCCACCAAGCTATTTCTTCTTTCTCTAACTCACATTTTTTTTATTTTTCTGTCAATCAATATAAGACTTTATAGTGCCATATCTTAGATTTGAATACGCGAGAATCTACACTTTTATGTTTAAATCATGAGATGATGAAAACCAGTCGTTACAAATATTTTTCTTAAGTTTTACCAATACATACACGTTAATAAATTATTTCTAGCTTTAACATATATTTTAAGTATTCAATGTTAAATACGAGTATATAGTAGGGTTCACTTACTTATGCACAAAAGCGATTAAATCGGCAGCACGACCAGAACCGTCACATACCACAACAGGTACCGGCGGCGTATCTGTCACGTACTCGAGCACTGCACGTATAGTATTCGTACCTCCTTCGATGACAAGACAAACCACGGGTGTGCTGGAATGTGTAACTGAAAGTAAGAAAAAAATGACATAAAAACCAAATCAAGAAGTGTGAAGTCCTTCGTAACGGCAAAGGTTGACACGTTTAACGCAATTAGTAGAGGAGCACGAGGAAAAAAGGAATTTTAAACGTACACAAATTGCAGTAATTGCAAGGATACACACAATTTGTTACGCATACAAGATATATCTTTCAATGTGCAAGCAAATACACATACATTTAGCACTGAAAGGACACTTTCATGCTGCATGCTGTGCTCTTTGAATGACTTAGACATTTTGAGTTTATACCGTCGTAGAGCTTACCATTGGACTATCTGTGTATTATATGAAAATGTTAACATGGTGAGATTAAATACGACAACGCACTTTATTATTGTTTAAAACTTTAGAAAGTTTAAGTTTCACAAATGTTTTGACAAGTCAGCGGAAGTTCAGTTGTGCAAGATGGTAGTTAGTTTATGATTAATAGAAAATATGTATGCACTCTCGATGCAGATTTTGCAACCCGTTCGCAGATGTCATTGAGCAAAGATTTGTTTTTGGTACCACATTGTATAAATCTTTATTAATAACTTTGACAATACTTTTATATAAAAGCTGAAAATCCTTTTAATCAAAGTCGTGTATGCTTAGTTTAGAGTTCGTGAGTTCGTACTACAAATAAATACATTTCCAATTTCCTTTATAGAAAATTGTTTGTACAAAGTTTTATTTTGTAGCCGTGACATTTGTGCACCTGTTTCCGGAATGAAATATGTACTACATAAAAATCTAGTTATTTTCTGTGCAAATAAAAATGAAAATCTAATAAAAAATGTTGTACGTTGAAGTGCGACAACTCCGAACAGATTTACTATAATTTACACACATATGTTGTTATTGTGAGTTGTTACTATTGACAGTTCAGTAATTTTAAAAAAATACGATAACCCTAGGAATGTTATAGACGGTGTTATGAAAACAGTTTATTACATGGATATAGCTAGGAACGTCATTGCATTCAAATTGGGAAATTGGTTTCGATTGCAGCATTAAATTTCCTGCATATATATATGTAGAAACCTTCATCAGCTATCAATAATATTTGCTTTCTCTTTCATTATAAAATATTACTTTGAACACAGCACATATACCAAATATATTTTTTTAGTACGCAATAAAATTAAATAAAAAAGAATTTATTTATAAATATAAAAACTTACATGGATGTAGTTTTAGATTTGAGATGAATTTTTCCAATTTTCTTCTTAGTATCAATTCGGCGCCATATTTGGCTTGTGTGCCATTGTCTACCAACAAGAAGTATGCATGACGATTATTCAACACAGCTAGCTTTGATCTATTAAATATAAAATACAATATACAATATTAATATTAACTACAAATCACTTGGTAAATTTCGAATTTGTTATTTTTGAAATTTAAAAATAACAGACACGTGCAGGGTTCACTGTACATTAGTTCTATGTATCCTAACAGGATGCCCTGCGGTGTATGATTAACAAGTAATTTAACATGGCGGCAGCAGTGCTGCCAATGGAAACACTTTGTCTAGTATGAACTTGTCGTTTAGAAACTTAATTGCTTCATTTACTACGCACCTGGGGGAACTTATGCTATGACAAGGCACCTCACGATTATGGCCGAGTAACTCATGATTACGTTCCACAATGCCCCACGGTGCAATACCAATGCTAACAACACGTCCGGAACGCTGTTGGCCCTCCAATAACAACGCATCTCCAACTTGTTTCGTAACACCTGCAAGTATTATTTAGTAGAATAGTTTTTATTAAAGTTTCAGGCAAAATTGTGTAAAATGAAAGTGTGAAATAACGTGAAAAGTGAGAAAAAATGTAAGAAAGTGTGAAAAAACGATGAGAAAGTGTGAAAAAACGGTGAGAAAGTGAGAAAAGCTGTGAGAAAGTGAGACAAGTGGTAAAGAGGTTAGAAATGAAAAACAAATTAAAACGCAACAAAAATAAGAAAAACTTATAAATGAAGAAAATATCATACAGAGAAAATTAGTTTTAAGTAAAAAAAATGAACCCACGAAGTTTTCTTAGGACTTCCAAGAATTTAAATGAAAAAATATTCCTTGAATTTTAAAAATTTCTAAAGAAATTCCACTTTTAATACTTTTATTCAGTTATCCATAGTAGTATATGATTATAAAAATATTGCTAAGCAAATTTAATGTTAAAACTTTTCTGTTTAATTTCAATTTATTAGTTTATTCAACGAATTCTATAAAAATTTTTAAGAAAATATTTACAATAAAAAGGTAAGGAAATTTAAAGTTTGTTAAATAAACCGAATAGTGATAAGGATCCCATTCCTTATAAATTCGATAAAAGCTAACGAAAACAAATAACAGTTAAAGTTTATCAAATGTTTCAATCTTTTTTTTTTTTTGAAGTTTAAAGTTAAAAGCGAAAGAAGTCTTAAGTAAATTAACGAAGACATATCAAAAGGACATATTTTTTCCATATAGTTCAAGATATAGAGATTATGCACGATATTATGGCAACATTGATTTAACAATTAATTAGTGACTATTTTTGACACATGTTTCAACACCCAAAGATTTTTATATAAACGTGGACTCAACATACCCAAGTATGTACATATGAAATCTTTTCAAAAAATACATATATTTTTTAAGTACACAATCGGGTAAGTTGACTGTTGATGAAAATGATAAGTCCAACATTTTCAAAAGTGTACTTACGAATTATATACACTAGAGAAAAATATGTGCTGGAGAGAAAAATTCTGGTTGCACTTGAATGCATATGGACTTAAATGAAAGCTATTTAAGATAAATAGAACCCTAAAAAAATAACCGAAATAAAGTTTTCATTTTCATAGCTAAAGTAGTGATAGATAGGGTTCGTGTAACATTATACCTAAACCTATTCTTAACAAATGATATCGGATTTTTATAGCTCAAAATTTTTTTAATACACAATGTTTTCAATTCCAACTCTCAGAATCTTTTGTTTTTGTTATTTGATTTAAAATTAATATAGTAATAATCACTTTAACACGGACGAAACCCAGCAAAGAACCTATTTTGAAAAATGCGCACTGGAGTCACAATACAGTTTAACGCCGTGTGCGAGTTCGAGTAAATTGAGGTAAAGTAAATTAAAATTTTCTAAGGATATTTTGCACTACACTTATGTTATTTATTGCACTTATTTATTATTTTTGGTTAAAAGTTTTTAAATTCATATATTTATTTATTAAACAGTTTATGAAACTTTCACAATAGTAACACCTAATTCACCTAATTTTTATTTAATTTACTCTACTCGAAATTCTGGTAAATACCAACATTCGCTGCTATACCGACATAATTTACTATTTACCATCAATTTACTCGAACTCGCACACGACATAAACATATTGTTTCTTAATAATTTGTACTCACAAAGATGTCAAAAATCGCACTATCTTAATGCATATAGGCTTCAATATACACTGGCTCATTTTCGCAGATATCTAATGCCTTATATCTCAAATTTTATGAAATAAATTTTAAAAGATTAAAAACCATTCATTGTGAATGCCTCCCTGTTGGCTATACTGTTATACTTCTGTATAATCTTTAAAATAACAAACCCAAAACTTTAAAATTTATCACAAATCTGAACATACATCATCACAAATCAGGACTATGCAAAATAGATCTATTCTGTGTAAACTAACCTCTATCATCAAAATAGATATCAGTGCAAATTAGCCTCTATATAAATAATAATAATTATAATATTAATTGCAATAACAATTATAAGAATAAAAAACATAATAATAAATAAATAAAAAAACTAACTTACCTGTATTTGTGCCGCCAGTGAAAATCCAAGCACCCGTTGTTTTGGCAGCTTTTAATAAACCTTTACGAATTTCCTAAAAATATATAAATATTTGTATAAATCTGGAAGATGTGAAAAAATATACAATATAATAAAAATTCAAATATATAATTCATATTTTTTATTAAAACGATTGTAATCACTGATTACAAAATAAACAAATAAAAATGTTTCAAGAAGTAATTGATTTAAATTAATGTATTTAAAATGATTTTTTTTTTGTTAACAGCTTTTGATAATATTTCAAGTCAATATTGGATCTGTTCTTTTAGTTCCATCATTATTTGTTTTTCATTTATTTTAGCCTTAAAAGTAATCGATATCTGTTATATAATAAATATGTAAGAGTACTCTCTGAAGAATCATACAACATGTTTTCTTCGAACTAATACAGCTGATGTAGTCAATACTTTTGAGTTTTCTTTGTAGAAAATGTTTTAGATTATATCGAAACATCCTTAAATATTATAAAATCCTCACACTGTCATGCAAACACATATTTCTCCAATCATATCCAAGAGTTTTGAGGAACTCAAATCACTATTCGATGTGCGTTATCATTCAAACAAGCTCTTTCTCTCTAATTCAATATTAATAGGCCAATTTGATGACGTCCAGAAAAAAACGTAGTTTTTAAATTTCTATTAAATATCAGTTATCACTGTGGTGAGAATTTTGTTTAGTAGCAAGTAGTGTATATGATAACAAGGCTTCAAAAAGCAGTGAACTAGTAACGTTTTTAATTTATGCTAGCGGCATATCAACTATTAGCTACCAGCCATTTTCCATCGCTTTCGAAATTATGGCTTTAAAAAATAAAAAAAAAAATAGTCACAACGTATTATTTACTTTTATAATTGCTTTGAGAAATAGTCATCTAATTATAGCTAATCTGACAAACACCCCAGATTCGTGCCCAAAATGATTTTGTTCTAGACATTTATTTATGTATCAATTAATCAAATTTGAAATACTAATTACGCCGGAATCATTTTGAGATCGATTCGTGTCAGTAGATTCATTAAAAATATGCAAATAAAGCACCTTATTAACATATTTTTCTAAGGATTTCGTTAGATATTGTAAGAATTTTGTATGGATTTTATATAAAAAGAGGACACACACTGCTGTGCATTAGTCGAAACTGTTTGAAATAGTTAATCTTTAAAAGTTAAAGGTAAAGGTTTGTAAAATATGGATTACTTATCATAAAAAATGTACAAAACTTTAAGTTAAATCTTTAGTTTGATTAGTTAATATGACGATATAACACTCAAGGAATGTTTTTGTAAATTTATATTTCATTATTTGGAATATTTAATGCAACTGTTAAGTACAATATAATTAATATTTTTTAAATAATGGTCAATAATAATATTTATTAATTATTTAATAAATTACTATGTGTCAAACATGCTTAAAATATTAATATAACCTTATAAAGTCTATATAAATTTTTATTGTAATATTTTGATTTATCATTATATTTAAAAAACCCTTTACTCATTACAGATTTTGCTTTATAAATATTTTTAAAACTACATAAATTCTATTCTTATTCGAATGAATTCATTTTGGCTCATAATTTCAATTTTGCCACTATAAGTCTTAGCTACAGTTAAAGTAATAATTTATTTGGCTATATATTATTCAGTTGCGAATACTTTATACATATTTTATATTTATATGGTAGAAAATTGCAAAAAATTTTAAGCCATATTAGTATAAAATTTATGGAATAATATTTTTCATCTTCGATTGAACATGTTTTATTTGGAAGCAATAAGATTTTGGCAATAATTTAATAAACTATTACAATCGGAGTAGTTCGAATCCAGAGAAAAGAAATTGTGTATGTACAATTTATTCGTAATGTACCTTGACATGTTACCAATGCACATATTTGTCTAGAATCAAATCCTGCAGAATAAAAAAAGACACTTAAAATACTGCGAGAACGTGATTTTGAGAAATCACTCTAAAAATATGGTTCGCCAAATTATGAATTACGCAAGATTCAGCTATCGTACTGGATGCACTGCGTAAGATCTGTAAGGATAACATTTCAGGTACTTGAAAAGCAAATCCAATTAAGCTAATAAATGTTTCTTTTTTTAAGTTATGTTAAATATTTTATCTTATTTATTGTTATATACATATGTAAATCACATTGAGTTAGCAACGTAATCTACAAGATTGATAGCTAGAGTAATGGATTATAGTACTACTTCAGTGCATAATACGTTACACGGAATATTGAATATGTTGCTTAAAGATGAAAAACACGAACGCATATATAAGTTGAAGGTGCAGTCCCTATATTATTTATTTATTGAATAAAAGCAGATTGATAGATTATGCAGTTCTTTTTTCTAAATCAAAAATTTCAATTCTAATTTATGATATGAAAATGAATAATAAGCCACTCTTTAAATTTTCCCCATATTACCCCAATGTGTCAACATCCGCCCCACCGGGTTCCTTCTTCATATTAAAAAATCCGTACTAAGCTTTTATCATTAGCGTACTAGGATTTATTTTCGCTTAAAAGATTTTGACAAAAAATTAGAGGTAGTTCTATAGACTTACCACCTTGACAAATACAAAACTCTTAGGTGTGCAGATGTGCAGAGATGTATAATTTGTTTTTAACTCTATACTGTATACTTTATACTGTTGGGGATTTTTATATGTATACTATGTATAAATTGTTAGCTGTTGATATATAGGTTAATTATTCACTTTTTAAATTTTTATAATTCATTTCAAAGTTTTCAATATGACCTGTTAATTTATTATGTGATAATTTCACATCATACAATTGCTTATCATTTAATTAATAAAAGTAGTGAAGTGTCAAAACGCTTCCATTTAATATAATTATCATTTAATTTGAAACTTAATAAAAATTGAATACTACTATTAATTCAGTGTCAATGAACATAAAGTAGTGTTTAAATAGACAATCGTATGAGTGCATTAAACAATTTCACTTAAACACTTTCCAACACTGCATAATTAATCAGAAGCACATGCTAAAGACTTAAATAATTTTTTGGAAAAAT
This sequence comes from Teleopsis dalmanni, assembly GCF_002237135.1. Taxonomy (NCBI): domain Eukaryota; kingdom Metazoa; phylum Arthropoda; class Insecta; order Diptera; family Diopsidae; genus Teleopsis; species Teleopsis dalmanni. The sequence goes on along the minus strand of NC_051847.1, from coordinate 69,514,841 downwards.
TGAGAAATTCTTTGCCATGACTGCCAGTGACTACAACAATACTTGAGAGCAATTAGTAGAAAACAAGAGGCATTACACAAAATTGATTAATGATTATAAATTGATGTATAAATGACTATTATAAGAAACATACTTTTTACTATGCTCTTGGGAGTAGTTGATTTTTTACTTTATTAGACATTAATCAATTAATTATTTAACCTCAGTAGCATAGGTAAATGATGTGGTGTCAGTTGCCGATCAGCTAATCTGAGTTGGCAACCTTTTCCAAAGTTACGAACACAAGAATATAACAGCGAATACTTTAAGCAATTGTAAACGTATTGTTAAAATGATATAATGAAGATGGTTTGAGCGAGTAGTATTGACTCATATCCAACATATAATTAAACTGTAGTTAATCGCTGCAGTAGTTAAAGACTCTGACTATAGTCCAACTGAATAGAATACTGTATGAATTCTCATTTTCACTTCAGATTTATTATATTCATTGTGTGTTTTAGCCAGATTCATATGGTAACTCTCCCAGTAGAACTTCTTACAGATCAAAGGCCACTACCAAAAGTACAATGAGTGCGCAATAAGTGATAAAATTTTCTTCTGATGTGTATATAGTATGATATAGTATTGTAATTTTTGCGATAATGATATCAGATCATACATAAGTGGGAAATGTTTTTATTTTCAATGGGGCTTAATAATAAAAAAAACAGTGATTTGCTCATAAAAATTAACTTTTTATTTTCGGACAAACTTTTATCAAAACATTTTTTAATTTAATTCCAGATACTACGAAAACATTCTCTGAAATGATTCAATGACTAGTTTTGCCAGGAAAAAGCATTGGCAATGAAATGTATTGTTGATGAGCATAAAAAAGAGGAACTCATTAGGTGCCAGATCAAAACTTTATTAGTAAATTCGAACTATGCTCGAAAAATCAATATATGAAAGCTCATATTGCCGTGATAGCGGTTGAATTTCTCATCTCACAAGTATATTTGGAAAATAAAACTAAGATCTATCATTTAAAAATGAACGTTATACGTTGCTCTAATGACTGAAAAGACATATCTATTTTTTCCGAAAACCCAGCAAACAATTCATTTTGAAATATTTGGACTGCTAACAACTTTTGTTGGGGATGGTTTATTATGATACACTCATGCTTCCATGTCAACAGCTTTCTAGTTTAAGGCTGATATTTATAGATTTGTAACTCTTAACCTGTCACAATATTATACAAGAGTTTCAATGCAGTGCCATTAAATCTTGAGCAGTCTTCTTTCTATTTTGGTTTCAGGTTTTGCCAGATTTTGAGGCATCCAACGAGAACGAATCCTTTTTATGGTTAATTTATCATGAAATAAGCGTTTCAAGTATCTCATATGATGACTTTTCGTTGCGTGCTATTGCTCATTATTAATATTTGAAGGCACACTACCCGATTTCGGATGACAATTACAACCTAAGTTTTTAAGTGAAAGACACCTGCAATTAAACTGCAGTGTTTGATAATATGAAAAGTTTATGGAGTACCAGGTGTTGTAGTACCTATACTTAGTACATGTTTCACGCTTCACTGATGTAAAAAATCTAAATAAATTGTCACACGAAAAAGTTCACCAGTTTATTCCACTTTTTTCTTGAGATACCATTCTAAAGTCTTTTTAGTTAACTCATATTATACTTAAATGACAGAGTGTTTAAAATAGGACTACGAAAAAAAATTGTCAGACTGTGTAATCAATATGTCAGTAATATGTCAATATGCCTTAAAAAAATTTCTTTTATACCAAATTTCTTTCTAACTTCAACTTTTATTTAAAACACGCTTACCTTTTTCAGCTTTGGTTGCAGTTCAAAATTGGCTTTGCCACCTTGTACAGTTATAAGTAATTTAGGCAGTTCCAGATTCCATTCTTTTGTAAAGAGTTGCACCAAGAGTTCTGGACGGGTATCAAAAGACAAGCGCACATACTAAAAATTTTAAAATATTTAAAAAAAATCAATTTAAAATCAATATAAAAAGTACTTTTATTTATTATATATAGTTTTTTATATATTTTCAAGCAAAATGTAGTATATAATGATATATTCAAGTTTTACAAAGATACGAGGACAGTGCACACATTACTATCGTTTTTTACACATGGAGTTTCATGTTGTTGTTGTTGTAACCCGTTGGGATCTGCTTTAGGGGTGGTAAACGGCACTTGTTCGTCGTAGTTGACGAGTGGCACTGAGACGTAGACCCAGTCGTTCTTAAAACCCTAGTGTTTTCTCAATGGCATAAATACAGCATATAATTCGTTGGGTAAAAACACAAAAAAATCTAATAGAAGGATGTTTGAAGAAACAGTCTATCCGGTATAAACTAACTCTCTGTTAAAAACGCATATTAGCTTTTAAACAGTTTATAGAAGTCATATTAAGCTTTATACCTATTCAATTCTCTGATTGTAGACACCAGTCGTAGATTGTCTTATAAGAAGACGAGATTCACTAAAGCCTTTTATGTGAATCTACTGTGATACAACAATTTTAACTAAAATTGGTTCGAAAATTTTGAGTTCGTCATTTGTTGGAAAATGAATTTACTTTGTATCAAGTTTTTGTAAAATTATTTTATATTATTTCTTGTATATTAATATTATCCAACGAATATTATATTAAAAGGGTTTTTCGTCTACCAAGAGCCGTTTTTTTTTAATCAGGACCTGAAACGCGCCAATTCCTACTTTTTTCGATTTGAAGAATAAATGACTTAATTTGTATTGAAAATCGAACCATCTCTCTTCCCGTACAAGGAATCATCTCTTGCAATTAAGCCATTTGTGTGTAAGGAAACACCCTGTATACATGTATATGTATAAAAGATATAAAACTTTTGAAAATTAATAATAAAATTGATTGGAAAAGTTTTCTTTTGTTCACGTCAGTTCAGTTCAGTTGAGCATAA
>NC_051847.1:69479271-69511779 GCF_002237135.1 Teleopsis dalmanni | reverse complement strand
AAAATATGCTTAGAAGATGAACACTTCTATACTATAAAATTTAAAAAGAATTGCGTTAATAAAACATTGTTTATGTGGATTTGAGCAACGACCACCAAATACTGTAGAGATAGAGCATAAAAATATTTTATGGACTAACGAAATTAACCATATGAGTCATATATTTCAAATTAAATGGAATTTTGCGAAAGTCGGTAAAAGATTGGGAATAATCAAACATAAATGCTACAACATAGTGTTTCTTAACATTATTTGTACACTGCAAATGACAATTTCAAAAAATTTAAAATACTTTTCTACGTACCATTCACAAAAAGCGTTTTGAGAGATAAGCAAATCAGTCGAATATTGTCCCTTTTCAAATGATGAAAGAAGAACTATATTCATCACCTTTTCTATAAACAATCTTATATTTTTTTGCATTAAGACTACTATATAAGCACAAAGGAGATCAATCATTTGTTTGAACAACTCTAAATTAAGCTGGAATTGTGACCCTGACCAGAATAACTTGCAATGATGAAACAGAAAGGCTTCAACACAATGTTTATCGACCTTCTAAGACTTGAAAAAATTCCAAAGTCACTCCTAGCAAACATTTATAAGAAGTGTTAAAAAAGTTAACTAGATGTATAGAGTGAGTATCCCTTCACAAGCAAATAAATAATAACTGTTTTCTTTACCTTTCCCATAAACAACCTCTTTTACACATATATCCCTATCTATATTGCGTCGTCAAGTACGTAAATGGCTTTTTAGTCGCCATTGTTCCAAAGTTAACAATGTTAATTAAAGTATAATTTCAAACTGTCATTCAAGACAATTGTTTCTGTATCCTGTGGGGGCTAACGTCCAACATCAAGAAATACTGTTCTTATAGTATTAATAGGAACAAAAACTAATCCACAACTTTCCAAAAAAAACTTAATACGTATCTATTAATATTTGAAGCATGAAGTAAGTTTAAAATATTTGTTCTTGTTCTCGATATTTTCAAAATATAGGGATCTATAATATATATTAATATATATCATATTAATATATTATATTAATTAGTATATTATATATTAATATATATCATATTAATACCTTAATTTTGTATTTTATATAGTGGTGCTATCGCATAACAAAGCAGAATTTTTCTATATTTCTTATAAAGTTTGATGACGAATGCAAGTAAAATAATCAATGATCAACTAACCTTAACGTTAATAAAGAAATCGCTAAGGTATAATATATCTTAGCTTAAATCTGCAATCTCTTTTTCTTAAAAAAACCTAGGTGACTGTCAATACCGGACTAAAACTTAAGTTTTAAAAAGTTAAAATTTCTTTATTTTAATAAAGATACTAATATCGTGCCTTCCACAAATTTGCTAGATATAAATAGATAAGCATTTTTATATTAGACATTATTTCATAAATTCTTCTTCTCCTCGTTCAAAATGAGAGTTTCTATTAATAATATAATAATATTGAATGATTCTAACAAATATTTTATGTATATTTTATATTTGAAGAGGATATGAAAGAATTTAGAAAAGGATGTCTAAGATTAAAGTATTTATCTATTTATTATTAGCAGTTTTGTTAAAGACACAAAAATCGTGACCTATTTATTAAGTCAATAAAGCTTCAATCTTCGATCTTTAATTTGTTTTTCCCAAAAATCCACGAGTCTGCAAAAAAACATTGCATTTTTGAGGTTAGTAGACTTAAATTAACTTAAATTTGTCGCGGTTGTTATTTATATTCATATATTTTGGGTTCAATAAATTTTTTATATTTCAAGAATCGATCTGCAAAGTGTTCTCAAATGCTTAAGTAACATATAGCATCAAAACATTTCAGTATCCAATAATATTATCAAACAGTCACTTTCCAAGTCTCATAGTAGTACAGATCTCATTAATGGTGAAAAGTATTATAATTATATTATGATAATGGTGTCTTTGATGAAATATATATTATACTATACATAATTATTTCACCAAAATATGATCCTTAATTTCAGAGATAGGAATGAAGCTTCATTCGGTTTTACTTATTGGAGTTATTTTAGAAGTAATTAATAAAAATATTTTTAAATTTTATATTATATATTTTGGGTAAGATAAAGTACTGAAATCACTGTTTGTGATGCGTTTTCCGATCACCAGTGCGGTGCAAGATGATTCCGAATCGGGAAAGGCTATATGTGTCACTATTGACCGAACGATATATTTAGTTTTGTCCGTCGCTACCTTACACCATTACATTCGAAGGATATTCTACAATAGTTTTCCGACTTTCGTCCACTACCTTACATCCTCACAGGTTTGGCTATATAATTTCTTGTGAGGTAGCTAAGATAGTAGCTGAAGTATGTAGTAAGTTAACGGGAATACCCCGGCAAGGTGAGAGTTTTATGCTTTTATAAAAAACAGCAATGCTATCTAATTCAGCTTTATAGTAAATTGACTACATAATAATTAAAATAGAACTAAGCGAGCTACACGATTATTATTATTATTGTGAAAAGGGGTAGTGCACTGCGACCCAAAAGATCTTTAATGAGTTCGATTTCTTTAATGAAAGACAGTATAGAGCCTACTTTTCCTAGTCTGGAATCCTTATGATTCCCTCCTAGGTGTTTCTTCCACTTGTGCATCAGTGACGGACACTCTCCAAGCACATAGTACGCAGTTTGTCTCTCTTCTCTACAGTATCAACAGTTTGAGTTGGATTGAATTCTTAACTTTGTTAGGTGATTATTCAATTTTCAGTAACCATAATTCCATAATAATTCTTAGGTTATTCTTTGATTGTGCTATGCAATTTTTGGAGCGTTTTAGGATATAGGTGCCTAAAAGCATTTTAGATTTCTCTTTTTTTTCCTTTGCGCCGTTCATAAGAATGGAGAGAGTTTTTTTTGCCTAGTCCACAGATAGGTAATAGGCGTATCATAAATAATAGGCGTAAAGCCGTAACTCTTCTTGCAAGTTTGTGTGCCATCGCTACACGATGTGAAACCATATATACAGAAAAGTACCCAATAGAGTGAAGTTTAAAAAAATCGTTCCGGGCTTATGCCACACTAGGGAAAGTAGAAACTAATAAGAACAAGAAATAATACAATTTTTATACTTATTTACAAGTTAGCTGACTTTCTGTATTAGTTTAAGCAAAAACATGATGAATTGAACATTATGACCTCCATATACTATAAGTGTTATTTTAAAGGTTACGATTATTTGTAATAAAATATATATAAATTTGTGTGTGTATATACAAGGTAGTGTAGTGTATAAGTTATTTGTGTGTATTTTTCGATGAAATTTATTTTCTAAAACTATATGTACAATTGTTTAATATTCAAAATAAAAATAGCTCCAAGCTGCACTTACCTTTATTGCTCTGAAGTGATGCTGTTGGCGATGCTATCATATGACACACACTCTCCAGTTCATCCGTAATGGATGTGTATTCTGTATGAAGCCTCAGTAGTATATTTCTGGAAGGTTTCGCATGCAGTACTGTTTTGCCTATGTGCATTTCAGACACCGATAAACGCCAAGTGGAGCATAGTTTTGTTAAAGGAGCGAAAAAAAAAACCAAACGAAAAAAATAATATATTTTTTTTACAAAAAACAAAACAGGAGAAAATATTATGAAAAAAAATTGTTAAAAATAACCCGAGTGCATATGAAAGTTAAGTAAAAAATATAAAAAAAATTAAACATATACAAAAAAGGAGCACATGTTGCATAGCAATTTACAATACAACACAAAGGAAATGTTACACAACACAGAGGGGAAAAGAGGACGTGAGGATGAGTGGATGGATGTACAAGTTCATGGACGAGAAATTTATGAAAGAAAATTCAATTAATTTTCATTAGGACTAGAGTGACACAACAACAAAAAATCCTTTTTCATTTTTAATTACAAAATTACGAATGTGGATGTATTAGAATGAAGTTGGGCCTTAGGAGCACAAGGAAAACGACTTCTCATGTTACTTTGGAATTTGTAGGACCATTGCCAATGTTGGTACGAGATATAAGGTGACATATATATGTGATGAAATGTTAACATACCAGTTGCTTGCTCCTTATCGCTTTCAGGCTCAGATTGTGTCAAACTCATTTGTCGACGTGTGAGTGGCAATTGATTAAGGCTTATGTGAGAGCGTGCAATATCTGCAGTAATTGAACAAGTTTCCGAATTGCGACGACAAAGTGAAACTGTACGTTGACGCATAGCACGGTGTTTGGCAGCTGGTAAAGAAAAACAAAAATAACCAGAAGTTTAAACAAATCAGTAACAGCAAATAGGTATTTAAATAGCATACCTTCAAAATTGATGTCAGGTGCTGTTTCGTCAGAGTTCTCACCTACTAAAGTTTGTTCATCATCATTACCTAATGGTGTCAAAGTATCTTTACTTTCGGTACTAGCGCCTGTATCCTGTCGCACAGTAACATATGGTGTACGTTTAATAGTCTCACAGGTGGAGGGACGTTGAGATAGAGGTAGAAACATATCGGAGTCAGATTCAGATTGCATAGAAATTTTACGCACAACCGGTTCGTTTAATGCTTCACGTGATTTTACCATTTCATCTGTTTCCTCTGGCACTGGCACCACCTCAAAATGTGTTCCTTCGTCGAAGATGTACGCATCAGGACGTACCTCAGTTAATGAACGGTTAAAACGTCGACGATTAGTTACCTGTATATGGTGTAAAATATAAAAATTAAATACAAATTATAAGAAAAAAAATATGAAAATGTGAATTTTATGCAAATCCTGAAAACAAAATCTTCAACAAAAACAGTGAACCTAAGAAAATTCACAAGGATGATTGCATATAATGACAGAAAGAAAACAAAAGTAAAAAGAGGATTCACCTGCAAATTATGTGTTGCATTAGTTTCGTTATCTGATACGGAAATCGTGCGCACACGTTGCAAATCGACTGGAATATTCATGTTGGATAGGTGCACATCATCCTGGCCAGTGATATGCATTGCCATAAATCTATGTATGACGGCCAAGTGTGATAGTATCTGTTCTGACGATTCTTCCATCTTACGCAAGCGAAATTCGATGCTCTATAAGAAAAAAGAAAATACGTATATTCAAAGTGGAATATAAAATAAAATATAATTCCTCATTTTAATGAGGAAAAAATAATGCTAGAAATGCAACTAAAGCAATTGAGTAATATAAAGTGAAAAGTTCTTAATTATATTAATAAAATGATACGGTAGTTTTTAAGAAATAAAATAAGGAATATGCAAAATATATGCAATAATGATTTCGCAAGAGTTATAAATATATGTAAAAATCAGTAATTGAACTGATGAAGAGCAGTCCACCAGTATCTTTATAAACTAGTTTCGAGATACTAACAAGTGAAAATATATGAGAAATTTTGAATGTATTTAATAATAACATTATGTTATGTTGAATCAAAAATTAGTCTATTTTCCGTAACAATACTTAATCACAACTTCTGGCTGTATTTTGCTTACAAATTCAACAAATTAGAAGACAACTTATTATGAATAGTAATTGTGCAAATGTTTTAAAGTATTTTACACATAAAACTAAATTTCTAACATATTAAATGCATGACTTTTATTTAATTTAGAATAAATATCATCTTATTCTATCTTACTTTATTATTTCTATCTCGCCCTATTATATACAAATAGGCTACTACTATTAAAATAGTTATTATTATTTATTATAAAATTAGACGTGAAAATTGCCCAACAGCCGTTACTGCGGCCAGAAGAGTCCTATTGTACCAATTTCACTATTGATTACACAAAGCTCTTTAACGCTTTGTGAACAAAATCTAGAACAGAATCTAGAGAAGAGCTCTTAATCTGCTCTCTGGTGAAAGAAATTTCATATGAAAGAGGTTTCTTCTGTGCGTTATTAAAGCTTGACAGTCACAAAGAATGTACCATGCACGTTTCCTCATCTTCGAGGTATAGTCTGCATTCCGAGTAAGCAGACAATGGTAGTTTATGAAGGTGATATTTGAGACCATAATGACCTGTAATGAAATCCGTTATTAACCTTAAATTACATTTTGAGAATTTAAGAATGTCTTTGTAGGAATACGGTGTTATCAGTGCTTTGCTTTGTCTGAGTCTTGGAAAGTTTACCCAGTACTCCAGCCGCATTTGATTTTCCCTTTACTTGATAATCTGTTTTGTACTGCCCCAGTTTATTCCACAAAAGGATTGAGGGCCTATAAAAGTAGTTTTTGATGCAGTTCTGGCTAGCTCATCAGCTTTTTCATTTTCCAAAACTCCCCTGTGGCACGGAATCCAGTAAAGGCTTACCTTATTCCGAGCTGCAAGTGATTGCAAGAGCTCGTAACACTTTAGGACCTGTTTTGAATCTTAAATCTTAAAATCTTAAAATAGTTAGTGCATATTAATATATGCTTTTTTGTGAAATAAAATATAGATATAAGGTAAAATCATTAATTTAAATTTGATTAAAAAAATAAAACTGGGATAATCATAAAGTATCACCTATTTAATAATTTAGTACTAATTTTTTTGAATCAAACCACACGCATTTCATTCGCCATGAATATCACAGCTACCCAATTCGTGACATAAAAAAAATTGCATTTCCTATTTTATTTTAAATGATTAATATATTTTTTTCGTTTGCTAAGAAATGCTTTTTTCTGGTATCCATTGATTACTTGAACATCAGCACACTCAAGTGGGTTTACTGTCATCCAGTAACAGATTGAACAAGTTGAATGAAATGTCAATAGTATAAGTACTTCTCAACTAGCAGGATTACATTTTTACTTATTTGAAAAAAAAAAAGTGTACAGTATAAGTAAGAAATTGTCTCTATTGCTGCTCGAGGAGCTTTGTTATATCCAAGGATTGGTAACTGAAACGCATCTTATGAAGGAATAAAGGAAATTTAAAGTAATTTGTTGGAAACTGAATTTTGGTTTGCTCTTCTGAATTGTAACCTAAAAGTATAATAAGCTTAACAAAAGTAAATATAAGACGACTTCAAATACGAGTACATATATATTTACATATATATATATATACATATGCTATTCAATTTGAATGAATGCGAGGTCGTATATAATCACATTTTCTAAAAAGGAAATAGAATAGCAGTAAATTCTGGTATTCGTAATAAATGTATCGAAAAAGCAAAAATTTGCTTCAAAAGTTTAGTGAAATCGATGATATAGATTGAATTTTATAACTTCCGTAACTGAGTAGCTGACTTTAAGAATCTGTAAGAAAACGGAAGTATAATCAAACAAAATCTGCCTTGTTGATTGTTTAATTATACTTCCTAGTTCTTTCAAAATATGCATAACTATAATAAGCATATCCGTGTTCATAACGTTTGAGTATTAAATAAGTTTGGTAATTACATCAAGCAGTATAATTTTTACATTAACATATATATAGTGTATTCTTAGATCATTAAATAGGATCAACGGCACAGAAGCTTGAATATGAAAAGCTTGAATTAAAAATAAAAATGCTTTCTTAAAAACACTTCATTAATTATTATCGTTAACTTTATGAAGATCAAATCTTAGGGAAGGAAATTCTAATTTTAAGGTTAAAAATATATTATCTTCCAGGATTTCATTTTTAAAGTAATTTTGGCCTTCTAAATTAGTTAATACTTTTCTATGTTGAAAGAATGGTCTACAATTTTGATGACAATATGAAAATAGGTGAACCAAATTTTATTTCTATTTAGGCTAGGTATCGGCAAAACGTTTCACGTAAAACATCTACAGGTCTATTGCATTACTCTAGTGCATTTAATTTACGATATCCTCCGTAGTATTAATTTTATTTTCTATGAAGTTAATATTATATATGTATTATTAATGAAGGCGTTACTTACATCATATTCTGTATTTTATTTCAAGAATATCTTTTCAGTTCTATGTGGTACTCTAAAAAGGCTAGTATTATAGTCTTTCATTTTTCTATTGACACATATCACAATATCGCAGATATCACAAATTTGAACTGTAAGTCTCTGTGGTTTACCTATAGGCTAATAACTGGTTACAAAGGATATATATTACTGACATTACTCAATTTTATTAGTTTGCTAGTTCTAAATGGGTTTCTAGATGATTAGATTAGCTTATTCTTAATACAAAAAAAAAAATTTTTGATATATAATTTGTAGTTTTCACCGGTATTGATTGGTAAGATTGAATAATTGATATAGTGGAACACTGTGGTATTTTATGCAGATGTCGTAATAGTCACTATTCCGCTATTCAAGCGAAAGTTATAACTGTTCTCTATTACTTATTCCGACTTTCCTATTTAGTATTAAACCAAGATAGTTCTCTGTGTCGGGAAATTTTAGTGTCTATTCTTTGACATATATAAATGGTGTAGAGGATGAAGAATGAATGGTTGAATAAATGGTTGAACAGCACCATTTTCGTTTTTGCTCCATTTACATTTAAGTCACAAAAGTCCAGAATTATATGATTACCTGTCGTGAAGGCTCAATACCATGGTGTGCTTAACACACGTATCGGTATATTACGCCAATAAATACCCCATTAGAATTCTGAGGAATTCCGGAGGTACCAATTGAAACTATACGTTTGGATATAGTTTTTTTTCTTGGTGAGGAGCGAAGCCTAATGCAACTCGACATCAAATGAAAGTAAATGAATACATTCGTTCTACCTACATTTAAGTCACAATGGAAGTTGTGTTTATATGGGGCATTAATGGGTTGTTACGTCAGTTCTTACAGTATAATATTATGTTCCTTCTGAGCTATAAAGAACAATGACGTTCGAATAGGTTAAATACTTGTTAACTTTTTTTAATTTTTTATCCTTTTCTGTTAACATTTTTCACTTAAGTTAGAATTGTTTTTTAAATATTTTTCACATTTTATCATATTTGAATATAAAACAAAAATTCTTGTTTCGAAAAAAAAGAAGAAAGACAAACTTACCTGAACTGTAGCTGTTTGTGCATTCTCTTTTTGATTTATATCTTCTATTTTTTGTGTCATAACTTCAACACGTTCAGTTGTGTTTTTAACACGTTCATCTGTTGATTGATTTAATATAATTTCCTGTTCGTGAAAGAATCCTTCAACGCATTCCTCCTCGAAATCATATAAACGCTCCAGGTCATCCTTTTCGAGAAACAATTTAAGTCCATTATCGCGTTGTACCTCCAATCCTGTGCGCATTTATTTGTTTTTATTCATAAATATTGCATTGCGTTGCAAGGGAATATGTTAATTACAATTGATTGAAAGGATAACAGCAACAGAAATTCAAGCGACAGCAGCAGCAACAGCAACAGCAACAACAATTGCAGCAACAGTTTACATCAATAGCAATATAAATTGCATAAAGTATTGCATTGTTTACAGCATTGCCCAGGAAGTTGTTTGTTTTCATAAAGGAAGGCAGTCAAGGAATCAGCACACAAAATATATAATTATAAATAAAAAATGAATTTTTATGAAAACAAAATATTTAAATAAAAAATATTAATTCACATTCAATAGCAAAAATCACAATATATACATATATTTTATATATGCGTATATATATATATTATTGTAATATTTTACAAAATTCATATATCACATTGATCGTTGCATTTTTGTTGTTTTTATATACGGGAGTACGTTGTACATTCATTATTATTATATGCATTTTTTTTGTTTATATGAAAAAATATATAAATATAAATCCATAAATATATTATTATTATTATTTATTTATATTAAATAATTGTATTATTATTTTGTAATTATAGTTTGGTATGTTATAACGAAAATAAGCAAAGTAAGCACAAAGAAAAAGAAAATTCACCTTTGGCTTTGCGAACACAGTACTTAAGCAGTGAATAAAAATGACAAAATGCTATGAATGGCGGCGGTAATACTGGCTTTTGTTGATACTCCATGACAACCGTGAAACGCTGAAACATCCAAACCTACAAACCAAAAAAAAAATCAAATATGTTGGTTTCATTTAATTAAATTGAAAAAATAAAATAGAAAAGATATATTTTTTTATGAATTACAATCAAATTTTGAAGTTAATTAATTGAAATATCATAGGTTATCAAGTGGCTCCAACCTTCAGATTTAAGAGGGTTCAATTCCACCCACTTATAGTCTAAAAAAACTTTATGCGAATAATTAAAACAATAGATAACGGTATCCAAAATAGCCGCCATATATGATATATGAGTGATATGCCAAGATCACTTGCATTGACGAGTACCTTTTGATACTCGCTCATATGTACCTCACCCGGCTCCATGAACTCCCCCCTGACGTCTCTATTCCTATAACCCTTCCTGAAGATCTTGTTCTAGCCTTGTGCTTTAAACCTCCTTAATACCTGTCCCACTACCTCAATGAGTGAGACCGTAACCTCCACTCCATTCCTCTATATAACCGCGGGTTTCGTGACCCCAGTCACAAAGTTTACCGCTAACCTCGCCACCGCTCATCTGCTCTAACCCCACCCCCTTTTCTATAACCCAATTTCCCTAATGTGCGCCCTTGGTGTCTAGCTTAGATAAATCTAGTTCGCTAGGTACTAAGTCTATTTCTTGTCCTCTTTCCCCTGATTACTTGAATGAAGTTTTCACAATGCTGTGGAAATCTTCTCCATTCATTCCTAAGAGTTGGTTTAGTGGGTTCAAGTCTCACAAGGTGGCTTCCGATGCTGATTAAACATTTAATACTTATATGCAAATATTTTCGCACTATAACTGACTAACTCCTTTCAAAGGAGAATTTATTCTCAGAGAAAAATGAATGTTTAAACAATTAAAAATTAAAATTTTTTTATAAGTAAAGAATAAGATATTTAATTAACTAAAAAATAAAATTTTGTTGCTATAATTCATTACTATCAGTGGCGCATACGATGGGTATTTTAGGGTTCAAAAGAAGTCCTTTGCCCCCTAAAAGACTTCAGATTACTTCACACTTGATGTAATGTATTTTTTTTAATAATATGTTTTTATAGGAATTTCGAAATAAATTTCAGAAATACGTACTGTAATGATTCTCTGTACCATCAGAGGTACAATTCTCTTTTTTTATATTTAAATAAATTCAAATACAGAATACAATTTATTTTAATTGCTTCATTTACCTGATGTGAAACCGAGTTGACTTCGTTGAAAATATTATTGAAAACAGCAATTAACAGATTTATGAGTAAAATGTTAGCAATCAACAGATACATTGACATTGTTATAGGTGTAACCCAATGACCTAAAAATATTTATCAATTAAAAGTTAGTAAAATTGTCATTTGCAGTTGCAAAAGTTGTCACTTCGCTTACCAGTGACACATGGTGGTTGCCTTGGATCTTCTCCGCAGGGTGGATCTATGTCATCAGCAAAAACTTCACCATACAACATAAAATATGGTTGATAATAAACCTGAAAAAATCATTAAAAATTTTTTTATATAATTTTCGTAAAAATGTATTTTAACAACACTTGATAAAAATCACACAGTCATTCACTTAAAGTACTGACAAACACTAAAGGACACATAGCAATACAATTACAAGGTAATAAAATGTGTGACAGCTTTTTAAATAATATTGCAAATAATGAATGGAAGTTAAAAATAATGAGATTTCATATAGAATTTTATTTTCGTTCAGAGATTTATTTTTTAATTACATTTAAAACTGTTAATTGCTCAAAGGAGAACCTCATTAGCCATTATAAGAGAATATCACTTGTTGCAGGGATAAAAGGATAAAAAGTAAGTAAAAGTGATACAAAAAAAAAACTAGAAAAAAAGTCACTTTTTCGAGAAGAGTATTTAAATCTATTTTAAAACCACCTCTTATTGTAAGGATTATGGTTTTGTAAGGATCAAATTGTTATCTATCATCAAAGCAATATAGATATGTCCTAAGACACAAATAACAAGGAGGCAAGTTTTAGTACGAAGGAGGCATTATGCGGTTTAAGTATATTATTTATACTAAAACTTTCATGAGAATAAAAAGAAGGTTACTTCAAGTGTATGTTTTCAAGTATTTTTCAAGCATTTTTAGTTTTTTGTACATCCAAAAATTTCTTAAAAACAAATGAAAAGAACATCATATTACAAGTTTTTATTTACTAAGGAGCATAGCAATTGTTCACCGAAACTCCTAGAATGGCATGATAAATATATTCAATAAATTATTTATGTTTAACATATTAACTTACTAACATGCTTATTTGTAAGGACATCTCAAATATAAACCTTAAAAGGACATATGGCTTCATCAACCGAGCTAATAGGTTTTAAAAATTAATTGTAAATCTTATCTCTAGGTTTGATAAAATAGCTTTTATATGCTACCTCTAGCGATTTCAAGCAGACGAGATAAATATGTTTAATTCTAAAACAGGTATTTTAGTATTGAATCTACTATTTAAACATATTAAAAAGAATTTATTTGTTAGTGTGCGGAAAAAAACGTTACTAAACATGTTTTATTTGAAACACAACTATGTTGCATCTTATTAATCCTTATCAAATATAACGTTTTATCGAAAATTCAGACAAATGGTAGTGCAAAATAGGGTAATTATTAAATTCAATTTTTTACAATTTAACCTGAAACATAAATTTCTAAATAGTATACACAATTAAAGAGATTCTTGAAAATTCGAGAAAAGGTCTAGAAAGGTTAATTTTAACATATAACGTTTAAACTTAAAATAAATTTTTTTAATAAACTTATTTAATATTTAACGTTTAAATAAAACAAAAATTAAAATAAAATAACATTATATATTTAAGTTAAGAAAAATTTTTTTAAAAAAATTAGTCTTGACAGCTTGCATTTTAAATGGCCATTAGACCATATTTTCCTAATGCATTCAGTATACTTTTATAATATAAATGACAAGGATTTATTTTTTATCCGCAATTTTTTAACCTTTAAATAATTAAATAAGAAATCAGTTTATTTGTTGTTAAATTTTTGTATACCCTATATCAAAAAGTGTTTAAAAAAAAAGGGACCCTTTGGATAAATAAACCAAGTAGCTATCTAAACGAGATTAAAAGCCAATACTATAAATAAATATTCCGAGATCATATGTTTTACCTGTTTAAGAATAATTTTTAGAATTATTAATTTCGAAAAGTCTGACAGCTACCAGTGACTGTAGTAATGAATAGGACTCATGGCCATTGAAGGCGAATCGAAGAAGAAATTACACAAAAGTAGGCTTTAAGCTAGAAAATATTTCGTGACGACCTGTTTTTGTCCTACAATGCCAGGACGAAATGTCCTTAAATTTACCAATGGAACAATTTGTCGTAAACCATATATAGAAGAGTTTTGCTGAAAGAACTGTATTACTGTGATGATCACGCATACATTTCTAATTTCAATAACGTGACCATCCCATATCATCAACATGTCAGTAGCTCGTTTATGTAACTTTCTCACTTCGTTTTCTCGAACGATTTTCTCACTTTTGACAATTACTCACTAGAAGTGTTTATGTAACTGTGGTGAATTGTTTTCTCACTTTTTTTCGTTCGAGTTTTTGTCACCTGTCAAATTGCTTGCGAGAAGTTTTGAATTTTGAATGAAAAAAAGTAAGTTAAAGTGAATAAATTTAAATTATTGGTACAAGTGCTATTTCCAAGCACTAAGCAACCTTTTAAAATTGTTTTATTTTCGTTCAATTTTTTCAAAAAACGAGTTTAACTCGAACGATTTACATAAACGAGCTACAGGTTTTAAACTTTAACCAAGAAATCTAGAGGTGTTCTTTAGTATATAGCAATTTAATTGACAATAACAAAAAACAAATGATTAAATAATTTTTAATATTAATCGTATCAAGTAGTTTTTTCAAAACAAAAGCAACAATTAAAATTGTGTTTTTTTAATTAAAAATAAACAATTGTCAATCAAAATCATTTGTCCATAAAAACAAAAAAAATAAAAGATTTTTTGATCAATATATAATATCATTAGTGGACTCTGACCTTATCATCGTTTTACATATGCTTTTGTCTAATACAAATAACTCTTGGTATCAAAAATAATTAATATAACTATATATAACATTTTTCAATGGATTTAGAGAAACACTACATAATAAAAATATTTTAATTAAAAAATGGAATCAAGAAGAACTTAAGCTCAACCTTTTATGATGATTTGCACAAACTCAGAAGTCAATAGTTTCTTTTCGGGATTGGTCGCGATTAATATGAAGATAATGGGGCTGTTTACCACAACGAAATTTTGGAGAATACTATTAGGTCATTGGCAAAAATGATCAAATTTTTAAAAATTTAATGTCTATAACAGCTCGTTACGGGTTTAGGTCTGACATAGCATGTCTCCTTAGGTGCCTTTGCTGCGTGCGCGTTTTCTACAGTCTCTTATATTAAGTGCAGTTAGTGCTCTCTCAACGTGATCACTCCACTGAAGACACAGTCAACCTCTACACTTTCTTTCTAAAACTATTACTTCAAATACTTTTTTCGCTGGAGTAACTTTATTCATTATTACGACATGACTAAGTCAGCTTCGCTATGTATGTCAATTCCCTGAATTATATCAATTTCGTGACTTGCTCGTACAGCTCTTGCTTTATTTGGTTTTGATAATCGTCGTCAACACGAAGTGGACTAAAGATCTTACGAAGAGTTCTGTTCAGTATGATATATGTATACAGATATAAAAGTTAAAAAAAGTAACTTAGAATACGCGACTCTATTAAAATCCGTTGTCAAATTAGCAAGCTCGTAAAAATAAAATACCGTCGATGAATGTAATATTTTCAATAAGTTTTTTTGGTTGGTTCAGAAAAATTATTTTCAATTATAAAAATACCTCATTTTGAATAAAATATTTGAATATTTAATGTGGATACTTTGCATTTTATTAAAAATATTAAGCCATGAGTGATTTTTTTGATGTTCTGCAATTGATTGATTTATAAAAATACATTTTAAAAAAATTTTCTTGAAAAAATGAGACGCAAATATAAGTTCAATACCATTTCGAGTGACTATTTATATATTTCAGAAATATTCTATAATATTCCATTAGAATATTCTATATTAGATTCGATTTCTACTATTAATAAGTTTCTCAGTTTTTATTTATCTTTCTGTACTTTAATATTTTGCATGAAGCGCAATTTTCAGCACTTAATCCATAATATCTGAGAACGTGTAAAAATTATTATCCTACGTGGCATCTGTCTTTTTTAAAAACTATTTGACACTGCGAAAAGATTTTATGATGTTTGCGAATATTAATGAGGACATTTCATAATGCAGTCTTACGTTGAGTTATGAGAAGATTTAAAGAAAAATTAAAATAAACTACAGCATAAAACGCGATTTTACAATTTGCATATCTTGTAAAATATGCAGAGAAAACGCTGATAAAAAAATACAAATAAATTATAGGGGGAATGAACAAACATTTACAACAAACATGCAAAACACCGATACTCATACACCTTGGAAGGAAAAAATCTTTGTTGGGGAATAAACTAACAAACGGGAGATTCAAGAGTGGAAAGAAAATAGAACTTGACATCCGGTAAGAAAGGAGATGAAGAGTTTATGAAGAGATAGTGGTAAATGTTGCTTTATTGTTTTAAATTTTAATGCAAGCAAATTCTTTATAATAGAGTACACACACATTGACTTAATCCAATAATTTTAGAAAGAACGGAAAGAGTTAAGAGAACTTAAATGTATATAGACAACAGCATGCAACACTTGTACCTTGACATTGAAAATACGATTAGATTATTTAAATTAAAATAAATATATTTTTTAAGGATTTCAGGATTTAATTTTCAGAAAACACATATATGACAGAGAAATCGCGGCTTAGGAGAACTAAAAAAGAATATAGTGGTTATGCTGTTAATTATTATTCATTTTCATAGGGTTTATATAAAATTTGTATTGTATGTAATATTATTATTAATACACACATACATATATATATATATATATATATATATATTATTATGTTTCTTTTTTTTGTAATTTACATATAAATATATACGCACAACATCAACGAGTTGTCTTAGAAATTGACATTTGTTTTGTGTTGTTATATCAAACCAGTCTTTACATTTGACAGATTTCCGCTTGCTACACTTATATTTTCAGATTTTTCTAAGATTGGTTCTGTTGCATTGGCTACCGCTGTTGGTGGACGATACCGTTTCGACAGAAGTGCAGCACAAGCTCGACTATTGTGTGAACGACTGTTATGGCTGAGTGCGCTCATAAATCCAGGTGCTACAATGGAACCAGCGATGACCTGCAAATGCGTTTAAAAGGTATGCGTATGTTTGGGTGTGAGGGGCGCAGTGTTGGAATTGTGCGAAATTTATTTATTATTGATGATAAATGCATAAAGTGTTTAATGATAGTTAAAAAAATATAAATAAAAATTAATATAGGCGCACGATTGGTAATGAATGAATAAGAGAATAGAAAAAAAACGAGAATAGCAAAAATATTTCCGGAAAGGAAATACAAAGTGATAAATATTATTTATTTTAATTATTATAATTTAAATTTAGTACTTCTACTAAAATTAATATAAATGTATGTACTCTATTATTAATAAATATAAAAGCCTATATAATATTTAATTTTTTATAAAATTATTACATAAAAAAGTAATTAACAAATTCATTGTGTAACAATTAAATATATAAAAATTTTAAAAAGAATTCTTAAGCAAGCACAACACACAGAAAATTTTCTAACGCTCACAACTTCAAAATTACAGAAAGAATTAAACAAAGCACTCTGAAATTAGTATAAGAACAGCGGTTGAAATATACCATTATCTTTAATACTTATGAAAAAAATATAAGAGATATATTAAAATTAATTAAAGATATTTAATATTACTTTAAAAATCAAATTTTTGCTTTAAAGTAAAAATTATGACGAAAGAATTATTTTGAATAGAAAAGTTCAGGAAGTACTTATTTACTTGTTACATTTGATAATAAAGCTATCATAAGAAACAAATGAAATAAACTTTAATAATATATCAGTTACATCACAATCAATTTTTATTTCAATTTGATATATCTAATTTTTTTCCAATTATATTGTTATTATTATTTATAAACAAACATTGTAAGTTCATTATATATATATATGTCTTTTTAACATCAAGAATAATAAATATTAATTGTTTTTATAAATCATCCAAAAAGTTATAATCGAACTGAACATTGTTTTTCAGCATTAAAAAATAATAGTAACATAATTATTTATTAAATAAACAATAAATAACAAAGCATTTGCAGTATAAGAATTTCTTAATTAAACGTTACACATTTAATTTTATTATTCTTGAAATAAAACTGATAATTCTATTGAAATTTTTTTGGATCAAACAGTAAAAGTAATAATAATAGTAAAAAAAGTCATTTAAATATTTGGTAAAGTATGAGAAGTATTCAAAATATTTATATAAAAAACCAATTTTTATATAAAAATATTATTTTCAATCATAGAGAAATACTATAATTATAAAATAAGAAATACTGTAATAAATTCAAAACATGCAATAGCTGTATTAGAAAAGAAGAGAGTGTTTGGGTATATAGGGTGATCAAACTAGTACTATATATTTTTTAAATGTCAGATTCTCCCCAAATTATAAATATCATTATAAATTTAAATATGTGTATTGTAGTTCTTTGGCAAATTTCCGTCACTTCCCAAGGACGACTATTTAACAATTGATTTTAGTTAAGCCAGTACACTATATATCAGTATGTCACAATTATAACACGATTACTAGTTTTTTGTGTAATTATTTAGAAAATTGTGACTTAAACAAAGTAAAAAAGTATATATATGAACAATATAACATATGTCCTTTGAAACAATCAACTTATTTAGTGAACTGAACTTACAGAACTTAGAGAGAGCTTAGAGAAGTGAATATATATAGCTGTTACTTGAACAGCCTTTCTATAATTATTATGAAAAAAAAATATGTCATTAAACTATAATCAGCAATTAGAAAACCTTAAGCAAAAAAGAAGATAAAAATTAATAAAAAATTTAATTTAATGTTTTTCAGCAGTATATTTTATTAAGCAATACCATTTAGAACCTACAAAAAATATATTTAAGAAAAATACTGAATTTTTTAATATTTTGATGTGATTTTTTTAGCGCCAATTATTAAGTCATTAAATTTTGTATACAACATAATGTATATTTATACATTTAAATTGAATTGAAGACTAGCTGTGTGGAGTGGCAGAATACAGCATGAAATCAAGTACAAATGTAAATGCAAAAATTATGTGCAAAAAATAACACGAATTTGCAACAATAACGATGCTACTTCTGACAATATAGAGGTTTGTTGCATGCACAAAATTGGGTAGTGCGTAATGTCGATTAAAGATATGATGACCAGATTTCTGTTTGTCTTGCATGCGCGTGAATTTTAAAACCAGAGCTTTTATTCTTTTTGTATATAACCATCTTTTCTTCATTTATTTATTTATTTATTTTTTTGACTGCACCAATTTCACATTTCGAAACTAACATTTTACGAAAATTTAAATATTAGCTGACATTTTTAGTTATATATAAATTTGTTAAGTTTTTTTTATAATTTTTATATCATAAAATCTATAAGTATGTAAACTAATAGGTAACACATTTCATATACTATTTCATTGCCTATTTCAACAAAACTATAAAATTGGTGGTGGGTGTGTGAGTCAGTACCAAGTATGTGATAATCTAAAAAATATTATAAATTCAGTAATAAAAAAAATGTGCACATTACGGTTATATACTACAAACTACATATGATAAAAATTGTATAAAATATTATAGTCAACAAACGAGTGCATAGGTTGGCTTTATTATAAATATCATAAAATATCTCAATAAGAAAAATGTAACAATTTTTTTTTACATTTAATTTGCACAGTCGTAAAATAGTACGTAAACCAGAGATTTTAAAGTTATGAAAAATTTGAAATGGAAATATGAAATTATATTATTTTAAAGCCAGCATTAATACCAAAGCAAATAACATTGCTGTTCCTACAAGATATATAAAAAAAATGCAAATATACCTGTAAAACATTTTTTATTTTATGTATGTTTAGATAAAACAAAATTTAACATATTTTGTTAAAAAATTGGAAAAAATATTGTATTTGATTATTAAAATAAAAATCCTGTATATATTTGTGATTGGATATACTCTCTTTTTACGAAGTTTACAGAATACAGTCCGTTTTGGGAAATAATAATATCAAATTTAATTAAAAATGGTTTATCTGAATTTCAACTAAATACTCAGTATACTAAATACTCAGCGTATACATTGTGTCTGTATCAAAATTGTAATTAAATCATGAAAAATATACTCATCATACAATAGTTTAACAACAAGGTTTTCAGAACTGAATTCTGTTTCTTTATACTTTTAAAATGGATTATCTTACTTATGAAGAATTTTTTCGGAAATTTTTTTTTTTTATGTTAGTACACCCTTTCTTGACATATGATACAAATTTGAGCGCCATCTGTCAATTAGTTTGTTTAGAGCAGCTGTTAATATGAGAACAAACACGGCACCACTGTCATCGCTCAGGCACCATATTCGCCAGATCTGGATCCATGCGACTTTTTCCTGTTCCCAAAACTCAAATTGCCCCTTCGTGGTAAACGTTTTGAGTCGATTGAATCGGTAAAAGTGATTTCGCCGAAGGAACCAAAAGTCATACCTGCACGGGCCTACGAAAAGTGTATGAAAGATTGGGTTAAGCGTTGGCATATGTGTATCGCTTCAGAAGAAGCATATTATGAAAGAGTTAAAATAAATTTGGATTAAAATTTAAATTTGTGTGTTTTATTTACAAAATCCGGGTTCTTTTTGAGCAGAAGGTATTTCTTATAGAAGTTTATAAATTATAATAATAAAACTGGCGAACTGGTGGCCATGAGTTGAAAAATCTGGCTAATACAGAAGTGAATGAGGAAGCATTTTAAAGTATAACTCTATGAAATTTACACACTACATTTAACGATTCGTTGACTGTCAACATTATTATGACAAAAAAATACTTTTCTCTACGCCAATTTAATTTTTTCGATTCTTTTAATCTTATTTTCTTTCTAAAATTTTTGACGTCATAAATGCTTCACACTTTTAAAATTGTGAACATCATTTTAGGATATTCAATAAATATGTTTGTAACCATGCTAGGAGACTAAATCTTCCTTTCAATCATATCTGCCGCATTTGTGGTGAGTGCCTCCCACCTGCTTTGCTTTTGTCAGGTACATGCACGGCACCACATTAACACTTTAGGGGCTTTCTTTTTTGAGTATGAATAGCATCATAAGCTTTGTACTAGAGGGTTTTAACCTTTGGGTTTTTAATAATATGGTAGCACAATGGACTAAGCGGCCTAAGTGTATCCCCTAACCTAACTTATGGGTGTAGTCTTGATATCGTTAAAGTAATGAAGATTGCCATCTATACTATATTATAGTACTATTTTTATTGAATAAAGTTGGTTATCAAAAAAAAATTCGATGTGCATACAAAAAAATTTAAAATCGCTATAAAAACGAAAAAATTTAAATCAGAAAAACGGATTAAATATGATAATGAATCACGATTGAATAAAAACAGATTAAGTCATCAGTGATTCTGTTATATGCTGCCATATTTAAAATGCACCGAATGCAAGTTGTCGAAAATCTCAATTAACGACTCAATTACTTTTTAATGCGGATAAAAAGTTAAAATAAAAATCTTCTGTTTTAAAGTTACTTACAAGTTTAATAGAAAGTAACAAAATTATAAAGTAATAACAAGATTACAAGAAATGCTTCTTATACAAGTTCTAGTCAAGACTGCATGTTAATTTTAAGTACTTTACTTATATGGTATTTCCAAAAGGATTTTTTTCACTATCTAAAGCGATCACATGATGGCTACATTTTAACAATTGAAGGGTCATTTGTGATGTCACGTTTGTCGTTAATTTCTTTTTTTTTATTAAATCATGGCAACGAAAGTAGTTTAGATTGCAACTTTCTGTGTTTGGAGTATATCATTATACGTTTTTAATTATCATCATCTAGTCAAACGATGGATTCGAATGTTACCTGTGATCAATTAAAACAGTGGAAAAAAGAAATTATAAAAAATGAGGTCTAAACACATCAATAGAGAAAGTATTATGCTTAAACGTGACAGAGGTCTTTCATGACCAGGGCGGAAATTTAAGACCTCGCTTTGACAGTATTAACATCTATTGCATAGTTCCTACACTGTTTTATCAGATTACACTGTGTGATATTAAATCCCTTTTTTTAATTTTCAAATGTTGTTAGCATAATTTGAGGCTGCTAAGATCAAATCTGAAACCCATATTTCTCATAAGTTTTTGGATCTTTAGCAATAATGTGTTAAACTTTAAAAAATGAAGTTAATTCAAATTTCTCATTTTGATAACTCGAAGGCAAAGTGCCGCCGATATGTGTGGTGTCAAATTCCTTGTGTGGAATTATGCATTTGTTTGTAAACAATGCAATGCGCTTGGAAACAATTAGTGTATTTTTATATACACTGCGCATTTAAATATAGAACCACTTATTATTATATTAATTGTATGCATTGCCAATATAACTAACGCATATACATTACAAGATATCAATTGCTAAGATATAAAGGATATAAAGAAAATTCTCGTTCATTACTGTCAGTACGTTGATTTAAAAAAAAAGCACGTCGAGAAAGAATATTCATCTTAGGAAGCGAATAGAAAACTGCTTAAGATAAAAATATTATTTATATTATTTTTAATTCAGGTGGTAAAATTTTAAAATCTATGTTTTTGACTTTTAAACCGTCAATGACAGAGACTCAAAAGTCTTCCCGAAAAACAGGTTATAATATTGAGCTCAGCAGATTCGAATCAGCTCAAAACTTTTATATAATCAAAAAAGAAGACAAATGGATAAATTTTAATCACACAGTATAACAAATAGTATTGATTTCTACAAAACTCTATTGCTAGAGATAAGTTATCTCTAGAGAAAACTATGATACATATTTGTGTGCATTTTTTTAAATATAACAGAAATTCTACAAAAAAATATATAATGATTTAAGTCGAAGAAGTGGTAAGAAGTTAAACAAAAAAAGAAAAAAAAAATACAGCCAGTATTTGAATATAAGAAATTACTTTTGGGATCCTATATCGTTTTAAACTTATGGATAATAAACGCTGACCCAATTTGTTATGTAGTTATTAACGCAAAATATTTTATACACTGCTTAGTATATTATTAAGAGGTGGTAAAGTTTGTTTTTAATCTTTTGTTTTAAGCCATAAAGTGATAGAAGAAAAATATTTCAATCGGTATAATAAGAGGATTAAAAGTAGCTTAAAAAGTTAAGTGTAATTTTTATTTATATCAAACCTTCTTTTTCGGCTTATAAGTCATTTAAAAGATATTAGAGACTTTTACATGATAAGTAAGAAAAAATTTTAAGTCTTCTTATGAAAATCTTTAGTTAACAGTGAAGATTAAAGATATATTTTTCTGGTTTTTACAAACAAAAAAAAAATTATAAAACTACTAACAAAATTTGTTTTTGAATAATTTACAATACTTTAACATTTAAAATCAAAAAAACCTTCTTATACAAAATAGTGGTATATAAATGTTTTCTTTACACTTTAATTTATAAACAGAATTTAGTTTTTTTTTTATAAAAATTGGTTAACAAAGAAGTTTGAAAAAATCTTTACTGTAAACCACAACGTGAAAGGTTGCAAAAGCTAAAATTAATTTAAAACAAAAAAACAATAAGACATTAAAAACTTCTTAAAATTTTAAGTCTTCTTAATATTTATGTATAATCCTTTAGGGTTTAAAATTTTAAAATATTATTTTTTTAAAAAATTTAAATATTTTTTTATATAAACACATATTGAAATGCACACTGTTCACGTCACACACACTTCAAAGGAAAGAAAAGAAAGTGATTGCAAAATTGTGAAAGTTTTTAGCAACAGACAAGACCACACAAAAAAATACAACGATAAAAAGAAAAAAAAGTGAAACATTAAAACGAAAAAAAAAAATGTAGAAGAATAAAATAATAAAATATGGTGTGCGAAAAATAAATCGTTACTTACATCCTTAATCAATCGCCATGTTGGTTCGTTGTTCGGATTCAAAATGGCCTGCCGACTAACACCAAAGCTCATTAGCACCACAGCCAAAAGTACCACAAAATAAATCATGTTCTTAACCATCTTTCCCATCATGGTAACCAATGGACCTGCAAAACAGCAACAAAAAATGGGGGAATTAGTATAAGCCGTTAAATCAACTTAAATTGGTAAAGCAAAAATTTGGGAGGATAAAAGGAGAAAATAGCACAATTTAGCTAACAATTTCCGCTGTCATCGACGGCATTGAACAGGTGAAAATTAATTACAACTTTATTGAAAATGCCAGCGCAAACTCTGGCACGAGATTGATGAGACTGGCAATATAAGAAACTAGCAAAAACCAAAAATATAAATAAAATTTTTATAAAAAACTCGAAATTGTGATGAAATAGAATAAAATTTAGTATTATATTATAATAAACAGTGCTCTCTCGCAAAAGTGAACATTGCATGAACAATTACTTATTTATTACTTCAAAACATGAATAATATTCTTAAACAAAAATAAAAATTAGTTAATGTTTTCGAGTAAACACTGTATATATAGAGTTAATAAAATATATATAATATTAATAAAATATACTAGAGTATATAAAAACTTTGTTAATAAAAATTATATTAATAAATTATAATTAAATACACAATATAAAATAAAAAATTAAAGTAAATAATAAAAATTAATGCTAAAAATTTTAAATAAAATAAAATAAAATAAATAAAATTATAAAAATATTTTCAATAAAAAAATTATTTAAATTTCAATTATATTTTGACAATTTGAAAATTAACAAAAAATAATATATATACACAAAAACTTAAATTTAAATATATTTATAAATTAATACTTCAAATAAAACATAATTTTAAAAAATTTATGATATCTAAAAAATATTTAAATAACACCCATATTTGTTTTAAAATATTAAAATAAATAATACACAAGTAAAAACAAAAATTAAAAATAAAGAAATCAAAAAAAATTGTTTTTGATAAATTATAAAATTAAAATTATATGATTATATCTAAATTGTATCATATAAAACAGATTAATAGCTTTGTCTATAAAAGCAATCAATTAAAATTAAAGGCAAGAACTTAAAATTAAGAATAAAAATAAATAGAGAATACTTTAAAGGAAAAAAAAAATAATTATCAATAAAAAAAATTTATTATATTTAATTTATATTTAAATAAACAGACTTATTGATTTAAATATGAAATAATAGTCAGGTTTCGCACAGTAGTGAACTTCAACAAAAATTTTTGATTTTTGAATTTTTAAATTTAAATAATTGATTTAAATATAACATAATAAAGAGGTTTCGAACAGTAGAAAACTATAACAACAAAAAATTTTTAATATTTTAATTGATTGAATTCCTGACTGTTTTTTAATTAAATACAGATGTTTTGAGTATTCCCTAATATCCAACATCGGTGGTCTTGGAATTATTTCTAATATTTAAGTATGAATAAAATAATTTAACCCATCAGTAGTCTTGGAACTATTTCTTATATTTATTTATGCATAAATAATTTTGTGAATAATTAAATATAAGAAGTAACTTTAAGACCGCTGTAGATGTGTTGTTGGCAATACTCGAAACAGCTGTACGGTAAGAGCAAAATTCAATTAGTTTAAGTATTAAAAAAAAATTTGTTGTTGTAGTTCACTACTCTTGAAAACCTCACTTTTAAATACAATAGTTTATAGTAATTAAAATAATAATAATACTATCATAACTGATATTAAAATGCATTTTAATATAAAATAATATAATAAACAAATAAATTATAAATAAAGGTAAAATTTTAAAATTAGTAATAAATAGATGTGTGATAGATGAATTGCAAAAAAAAATAAATAAAATGTTAGATAAAAACGTTTTTTAAATTTAAACTAAATTGAAATTAACAGTATAATTGATTTAAAATACCAAAACAAAAAATAAAAAAAAACAGAATATAATATAGATAACTTAAACTAAAAATGAGTAAATGAGTTGAAAAAAATAATAAAAATAATTTTTGATGAAATGCATAATTTAATTGTGAACTTTAATCTTTAAAATACTAAAATAAAAATTAAAAAAAATTAAATTTTGTAAAAATATTTTTTATCAACACACATCAAAAGTGAACAATATTTTAATAAAATTATTTATGACCCAGGATTAGCATATGTGCATAGTTATTGCAAAATTAAAACATAATATGTATATTTTTTATATATGTATATATTTTTTTTTTAAATATTTAAAAGTATGAATTTCTTAATGGATGAAAATTGTGAGAATAGTGTGAAAGTGTTAATAACATACCCAAATATTTATTTACACCCAATATATTTAACAACCGCAGGTACCAATAAATACTGTCGACACAGTAAATAACACGTCCGACATCCATCGTATTGGGACGGAAACGAAATGAAAGTCCAATCAGAAATAATATAATTGCTGCACCATCACACGGATTCCACATATTCCAAGCCCACACGGAAAATTTATGCCTGCAGCGAAAAACATATAATAGTATATTTTAACGTATGTATGTATATATATGTATTGTATGTAAAATCGAAAAATGGGATACAAAAATAAATCCGGTAAAATTTTATTTTAGTTTTGCAAATTTAATGAAATATGTACTTCGTTTATTCATTTTAATCCGACAGTGCAGAATTTATAATAAATACTGCAGTTCCATTTATGCGTAAAAGTTACTGAACCAAAGGATAATGCCTTTGACAAGATGGAAAATATAGTTTCGTTAACAACTCATGATTGTGTTCGAATTCTAATAATAATCTGGAGAATTGTATATGATATGGTTTAATAGAAATTTCTTAATTCAGAAATTATAACAATGTGAGTTCCACTTTATAAATTTAAGATTAATTAATTAGAAATTCAAAATGAAACCAGTAAACCAGTAATATTGATCAAATATATATATTATATATACGATATTTTAAAAAATTAAAAAGTGGTCAATAATAGTCCATGACCAACATTACAAATACTTCGTACACTAAATTATATTATTCAAAGTGATTAAGTTTTAAGGTTTCAAAAGTGTGAATTGTTAGTAGCATAAAGTTCTGAGGTTTCTGGTGACCTGATAGCTGATGAACCGATCACCAATAGTGCAAAATATTTTTTACTTCAAATTTTGTTTTTGAGAAATTTATTTAAGATATTGAAAAGTGTACAATATTAGAATTCACAATAACCGTTAAGATTCTACAGGAAGCTCGTGATGTGCATAGTATTGTCAGCAAATGCTGTACTCTGACTTTAGCCAATTATTTGTATATCGTAGATATAATAGTGGATCTATTAGAATTCCTTATCATCAAACAAATTATCAAACTAAAACCAGTATTTGATAGCATGGCAGTTGTTTTATCATCTATTTAACCATCCGGTCATCAAAGGTCTGTGCTATATCATTTAATGTAATGGTATATTATTAGAACTTAAGTCATATTTTTAAATATTTTTTTGTTATACATACACTACAATTTAAACTGATGTGTGTTTGATGGTATGATTGTTGTGATATTACCCGTATTTTTTTCTTTCAGAGTTGTAAAAAAACAGCATTAAGTCTGGTTGAAACAAATTGGCTTCACTTTTAAAATATGTTAAATGCTTATTTTTGACATATGTTTTTTGTTTTGTAGTTTTATATACAATATAAAAATTGTAAACAATAAAAATTAATTAATTTAAATAAAAGAAAAAACTAATATTTTATGTATTGAAATTAATTTATTTGTGTATTTGAGTTTATTAGTAAATGAAATGCTTTTATGATTTTAACGGATGACTGGAATTTTGCAACATATTTCCAGTGAGCATTCACAATTTTTTAATTTTAATTTAATGTAATTTTAATTTAATGTAAAGCCTTACTCTGAACATTTTAAGAGCATTGTTGTTGCTTCACATGTTTTCTTTCGTAACTTGTGAGTATTTTTTTGCTACTCTGTAAGAAAAAACTACGGCTATTACATATTTAACCATAGGGCCATACTCTATCAAAGGTATTTCGATTTAGATTCAATTTTTTAAAATTGTTTTTTATACACATGCACTTTAATTTAAACCATAACTTTTTTAAGTATTCTTGAAATATATTAAACCAAATAAATTAAGTTTCGAATTAAAAAAAAAATCAACGTTTGCACACAGAAATTAAATTGGAAAATGCCTTAAATAGATAAATTTTCTGTTACTTACGTAATTGCGACAGGTTCTGATGAAATGATTTCCCTAATTTTCTCAAATCCCAACGCTGTGATATAAGCAATCGAATAAAATTCCTGCCAGCGTGGGAATGGACCCATTTTAACCAGGACGGTAAATGTAAACATTATCAGAAAAAACATATAAGCAATCTAAAATGAGCCACAAGCACACACACAGTGGGTGTTAATTTGAGATAAAATAAAAGAAAAATAAAAAACAAAAAATCTATTAATTTTGAAAATCGCTTCTACAAGGAACGGAAATTAAAAAAGCACTTTTAGTTCGTTTATTTAACAGCCACTTTGCTCTGAAGGAGCATGAGTTTACTTAGCTGAAAATATACTTGTATAAAAACTATTTGACTTACCGAATCAGCCCAAAACTTTGTGATGGGTGCTGTATAAAATTCATAGAATTTCTTTTTTAGACGCAGTGGTTGCTGCTGTTTTATTTCATACTCCGCAATGTTGAAAAACTCACGGAATTGCGAAGGATCAGAGTCGGTAAGTGAAACCTGTTGATAATTTTTTTTTAAGTATAAAAATATAAACTCAAATGATATTAAATTAAATATTTGCAATTAATTTTTAAAATGTTATAGAAAAAATTAACTACAATTTAATTCAGCAAAATGCATGATTACAACATGCATATTAGCAATTAAAAAAAATATATATATAATAAATATGTAAAAATATAGAAGGATAACTGAATTCCTGAGATTGAAAATATTAAATGCTTCAAGCTAAAGTGCATCATTCAGCATAGAACTTTATTATAAATTTTTTTAGTTTTTTTATGTACAGATGTACAGATAGATGTGTGTTACTTAATGCAATTTGTAAAAGCAAAAAAGTTTCATTACTGCAAAAGCGTGTTTCAATACAAAAAAACCTGTGAAATTATATTAGAACTATTTTAATTATTCATTTTTAATGAATTTATGTTATCCGCATAATCATGAAATAAAAACTAGAAAATAATAAAAATACAGTAATATTATAAGTGCTAGAATACAGCATTAAAGTGTTTTTTAAGAATATATGGTAATGAACATTGCTGACTACTATAAAAGGAAAAATAAACGTTAATAATGCGAAATTTTAATATGAGATTACATACTATATAGACTCCTATGACTTCCTTTTTTCATCATATTTTATTAATATATTAGTTACGTATATAAATATTTTTTTTTCATATAGGCTATCATAAAGAAGTTTTTAATAAAGAACGTATATATATATATATAGTTTTCACAATTTTATTTATAGAATAGTTACATATGATATATACATAAGAACTTTATAAGAACTTTAATTTAATTCTAATTGAAATAGTTGTGAAATAGAAGACTTACGAACAGACTAACTAAAGTCAATATAGCTGGCAAAACCAAATAAATTTTTGACAATTCACAAAATTGCCAACTAAATTAAAGTTTAAGAGTAACTTTTTAAAATGGAAGCAAGAAAATGTAAATTTAATGAAAAAGATTAGATACAAATTCCGCCGTCATTGCAGCAACAGTTTCCATTTGCCATTCTTTACGGATTTAGGATTAAGCTTGAGTCTGTGCATATACTTAATGAATACTAAATATCACCGTTTTGAAAGTGGTTTTAATAATTTTAAACTTGATGTTTTGTGAAAGCCAGTTCTCTCTAAAATCTTCGACTGATGATGTAAGTTTCGATTTGGTTCAGTCCTAAATTGTCTTAGGGTATGATTGCTGATAAACTGAATTTAAATGCCATGTTTATATATCGTGAATTTTAAGCAATTATCTTGGATATACAAAGAAAACCGCATCATGGTACTCTTGAATTTCAACTAAAGCACGTGCCTGTTTTGCTAAAGTGTACTAGCATATAATATTTTCAATAAAAATTTGAAAAAAATTCTAATGTACCTGATAAATTGCTATTTTCTTGTTGAAACTAACATATATCAAAGATTACTCTTTGATGTATATAAAGTGACATTAAAATGTGATAGATAAAAATATTCATGTTTCATGTTAATTGAGATATATCGCCGTTTAAGTTCTAAATACCTCTGATAAATACTTCTGACAATAACCATCAGATAAATTAATTGTAAATATTTTTACAATTAATATTAAAAAGCAAAATTTCTTACATTAAAAGTACTTAGATACGATTTCTTATTCATCATTTTTCAATCCATTGAATATTAAAAAATTAATTATAAATATCTATTTATGAAATCAGTGAAAAAATGATTTTGATTAATCTTTCAACTGAAATACAATCTTAACTTATGAACTGAAAATGTGAATTTTTTTCAAACATTAATTAAATGGATTCATCTATCTTTAAATTTCAACCTTTAACTACAAGGCTAAAATTACACACGACTACAGCTCGACCAAAGCAGCTAATACAGCGTAAATATTGCGTTGCTCCGAAAGATTAAGTTAAAGTGGATTAATCATTCGTGCTAAAAATTGTATATACATATATCCTATAGTGTGAAAAGTGACTAAGGTTTGTGTTAATAAGCTTTCTATACATGAATATACTTAAGATTGTGTTAGAATTTTAAAGAATTTTAGTATTAGCATTTTTTTTTAAAAAAACTAACTCACATATGTATATATTTTCATATTTAATTTTATCCTATATTAATTTTAAGTGCTTCCAGGTTTATTTTAATAGAAAATGTTGTTCAAATAGTAATATTTTCTTATTAGTGATTTCCTAAATCAGATATGCTACGTTATTACTGTGAGATTAACAATAAATTAAAGCGATACTGGGATTAAAGCGATCATTACGATTAAAGCTTCAATCTATTGCTTAAAATGTATATTAACCAAACAAAAATAAAATCTTTATTTGGTTAGGATTAATGTAAAATTTAGTACAAATGATTATTATACTCTAAGGCAATCTAAAAACTATGTATTAATAGCCGTAATTTTTCTTTAAGAGTTGTAAAAAAAACAGTCTGATTGAAACAAATTGGCATCACTTTTACGATATGTTAAATGCTTATTTTTGTTATATGATTTTTGTTATGTTGTGTATAATATGAAATATAAAAATTGTAAACACTAAAAATTTATTCATTTATATAAAAGAAAACAAAATGAATATTAGAAGGGTAATGGTAAGCATTTTTAAATTATATATTTAAATTAATTTATTTATCATGTATTTGAATGTATTGGTAAATAAAATGCTCATATAATTTTAACGGATGACTACAATTTTGTACTAAGTTTCCAGTCAACATTTACAATTTTTTAATTTGAATTTAATTTTAATTTTTTAATTTGGTTGCACTGAATCTTAAAACGCAAAATATTATGCTAGTAAAGCCCAACTCTGAAGACTTTAAGAGCATTGTTATTGCTTCATATGTTTTCTTTCGTAAGTTGCGAGTATTTTTTTGCTACCCTGCAAAAAAAAATTACGGCTAATATAATTAAAACTGCTTCATTGGTTTACATACAGAATAAATTGGTTTGTGTATGAAATAAATAAGTTTGTATGCAGTATCAATTTTGTACAAGAGCACATAACTACAACAAAAGCTTACAATATTTCCTTAAGTATGGTTAATAATAATTTCTAATCTGTTGTCTAAAACGTATAGATAAAGGATACACAATTGATTTATAAAGACTAGTTTTTAATCACACAGTGTGAACATCGTTATAGCATAGACAAATTGTTTTTTTAATAATAATATAGAAAGGAAGATATATTAAATTTATCTACAACAGAACTTCATTAAATTAAATTAATTATATACGTGTTAAAGTTAATATAAATAATAAAATATATTAAATATATATCTACAACAAAACTTCATTAATTTAAATTAAATCACTTAAAACTAAATGAATTTAAATACGTATTGAATTTAATATGAATAAAAAATATTTTATTTTAGAATTATTTTATATATTATTATAAAATTATTTAGTGAATTTAAGTTTTGTAATTAAAATACCATAATCCAAAATAAACAATAATAAAAAAATGTTTAAAACCAAAACCAATTTACTATAAAAAACTATAAGAATAAAGACGCAAATGTATTTATATGAGAAAATAGGTCAGCCCATACTTCCAATCTAATTTAATGAGTATATAGGTTTTTGACTCTAAGTTTTGTGTGGGTTACTAAGCCTTGCAAACAGTACAGTACAAAACAAAATTCTAAAATTGTGGCAAATAATAAAAATAAAAATTTTATTTTTTACAAAAAATAAAAATATTATTTGCTTAATTTTAAACTTATATTTATTTTATCTAATATAAAAAAAATAAAAAATTGTGATTTGAAAATTAAAATAAAACTGCGGAAATTGCTTTATGTCAATTAACTAACTTTGGAGGGGGGTTCTTCCGCTCCAGCAGTGAGATCAACCTGTAAATTCAATTAATTTTTTTAGATATTTACTGCTCATCTAAGATGCTACGTTATTAACTATTTTAAGTAGTAAAAAAAGGTAAATCGGAAGCAATTAGCAATAATTTAGTATAAATGTTTTTATTTGTGTAAATTGTTTTTAAATAAAAACGAACATTTCTTTTTGAGTATGTGTTGTGGTTTATTAGTTGTTTATATAAAAAAAATTGTAAAAAAAATTCTAAAACCCATTTTTAATTAAAAGTAACCGAATTACTGTGAATTTAGTGCCAAATAAAATTTTATTTTGTAGAAAACAAAATACTTATGTGTTTTTTGTACAATAAGAAATAATGTGAAATTAACAAATAAAATGTGATGACTTTTATATAAAATTGAAAAGATAGAAGTTTGTGTTTATTTTTGAGACACTTTTAATTTCACTTTGTATCTTTTAATATAAAAATTGTATAATAAACTTTCTCAAGAATTTTACTCACTTTTCCATTTTCTTGTACTTTAGTTTCGCGTAGGGAATAGGTATCTGCCAAAAGTGCCTGA
>NC_051847.1:69451941-69479171 GCF_002237135.1 Teleopsis dalmanni | reverse complement strand
TTAATGTTTTATTAAGTATATTGTAATAAATATTTTGTTGTTAGTTATATTATTTACTTTTAAGGAAATCATGCTAATATTTCATATATATTTCAATCACTGCAGATACTAAGTATCAATGTCTGCAATTAATTTTTGATCAATGTAAAGGTCGAAGAGATTCTATTGCACAAAGTTTTCTTTGAATTGCTCTTAATAATCGTTTACAATATAAAAAACCAATCAATCAATTAAATTCCAATAAAAAAAAATTAGAATTTAATATGCATTTGATTTCATTTGATTTAATTTTGCATGCAACTTAGACCCTGAAAACTTGTTGAGTAAATATTTTTTCATTTCAATTGTTTACAATTGCCATTTTTTTCATAAGCTATCAATTAAGCTGTAATCCATAAACTAACAGATAAAATTGTATATAAATTTGAAAATATTTACAATAATGTAGATTCAAACTTACAAATTAAAATGTACATATGATTTTTTTTTTTTATTGCAAATTTTGTATTGTTACAATTTAAGAACATTAAACAATTCAGTTTGATGTAACCAAATCAGATTCATAAAACCAATGGGCTTAAATTTATTAAAGTGTAACAATGACAACTGAGGTATTATTTTTTCGTTACAAGAACGCCTTCCGCATCCCTGAGCGGGCATGAAAAATAGATGGGCTCATATTTCAATCACGTTTCAGTGTTGTTTTCACACAACAAACATCCAGGCAGAAACGTGAACTACACCGACAGATAAGCCATAGCTTTTGAATACGAGAACATAAACCCACGTCTTGACATATTGACTGACAACACTACATAATTTTTTTTTATTTTTGTCCTTTATTTGTTTATTTACTCATTTGAAAATTTATTGTATTTTTTTCTTTTATATAAATTGTAGCTTCATTGGATCGGCCTAAAACTGAAATGTCCAAAGCAGAGTTTGCTGCTATGTTGGAAAAACAACACCTTAAGGAATGCGAAGAAAATGATTACATGATGTTAGAAGGACTTTTTCAAGCGCGTGCTTCCATTGACAACACTAATGGCTCATTTGAGGTAAGTGCAAATTTATACTTATGTTTTGTAACTAATAAGAAAGTTGTTCCAAAATATTTGCTTATAATATATACACCCACAAACACAACATAATAAATAACTACTAATAAAATTACCAAAACTGTCCGTGAGCTTGTCATCTGATACTGAAACAGACATGAATCAGTATCTCATCAAATAAGTATCTTAAAACAAACATAATAGCAAAAAACATAACAAAATCATATACCAATAGAAAAAAAAAAAAAACAATGTCTAAAATTTTTGCCGTGATAGATCACACATAATATCTTTTCTACTGACATGTGAATATCTCAGTTACCGTTAATGAACCACAAAAAATGTGTCAAAATAGTTAATTAAGTATAAAAATTGCATGAAGTCAAAAGTCTTGCAGAAGATATGTCAGTGACATAATTAGTAATTTTAAAGGCAACCCGATATTGAGATAAGATACTTGCAAAGATTTATTTCTGCTTTGATAATTAACAATTAGAGTTTACTTAGTTAAAGAACAGCAGATATAACTTATATGATAATATTGAAAAGCTTTTTGGTATAAAAACAATTAAATATGGTAGAAATTGTAAAACAATTTTTGACGTTTAAATATTTGTATATTTTATATACTCATACGAATACATTAATTATTTCATCTGGAAAATTATTTTAATATTATAATAATAAAAAAAAAAATTTAAATATATTTTTTACATATTTCAAAAAAAAAATATGGTAAATAAATATGACTGTATGAATAAATTTTATTTTTTATATTATTAATAATTTAATTTTTGATTAAGTTTGAAAATTAAAAATTTACAATATATTATTTTTTTTATTCCTATTTTTGGCTAACTGTTTAACACTTCAAACAGGGACCGAAAATAGTAGTTATTTCATAATTTTTTATGAAAAAACGCAGCAACAAAAAGTTGTCTAAACTCATATTTAAATATATAGTTATCATTCTAACAACTTTTATCCTTAATATTATGCATGCTTTTTATATATATGAACATTTTAAAATAAAACTCAAAAAATAATAATTAAATTTGCTTTATATTATATTCCTCAAAAATAATTATTTTATGTGCCTTTTATTTATTTGCGCAGAAGTAACTTTTAAAATACTGCTTTTTATTTTAAAACGCACAAATAACTGTTACTTGTGCGTTATAAATATAAAAATCATGAATAACTGGCACTGGCTGCCGAATATATTTAAAACGAAAATACAAAATGCATTTTTCATACAGGGTAGTTGTTTTTGTAATTATAATATAAATATAATATAAAGCATTTATTATTTTTTGAGTTTTATTTTAAAATGCGAATGATAATAGTTAAAAGGTGATTTTTTTGTTTATGATGACTGTTACGGTCCCTGGTTTTGAATATTATCAAATATCTATAATCATTGAACCTTGCATATATTTATTGGTTTAATTGTTCATATAAATATAATATGACACTGCAAATACCACTGCAAATAAAATAAAGGATTTTAATCGTTATTGATAAAATATTTTAAAATAACCAATAAGTTTTCATTATACATAGCAAAAATATATTTTTTGTAAATATTATATATACTAATATACCAGTCATTTTTCATTTAGCAATTAGTTTCTTTGCTATAATGGGCCTTAAAACAAAATTTAATCATTTTAATTTCATAATTAATAAAAAAAAGTACCTTTTAAACTATAAAAAATACAATAACAAAGGTTGATTTCACAGTCGTTTCAAGTCTACCTCAAGCCATACTTAAATCATAAACTTTACCGATTTAAATTAGAATTAAGTCAGTTTTAAGACTTAACTTACTGAGTAAAATGGGCACTAAAAGTCTTTACTTCTTCAAATAAAGTATAGAATTCTTAATTTATTTACAAAAAGTTTCCAACAACTAACAAAAAATTAATAGAATATCTGACAGCTTACTTTTTTACTTATTTGACCCACCCATTTGACTTACAACTCCTTTTTGATTATCGAGTTGACTTAATGCTTTTTTGCGACTACTGTTGCCTTCTTCAGTTATCGGATTACTAAGACGACTTTTTTCTCCAACTGCCAGCTATCTGCCAGACTTTTTCTCCAAGCCAGCTATAATATTAATTTTTGTGAAACAAAAAGGAAATTAAAACTAGAAAGGAACCATATATAATAATTGTTATATAAATAAGTTTTTGGAAAATAAATATATAAAAAATACTTAATTTCAATTTCTGGTCAGTAATTACAAAGTGTCACATGCATCCATGAAACATATACCTTCTGCTCAAAAAGTACTCGGATTTTGTAAATAAAACACAAATTTAAATTTTATTCCATATTTATTTTATCTCCTTCAAAATATGCTCCTTCTGAAGCGATACACATATGCCAACGCTTAACCCAATCTTCCATACACTTTTCGTAGGCCCGTGAATGTATAGCTTTTAGTTCCTTCAGCGAATTCTCTTTTACCGATTCAATCGACTGAAAACGCTTACCACGAAGGGACAATTTGAGTTTCGGGGACAGGAAAAAGTCGCACGGATCCAGATCTGACGAATATGGTGTCTGAGCGATGACAATGGTGCCGTGCTTGGTCAAAAAATCGCGTACAACAAGAATTTTCCATAACAAAAATCACTAAATCCACTTGAGACAGTTTCATATTAACAGCTGCTGTAAACAAACTAATTGACAGATGGCGTTCAAATTTGTACTATATGTCAAGAAAGGGTGTACCAACATACCAAAAAAAAATTTGATAAAAGTCTTTTACTTAAAGAGTAGTTAACAAACAACAAAATCCGGGTACTTTTTGAGCAGAAGGTATATTAAAATAGGCCAGTTGGTTTAAGTATATCCCATTCCAGCGCCCTTTCACTTATTAGGTTAATAATTATCATTAATTTTTCGATTTAATAAGCACATTATCTCAAATCGAGTTTTATTGAAAAATATAAATCAACAATAATGAGTTCAAATAGAAATTACTCATTAGCACCAGTACTACTTCTGTGGATAAATAGCAACCGCAAAACTTCACTAATTGCTTTCATTAACCTCAGGTAATTGAACAATAAAATTTTGGTCGCCGAGCTATCACCGCCGTTTGTGGTCACTGCGGTGTAATCATTTTATGTCAAGCCACCACATTTTCCGATGGATGAAAAAATATTTTGTTTGTTTTTGCAAACTGAATGCTATCATGAACGCCTGAAAATATTGGTTTAAAAAATGCCACTTAAATTCATTTCCATCTTCAAGCACTTGCAGGAAAAACAGTTTTTGGAAAAATAATAGTAGATATTTTCACAATAGTATTGAATAACAAAATAATATTCGGTAAAGTTTATTTTCATTTTTTGTTATTTTTTAATATTCGGAACGAATATTAACTATCAAAATTCGTTATTGTGATTTTGATCAAATTTACATACATTCACCGACGTCAATTCAAAGTCAATAACTGCATTCACGGTCCCATATTTTATACGAGTACGAGTAGTTGCAAAAAGAAAATATTTGAAAAGTTTCTACCTTTACGATTCTCTGATAAAAGTGCAATCAATTCTAATTTCATGATATTCAACGGAAGGAAGTCTTGAAATAATTTTCAATAAAAACAAACTGGGTTCACTAAAAGTTGAGATGCAATTTTTTAAATTGATTTAAGAAACTTACACTAGACTAAACATTTTCATAAGATTTATGTTTAATATAAAAAAGATACCTGAAAAACAGTTTATAGTCTGCAGTTAGTTGCATTTGGTGAAAAGTTGTTATGAATCGATTTAAACATTAAATTTTCTTGAAAAAGTTTATTGAAATCAGTGTCCAAATTTTATTGAATTTTACTGAATTTTTTATTATTAATTCTTTTTTTTTTTTGCGTCTCAGATATATCTTTCAAATTCAATACCCTATACACATTATTTATATTTTTTTTCCTTAGACAAATATTATTCATATAATACAGTTTATTTAATCTTGTTATAGTAGACTGTAATATATGAAAAAAATTGTCAATAAGCAGTTCGAAAACCATAGTTAAAACACAATACTCCCGATTGATTGATTTTTATATATTAACAGTTCCTCTATTTCTTCAAACCATTCAAATAATATAATTTGTCTAATGGTAAATCAAGTTTTTCAATTAGTTTTTTTTTTCAAATTGAACAAATCTTTTTACTATAGTCATTATTGTGTTTTTCAGGCGGAGATAATCGCTATTAGGAAAGCTATAACTTATCTAATAGTGGATAATGTGTTTTATAGATATATATTCATACTATCATATAGTAAAACTGCTTCAAAATCCTTAAATTCAGTCCAATTTCCATCCAGAACAGGTTTTGACTGCTACACATCTCTGAACGAAATGTCGACGCAGTTCAAAATTTCTCTAATCAACATTCCCGATTATAGAGTTATTTTCGGCAAATGCCAAGTGTATGAACTAGCCAGACGGGGTGTTTTAAAAAATCAGTCGGATCATCTTAATAATCTGCACATATCGCTGTCATCATTCACTCTGTTACTAATTTCTCTCTGTGCTGAACTTTTTTTATAAAAGATAGAAAAATTGAACGATAATTAGCTATTGGTACACAATTTGACAACGTTCTGTTAAAAATAAATTTAATACTCTTATTGAGATGCGCCGTAGAGATATCAGTCTTGTGATAGGTTTACTCACAGTTCATTGTAGATTAGAAAACCATACTAAATGATGAAATCTCCATTGTAATTATATCTGTCGCAGTTGTAGAGAGGACGATAAGAGTGCATTTCATCTGTTTTGTTCCTGCTCGGCACATGTGCTATGTTGTCTTACTAATCTAGGGTCCTCCTTTTTTGAGGATCTTGGTTAACTGCAAGACCCTCTATTAAAAAGTATTCAAAGCTTTGCTAAGATTATTTATTCAGGATTAGTTGATTAAATCCTAAAGAGAATACAAAACGAAAAGAAGGTACATTATACTCTTATCACTAGACAAAGCATTGCTTATAAAGCCGCCTGCATGAAGGTGACGCAAAAGAATATGCTAACCCGCTAAATTTTTCTCTTATTCATCCAATTAAAAATATTTCATCAATTTAATTTTTATAATAATCATTAAAATTCAAATGCTTACTAATAGTTAACTGCTAGTTACTTGAATCATTTGGATAACTAAACCAATAGAAAGTTCCAAAGACTATTGTCGATGAATATTTGGCGATAAAGCTATATCCGCAACCCAATAATTCACACTATAGAAATTTTATTGGATTTGAAAGTTTTTTCAATATTGTCCTGTTAAGTTTTTAAATAGATATCTTATTATAGGAAAAAAATATTTTTATTTTCTATGAGAATACTAATTTATATACATTATACAAACGTTTTTGCTATTAACACTCCATGATATTACATTTCTCTTCCTTCATTTTTATTTTGCATAATTGTAAATATTTTACTTATATATTTTTGGCATAATCTCCAAACCTATTTTTTATTTCAAAATCACATTGTTTATTTCGCCACCATTAAGATATTTTGTTAAAATCTTTCTTCATTTGTTCCTTCTCTTAGTATTGTAACTTAATTACATGTACATTTGTCTAATTATGACTTCTATTTTCTTGATTTTCAGACCGGTATATCCATTGACTACAGCCACCGTTATCCGTTGCGCCGCGAGACCGCTATTGAGCTATCACCCTCTAAGCCATCGGCAGAGGGTGATGTTATAGGTTGTTCAGGTAGTAGCGACACAAGCGGGGCAGGTAGCGCTGGATATACCTGTACGGCAGCCACAATAACTACGGGTCAAAGTGGTTTCGAAATACGAAACGAAAGACCCTGGCATCGAAACTCATCAATGGAACAACAACAATCATATCAATCACCAGTGGTACCAACACGTGCCACAAGTGAATTCCTTAATGCACCATACGAAAGCTCACATCGGCTATTTAAAAAATCAAGTGAAAGCTTACAAAAGAATTCAAGCACAGAAACTGATTATTCTGCACATCCATATCGTTTCATCAAACAAAGCTCAAATGATACAACAACATCGATGACTGGTTCCTATAATATCGATAATATATCGCTGGCACCTGAACTTTCTTTAGATGCCGGCGATTCACCATCACAAATGCAAAGTCAAACAACAGTACCAACTGTTGTGGAAACTATCGCTGTTAGTACAACGCGTGCAGCTGGTGGCACTAGCAGTAGTGGTTATGCTAGTGGTGTCGTTAGCACTTCAGGACGTTATCAACCGATACGTACATCATCCGTTGGTGCTGCTGATCTCAGACGCCGACGCGGTGAATGTACAAGTTCCTTAGATATCGGGACTTCGGCGATAATGTCACAAGTGCAGCCACCACCACCACGTGCACTGCAATTGAAGAAACAGTTTAGCTTGGATCAAGGTAAGCAGCAACAAACACCAACTGCTACACATGCAGATACAAGTAGTTCAAGTGCTGCTATAACAAAGCCTACACCAGCCAAACTAAGTTCCTCACTCAAACCACCACCACCGGCTGGTAAATTGGGTCTTAATGTGCTTAACGAAAGCAGTTCCAGCACAGAAGAATCAAAAGATGGTGACCTGACTGGTGCAGCTGGTGGTTTGTTGACTATACCACAGATAAGTACGCATAATGTACAAGATGAAATAGCCAAATTATCATTAAATATAAAGAGTAGCACTGAATCCGAGAAGGATCCACCGTACAATGAGACAATGTGCTAAACAGCATTGCCGTGGCAAACTTAGATGAAATACTAGAGCTCAATAGAATTTTTGTTTTTATAAATGTTTTGAAATGTAAATAAATGTTAATGCGTGTGTGTGTGTTTGTTGCTATATAAAATTTTTTTCGATTTTAATGCCATTTTTTTTAAAATTAGTGTGTAGTTTAAGCATAGTTTTTTTATATAATGTTTAGATACTTTTATAAATGAATTTTTTTAGTATTGCGATTAGAAAATTAAAAAAAAATATTCATTCATTAAAATCCATCGGCTTTTTTTTAATAATCTTTCATCGTAGTTTAGAACTCTTGATTGTTTAGCAAAGAATATAAAACATTTTATTATAAATATATATTGAAAAATATAGTATAATTTAAA
Organism: Teleopsis dalmanni; assembly: GCF_002237135.1. NCBI lineage: Eukaryota > Metazoa > Arthropoda > Insecta > Diptera > Diopsidae > Teleopsis > Teleopsis dalmanni. Next base: position 69,470,975 of record NC_051847.1, on the reverse strand, counting down.
TATGCTTAAAATATATATATTTTTTTAAATTGAAGAAAAAATTAATATTTTATAATTAATTTAAAATATTCAAGCCACCGCAATACTTTCTCTGTTATCACGAAACAAATTAATGAAATTTGAATTGAATATGTCAAAAAAAAATAAATTATAATAGAGTAAAAACTCTCTTATTAAGCAAAAGTCCATTCAAAAAGAGTACCCGGACAAATAGAGTTAAGTTGTTTGAAATATTGAAAAAAAAAGTTGGTCTTAAAAAAATGTTCACCACATAGGAGAGTTTTAACTATAATCTTTTAATATAGAACTAACCTAGTTCTTTTTACTATTTGTTTAGATAAAAAATATAAAAATATTTTTTTTCTAATGGAAATTTAACATAACGACTTAATTTGAATTTGTTAATAGAACTTAATTAATTAATTAATTAATTTCGATACAGAATTTTTAAAATTTATTCAACTCTTTTATTTGATACAGATTTTTTGTCATATGTTATAAAAATTTTAATTATAAATTTTAGTATTTATTCATAAATTTATTTACTTAACAAAAAATATGTGATTAATGTGATTTTTTTGTTTATTTGATACTGTTATATATGTGAAATTTTAAATAATGCAATATTTAAATTATATTTGAAAAAGCAATCTATATTCATATATACCTAAAAAATAGCAGAGTTACTACTATTCTAAATATAATTATATAACTTTCCTTTGGAATTTGATGACAAACCCAGGATGACGGATGAGAATAAGACAATAATAACTTGTCATAAGAAAGATAAGCATAATTGGTTATACTACAGAAAGCAACAGGATTGCGTACGAGAACATTACGCATCTGATTATTTTAGTACCATCTATGATTAAATATTCGTATATACCTAAATTGGGCTGTATGCACATGTTAGTTTTGAGTAATAGTCTTATACATAAACTCTACTTTAGACTAAATAATGATCCGTTGTGATACTGTACGCACCTGTACTTTAACAAGGTATTACAACTTAATTTGTACAAAAAAAACCTTAAAGACTAGTGCTATATATTAGTTATCGTTCACCATTTTGATCTTTATATATCATATCACTCAATAAGTCTCCGGTCTGACATATATATTGCAATTGCAACACTTTAGAGAAACCCATATGATATATGGAGAATAGCATTCTTTAAGTGACACATATCATAATTTAATGACATTCCACTTCCGATTTAATTGTTGAAGCGAGAGTTAGTGTGTAAAGCACAGTTACTCAATAGTGTCATTTGGTTGATCTACTGTGACAGCTGTTTAAGCATATCTTTCTGTTAAAATATATATTGCATTTGTTTTAAGAGAGTGCATACTTGAATTTGTGTGGTGTGAACATCCAAAGCGTTAAAATGAGTCTGTTCTAGAGAAATCCAGTATTATTGATTGCTGTGCGATCTTACAAAAATTGATGAAGCTGATAGCTTTAGGCTATCGTTCTGTTTAATGGCATCAAAAGTAGCGTTAAAATACATATATCACTCTTCAATTCACTCGTCCAATTTATAACATAAAATTTATTTTCTTAGCTAAGTTGGAGACTTATAGTGATGTGTTATATTCTATTCTTGTTTAATTAGATGTTAATGTGAGACTAAAATGCTGATACTTGCTTTTTGCTTTATTTAAAATTCCCTATTTTAGCCAAACTTTAAATCAAATCATAATAGGTACACTTTCCGGACCCAGCTGAGCCGGCTTGTTTGCAAGAGGGGTTGCTTGGTATATCTACATCTATTCTCGTATAGTTTCTGTTTTACTTATTTTAGAGTTTTAATTGTTTTTTTAAAAAATAGTTTTATATATTTTGGAACAGGTTAAATAAACAATTGTTTAAATAATAATCAACTGTTTAAATATATTTCAAAAAATAAATTATATTAACAACAATAATTTGATTATAGTCTATAGTCAGGGTGGCCCATTCAAAAATATATAAATAAAATTTGGTCATAAAAACAGTGAATTATAAGAAACAATTTTTAAAAATTTTTACAAGAATTTAATTCTTAATAACTTTTTTATTTAACGACTTTAAAAATAAGTATATAACAGTAACGAATAATATTTTCGGTTTAAAACAAAAATTTGTTTTTGTAGTTTAAAAAAAATGGGTTTTTTATTTTATAAGAGATTTTTAAATTCAAAAATATTGACTAAAAATCAAATAAATAAATATTTAAATTTTAAATTTATAAATTTGAAACTTAAATTATAAAAATATTTAAAGAAAGCTAGTTACTTTATTAAATATAAATGTATATTCAATGTTAATCATGAACTCAAATCATCATATCAATATCAAATCATTTTAACAGATTAAAAGAATATATATATATATATATATTTAAAAGCAAATTGCGAACTTTTTTGCATGCGATTAAAATTTAGTAAAGTTGAGCATTAAAATGATGATAATTTTTGACAATACAAAAAATTATTTTTTATAAAAATATTTATAAAAAACATGTACTCAAAAAAAGAAAACGCAAAATAATTAATTATTATATTACAAATAACAATAAAATATGTGTTAGAATTTGTATATCGCATGTTAAATCATTAATAAATTTTAAATACGTTAATTAATTAAAAATAAGCACCTCTGCTCCGAAATGTTGTAAAATAAATTAGAATCGTTTTATATATAAAATTACTTATTTTATTTCAATGCTATACATACATATATATATGTATGTATATAAAAAGAGTTATTAAAAAATTTCATACATCAGAGAATTGACTTTAATTGTTTGTCTCAAAATTGTCTCAAAATTCTATCATACGAGTAAAAAATACTAAATAAACACTTGAAAGCATTACTTACCAGTACATATCTTTAACTGAATTAAACTAAATTAAACTAAACTAAACTAAAATCAAATAAAAATCTAAACACTATATACTAGTTTTAGTAAAGCATTGTATGTACAAATGCTCTGCACTCTGCTAGCTGTACATATATACATATCTTGTATATATAAACATTTATGTATAATTCAAGTAAAGTTCACTAGGTTTGTTAGGACTATAAAATTCTCTAGAACTTCAATATATCAAATTGTATGTATTATGTATGTATCATTTAACAAATAGAAAGAAAAGAATATATTTAATGTTAAATATCTATAAAAAAAAATTATTTTATTAATATAAACTTCTTAAAATTTACGATTTAAGTATTTCAAATAATTTTCTTAAATGTGATGTTCTGTAAATATCGTCAAAGATAATGTTTAGTTAAGATTTGTTTAAGTACTTAAAAAAGTTATAAGCTAAGTTTTGTTAAGGAAATTCTAACTAAAAGAGCAAATATATAAAAAAAAAATATGATGTATACATTTTTGAAAATAGCATTTTGGATAATAAAATTAACTTCAAATAATTGTTTTTAAATGTATAAATGGTTTTTTTTGTTGTTAATCTAAAGTAGCTTGACTATTCTCAATATTAGAATCACATTCATCGATTTCAGCTTTCATTCTAGCCACTTCAGTTTTTTTTAACAGACGTTCTTCCATTTCTTCTTTCGTTTGACGTTTAAAGAAACCCATCTATATAATAATTTATTATTATAAATTTATTATTAATGAATAAATTATAATTTTTTTACCTTAGACAATATTCTGCTTAAAATAACTAAAAGTAATAAACCGCCAACTGCAGAGATAATGTAAATCCAAAGCGGTGTCTTCTTTATTGGCCTATAAACAATTACTGTTGATTCCATTGCTGAATTAATGTTAAGTATCCTAAAATGTTAATAAATGTTAATAATATAAACCCTTTTTAAATGATGTCAATAATATAAAAAGTATGTACCAGTAGACGAACTATTACAGCCCTACATATATAATTAATATATATTATATTATGTATATTATTTTATTCGTACTAGAAATTTGTTCAGAATGTAATTATATATATAAATATATATTTATATTATTTTTTAAAAAAATCTATTAATTAATTTATTAATTTTTTTAGTACAGTCTGTCTCTCTTTCCAGAGCAGAACCAACTTTGGCAGCTGCGGCTGTTACCGGAATTTAAGTGCAAATTAATTTTAATTTAATTTTAATTATTATTAAAATTAATTATTAAATTTCATAAAATTTTGTTTATTTTAATAATTATTTTATTTTGTGTTTTTATTTCATTTTAATTTAATTTTTAATCTTTATCGCTTTATTTTTAATTTGTATTGCGTTCGTTTTATTTTAATTTTTTGCTGTTATTTATATTTTATTTAGTTTTGTTTTTATTTTATTTATTTATAATATTATTTATAATTATTTATAATATTTTTTTTTTATTTTATTATGGTTTCACTTAATATTATTTTGTAATGAAGTTGATTTTTGCAGCTATTAATTTTTACTTTACTTTATTTTTATTTAATTTTATATATAAAATAATTATAGTTTATTATTTTATTTTGGGTTTTTATTTCATTTTAATATTATTTACTTTTATTTTTAATTTTTTATCTTTATTACATTATTTTTATCTTATTTTGTTTTCATTCTATTTTTATCTCATTGTTGCTTTACATGTTTTATTTGACTTTTATATTATTTATTATTATTTCTTTATTTTTATTTTATTTATATATATTTTTTTTGTTTCTGTTTTATTTATTTTTATTTTACTCGCCCGTTTGACGAATGGAGTAACATTAGCATGACTTTCTCAGCATTACCTGCCTAAATTAGGTTCTATACATTATAAAGAACAAATTATGCAATAAATAATGCCTCTACAAACAGAATAGTATTGAAATTTCACAATTAAAAAATAAAAATATAATTAATTAATTCAATTGTTCTACAGCTAGTTTATGGCAGCTGGTTAATTATATTTTTTTTATATATCTTTCTTTAAATCATGTGATTGCTTTTTCTGAAACTTTGATTATTTTGTATGATTTAGACTGCCGGTTTCAATCTTATTATGGCATATGTTGTAGTAGAAAGTGAGTTTATAACATGAAATGTCATGAAATTTTACATGTAGTCTTTTGAAGGATGGTACCTCATAAACGTCATATGGATTTGACAATGGCAACACCATCTGTGTATCAGTCACACGACTTATTGAGTGATGTGTTAATATTATTTTGACGATTTTGTCAGTGACAGTGGTCTTAAGGAAAGACTCTTAAAATTTAGCTATTTTTTTTTTATTATATTCTGCTCATATTGTCACTATATAACAGCTATTTTCACACACTTTGGTGTTATGAATTTGTTTATAATATTCATAAATTAATTTTTATTTAAATTTAATTCAAATTTCTCATATTCAATGTTTGTTTATAAAATATAGAAACCAGTTGACTGAAATTTTAAGAAAATATCAGTTTCTAAAATTTTTCTTAAACTTAAACTTAAAAACTTAATTGAATGAAATGAAATGCAAATCAAGGATACGCTTCAACTTACCAGTTCTGTGGGATTTTTGGTTTAAGTTCGGTTTCGGTTAATAATTTTATATATTTGAAATTATCGTTCATTACTTCCTTAGCAGCTGTAATATTCAAATCATAGGAGAGTTCGATTTTAAACACATCATCGGGTAAGAGGAGCGGTAAAACTATTTGCGATTCAGTACATATATTTGAAACTGTGTCTCTGCAACTTAAAGTAATAGTTTTATTATCGTCTTCTTGTAGCGTTTGCTCAAGTTCAGTGCCTTCTGTGAAATTGAACAAAGACACCTCAAACTCAGTTAACAATATAGTGCGAATGTTGTCCTTTGAAATCATAGCAACGCTAAAATTTTGAGCAAATGATAAATTCTGTAGTTCTTCATTTTGATATATAAAGGGCATCTTAAGCCACAACTGGAAATCGTTTATAGTATTAGGACCATTGTTTTGTAGCTAGATTTGTATAATATAAATTGATTATCTAGTTAAAAATGTAGTTCTCCTTAATTTTTTTTATTACTTGATATTACCGTTATTTCGTAAAATATTTTAGCGACCTTCTTAAATTTATCACAATCAATTGTTGTTTCGTTTGAATTTCTAAAATTAAAATGAATTCAGTATAAAATCGAAATTAATTCAAAATTAAATAAAAGTTAGTAGTATTGTAAACAAATTATATCTTACCCTTTTATATCAATTTCTACATATCGCTGCAGTTTGATATTATTCTCAATTAAATTATTATTGGGATTTATTTCACGTCCTGTGCTACGTGCCTCCACTTTTATATTTAATTTATTCACGGTGTAATCCAAAGTTTCCAGATCAAATGTTAATTCTAATGTTATTTGACCTGTAAATGCTTGTTGTGTGGATAAATAGCATATTAGATTTTCTTGGTTTTCCACATTTTCAACACAAAATGATGAAACTTTTGCAAAAGGTAAATATGGTATAGTAGAAACGATCACAGTAGCATCAAACGCCTTCTCACCCTCATTGCGGATTATATACTTTGTGAAAAGAGTATTTTTTCCATTTTGAAGTGTAAAATTTTTTCTAAAATAATTAAAAAAAAATAATATTAAACTATATTTCTGAAAAAAACAAGTGAAGACTTAAAAGAAGACTTATTTAATAGTACTGTTTTCTAATACATATATTAATGTCATTTTGGTAGTATTGTTAATAATATTTGAAAATTTTCTTCTTGAATCGTAACCATTCTGTGGTCTGACCAGTGGAAACATTTCTGAAAAACTCAGCCACTCCATGGAATTATAGAACTACTTGATATACTATATTAACATAAGCCAAAGTAAAGATTTACTAACTTATCCAGTCAGGTTCAAATAGACTCAGTGTATTAAAAAGAGAATATCATAATTTTTATAAGGTCATTTATTGGTTGATAGAAATGGATGTAAAAATGTCTCAATATATTTTTTATGCATGTTTAAAGATAAGCCACAGCAGAGTTATTCATTTTGGGGACGTACTCTTTTCCCCATACAACAAATGGAACAAAATTAAACCATCATTATTATTATAAGCATGCATTAATTAAACAAAAGCATCTTATTGATGCTTAATTGATTATTGATTGGTCAAAAAAATTCGAGTTAACACAATAGGTCACCTAAATAAAATCGCATAATATTCTTTTTATATTAATATACTGTTTTTGAAACAACAATTAATAGTTACTAGTTCATCTATCTTATAGTACTTTCCATAACATAACGTCTGACTTATGTATTTTATAAATATGTATATATTTCATATTTGAAAATTCTTCAAACTTACGGTATATTTTCTGAAGTGACGTTTAAATCAACATTACAAATAGTATTAATACATCCGTGTATATATCGAACAAATTGCCTTCTCATAGTTACTTCTAAGGGATCAAGAACTACGCAATCATCACAGAACTCTATAAACAAGGAACGAGAAGATTACATGAAAACTTAAAACTTTTACGTGTTTAAATTTAAATAAAATATTATTGAAGTAGCTAAAAAAATAGTATTAATTTATACTGACCTAAACCATCATGTTTTATACCATCGTTAACTAAACGATATGTCAAGACAATTGGTATAGCCTCAAAAACATCTTTAGATGAAAACCAAAGAGAGGCGTTAATGCTGGTACAACTTTTAGTTAAATAAACAGTTTTATTCGCTGACCACTTGTAGTTATCTCCATCCAAAATATTAACACGTCTAAATTTTTGATCAACTACCAAATCAATTTCCAATAACACTTTGTTAAGACTTTTTGATTTCGTTTTGAAGGCGTAACATATTTGAATTATTAGATTTTTATCTTCAACATTTATCCTTGCTCTTTCATTACGTATTTCAGCCATAATTTTAACAACCGGAAATGATTTATATACAAAAACTGCTTCGGCATTTGGAGCACCTATTGCAAGATCATTGTAACCATTATCATCTATATCAGCTCCATTCGATAAGCCATGTCCAAACATTCCATTTATATACATTTCTTGATTTAATTTTATTATCTGACTAGGTTTATTTCTTAATCCTGTTGGTCCACCTAAATATATTGCAACCGCTCCATATTTATTTGCAAATGGTGCACTTATTGCAACATCTTAAATTTACATGTAATTATAAATTTTTATATAATACTTAAAGTTATATATGTAATTTATATGATTACCATTATAGCCATCTAAATTTATGTCTCCAATACTGGACATTGTTGTACCAAACCTTCCCTCCGTTGAAAATGGGGATGTGAAAAATGTACGAGAGAACTTAAACTAGAAACATAAAGAAATATTTTTGTTTATTTTTTTGAATGTTAAATATTATATATTAAAAAAAAATGCAATTGCAATTTACACCTATTATTATTTAAATTTCAATTATACGAATATATAGTTATTCTGGAGAAGTTGCTATATTGTCTATATTTATATATATTTGTTTATTGAAACTCTCGTTACAAGGATTTATTTGAATATATTAACTTTGTTAAGATGATTAAAATTTAAGTTAAACCCATTTATAATTTTCTAAATATTTATTAAGTCTTCGGGGAACGAAATTCATGATGCACCATAGTATGATAATCGAAGAAAAGTTCCATTACCTTGATTTTCATATAATTTTGGTGCAATCTTTTCGGGGTTGATCATCTTTTCCAGGGTATTTGGTTGATTAGTCCATTATTTCTAAACCGTATATGTATATCGAAGTCGTGTTACCAATTATTATATTTTTAATATCATGTGTCGTTATTTTTGCCAACTAAAAATTTATTCAAGCCCTGTTTCAAGAAAGGTGTTGCGCAACTCTTAAATTTCTGAAATGTCGATTATTTCTAGATTGTATGTATATATAGAAGTCTTGTCACTCATCACCCACTAGCTAATCGTGTGTGAAAAGTTGATGGAAATTAGAACCTTATCATTGTCTTGAAAATAATAAATTTCAATCGAATACAAAATGGATATTAAGTTATTGATATTTTATATATATTATAAATAAATCATTAAAAATCGACTTCAATAATTGTTTCCAGGATTAGAAAAGTGGAACTTCCAGAATTATACTCACGTTGGCATAAGTATAAGCATAGAAGTGTGATTTAACATTGTGAACTTCGAAGTATAAATAAAGATTTTAAAACCTATAAACCATTTTATATTATTTTTTGTTCACGGTATTATAAATTATAATAAAAATAAATATTTTATTAATATTAATTTAATGTAATTATATCAATTTGGATTAGCCAGTTAGTTGTTTTTTATTAATTTCAATCTTGTATAATGGGAGTTTTTTTTTGCCACATATTATTTGTAAAAAGACTTTCAGAAAAGCCCACCATGCTAATATGATATTTTGTAAATGTTGCTTTACATTTTTGTTAAAGAATGTACACTTTTCATTCAATCAACAGGGAAATAACATTAAACATATACCAACAACATAAAAATGTTAATACCTATAATTTGGCTCTGTTAAAGAATAAGCTTGTCCACTGCAATATAAATATATTCTGTTAATTGTTTTCTCAGAATACTGTTAAACATAATATTCAATAACATTGCATATAAGTATGCATTGATTGTGTGCTTTTGTTTTTAGGTATACATTTGGGTTTTGTTATTTATATATTATATCAAAAAAATAATGAATGAACTGTACTATGTTTAACATGAAATAATAACAAAAAAAAAAAAACAATTACAATAACTATTTGTATGTTAAAGATTATTTGTTGGTTTGCAGTTTAAGAAAATAACTGTTATAATTTTATTAATAATTTAGTTATTCGCGTTGATGGCTGGTGTTTGGTTGCATTGAAGCGGTAATCAATCAATTTTTCTCGAGTTCAAATTACAAATTACAATTTTTTTTAAAAAAGTGTATTGAATAAACTATAATATAAAGATAATATAAAGATAATAAAAATAATATAATATAATGCGAAAGTTTCAGTTAATTACAAAATCTACAAGGATCACTAGTAAAATAATAAAATAGTATTGATTTAAATAAAAAAATGTAAGTTATATATACATAAATAATACCGTACATAAAATACATTATCCACAACTATAAAATTATTATAATAAATGATTTTTTAATTACAATAAAAATAATATACGTGTGTGTATATACAAAATCTATATTAAAAGTGCTATACTTATTAACCAAAGTATTTATTTATATATCTTTAATGAATTACATATAAATGGGTATTAATTCAATTATATTTAAATGTTTTTTATACAACAGAATTTTCGAAATAAGTAATATTTTAGTAGCTTACACCGTAAAAAATAACAGAAAATTAACACGACGATCGAAGCAGCAGCAGCAAGTATAGGAAAAATTGGGTAAGTCAAATTTTTTATAAATTTTGTTTTTGTCTTCTATACTCTCGAAATTATTTTTTTATGTTAAGGAAACCATTATGACTACTCTCTCCAATATATATATATTAATTTTAATATTACTCATAATTTACTCATAATTCGTACACATTGTAAAGTAATAAATGTAAAGAAAAAAGTGTTCACATCACAAAGTATTCCCGTAAGTCGGAGTTTTGAAGCGAGCACTGTACTTATAATATTTTTATATTTTATATGAACTTGAATAAGCATCTAAAAATATTTATGAATTGAGTCAAGATGTTGTTATAATTAATATATAGCAAATTATATTAAGTATATAAGCTGTTTGCTCGATTCAATGCAAATATTGTGGTTATAATATGCAATTATCTGAAGTTGCTTTAAAAATCGGAACCTCTTTGCGAGATTTTCCTCTCAAACTATAGAAAGTTATAATTCGTAGAAGTTCACAAAATTCACAAATATAAATTCACAAAGTACATTTCTTCTATTGAACTTTGTTCTATTGAGAAAAAAAACATATTTATATATCTGTTGTCATATCATTTGGGTTGAAAAATATCAAAGTTCAATATACGTGTTCGTAGTAAATAATTCCCATGTTTACCATTAACATTACCACTACTCAGATAAAGTAAATTGTTTTTTAACTACAGATGTTCGAGTAATAACTTTTGTTTCCATATTATTATTAGCCGTACTCCAACAGGAGCTTAGATTTATTACATATAATCTCCAAATATTTCTATCTCTAACAATACAACGTAATTCATTAAAACATATGCCGGTTTCATTTGTTACCGTTCTTCTTCATGTGTTACGTGGTCTTTCTCTGCGTCTGTTGGCTTTGGGGTTCCATTAAAGTGTTCCGTGGCATATTTCATTATACAGCTTTCGAAAAAAATGGCCAAGCTAACTATATTTCCGACGCTTAACTTGTTTGTTGATATCTTCTTGATTTATTCGTTTAAGTAGTTCCATATTTGATATCCTACGTGGCCTTCAAATTATCAAATTATTACGCAGCCACCTGTTAATAAAACTTTGAAATTTTCTTTGTATTTAACTGTTGATCAACAAAGTTTCAGATTCATATAATGAACGAATTTTACACAGGCTTTATAGACACGAGTTTTTATTTGAAGAGATATTTCATTTAAATTCCATAAGCTACGAAGATTACTGCACGCTATTCTGACTTTTGGTATACTGCTATTCACATCTCTTACTGCATCTCCATATGTATTAACTTAGCTACTTAAATAACAGAACTCATCGACGTATCCAATGGATCTGTCCTTAATTGTAGAGGAGATGTTGATGTACTCTTGACGATGCATTATTTGGTTTTAGCAAAATTACCATGTAGTCCAAGTTTATGTACGATATTTACTAGATCATTAATTTTTGCTTGTAGATGCATTAAGAATAATTACAAATATTAATAGCGAAAGTTTGCACCCTTGCTTTATACCAGTGCGCGTGAAGAAACTGTTGCTTACGTTGCCGTTGTGTAGGATCCGAGCACTGGTCTCATGATATGGAGCGCGAATTAAATTTACTATTTTTTTAGGCGTTCCTATGTATCGTAACGCTGCGCATATATAAATACAAAAAGGAGCGAGCTATTAAGTTAGTTGCATTGTTCTATTATTAATCTCATTGATGTGATCTAGCTTGTTCTTTCCACAATTTTTGATCTAGTGGCAGGAGGACACGATTTAACAGGCATTAGAGATATTCCTATCCAATTATTGTAGTCCTTGTCGCCATTTATTGGAATCTTAATTATAAAGCTTTGCTTGCACTCTTGATGTATTTTTTCAATGCGCCAGATCTCTTTAAACAAATTCAACAAATTATTAGTCATAGCATTCACACCTGCTTTAAAGAACTTCGCTGGTATATTATACGATCCGTTAGACTTCTCATTTTTCAGTTGCGTTATAGCTTGTCATCGAGTGCCGACTTGGTGAAAAGATAACCAATGCGACATCGTCTGAGATATTATCTGATAATTGGTTCAAGGATTCTTGAAAGTGTTCGTGCTAGCGCGAAAGTTTTTCTCCTTCTTCTGTTGTTAGGAGCTCGCCTAACTTATCAAAAGCAGTTTTCAAATCACTACATCAGCTTTAGAAGCGAAATTCTTTATGAAAGCACGTTTATCATTTCTGGCCTCATGTTTAACATCTTCAACCAAATTTAGGTATCCCCACTGTTAAATAATTTATTGGTTTCATAGGTTTTCGAAATTAATGTATAGAGTGTTTAATATTTAAAATTTAAAAATTGTATTCAGAAAATTTTTGAGAATGTAATTATTTAAAAGTAGTAGTAATAAGATAGTAAATAGTAGCTACTTACCCTGCCTTTATTTAAGAAAACATAAACTCCACCAACATCTGTTAAATCGTTAAGTGAATGCAAAGGAGCTGATATCAAAATGTCATCTAATCCATCACCTGTTATATCCACAGCAAGAACAGTATAACCGAAAAATTCTCCATATTGCATGCCCGAAAATTCTGCAGTTTTGTTAATACTATATGGCTCAATGTAATCGAATAAAAAAGCCTGCCAAGCACTTATTATAAGACATGATTTCCAATAACAATAATGCACTTACCGCACCCAGTTGTGAATGTGCATCTCTGGAATATACATCTCCATGTGGTAAGGTAATAACATATAAAAGTTTTTTATTTAAGTGGTCGTCTTTATCGAAGTAGCCGGAAGCCACAGCATAACCGCCATTAGCATTTGCGTCGCTATTTATTTCAGAAATTGTAACTATCCCATTAATTTTATTATAACGTATTACAGATCCTTTCATATTATTACACATTAAACATTATTGAGAGAATTACATTGAATTGAGATTTTACTTACCTCTCCACTCATTAGTGCCTGGTGCGCCAAATAAAAACTCTTTATTGTTTGGTGTAATATTAATACTGAACCCTTGTTGTCCCAATTGATAGAAATATACACCAGTTGCATTAACCTGTTTTACTTGCAAATTTTCTATATATTTATAAATAAAAAAAATAAGCTATTTTTGGTATGATTAAATATTTTAAATATTTAATATTATTACTGTTGTCCCTTAGAAATGCAAATTCTTTAACGTTCTTTGGTTTATTCGACAATGTGTCTGGAGTCCAATAACAAATGCCATGCATGTACGGCTCAAGTCCCATTATATCGACTTTGCCCGCGTATCCTGGAGCACAAACAATTAATTGATCGGTTTCCTTTGGTCCACCAGCCATTGAAGCACCCAACCATTGATGAGTTTTATTATATTTACTTAAACCATTGGGTGTAATTTCATTTCCTTTACTATCAAATATAAATGGTCTACAATTAGGGTCTTTGCCGCTATTAGCACATTTATATATAGCACCAGTTTCATCGATTAAGGATTGTGTAATTATAGTAGACTGAGCACGTGGCGCTCCAATTAATATACTAAAATACACAAGATCACTTTAAAAATTTGATGAAAGTACACTTTAAAAATATATTCGATGGAGAGGGATTTCGTTCCATGAGGGATTTGAATTCAAGTGTTATATGAGAGAATGGTTTTGAAGTATTTTATATAGAAATTTATATAGTAAATAAAGAAAAAAGACTAATAAAGATTTATATATTTAATAAACGAGGTTCTTCAAAGATTTTAAGCAAAAAAAAATGTGTTAGAATGAAAATGACTACTGATGTTGAAAAAATCGTTGAACAGAATAAGAATATTTACCTTTGTTCCCTCAAAACTATTGTATATCCAAAATATGAACTTCTGGTTTGCTCGATTATTGTTGTAAGTCGCGGATCCTCAATTTTTAAGCTAGGAATTGGAGATAAGTTAAAGGCACATGTCCAAATACTGACCAAATGAAGTATGAAAAATGAAGCAAATAAATTAGTTTTGTGAAACATAACGCAATTGTTTAAGTCGATCTTTTAAAACACACTGAACTTGAAATAGTTAATTGCTCTTTAAATTGTTAGCACCCTACATACTAATTGAATGCATATATTTACATTAAGAGTATCGTAATGCGAATTATATTAAAAATAATATATCTAAATAAATCGCAAAATATTATATATCTTTATTGTCAATATAGAAAATATTTGAACTGGATATTCATTTGGGACTATCGGGTTTAGATTGCTTTAAATTTTGTTCTTATTTTAAAACATGTAAAGAATATTCTTTATATAAAGAAAAAATAGAATAAAATAAATACTTCATTTATTAGTAAAAATTTTGTATTTAAAGTTTCTTACTAATTATTTTCAATGATTGAACTTTATATAAAATTTGAACTGCATAATATGGTAAAATGTTCACTTAATTGGAGTAGATATTAAATAAAATAAATATATACGTTGATATGGAGAAAAAAAAAGATATGTTAAATATATTATTTGATATATTTAGATATTAAAATTAATTATTTTTATCAGAAATCTGTATATTTTTTATAGTCAAACAATATTGAGAAACTAATAAAATTTTTATACCTAGTGTAAGATATCTTGAAGTCGTAGTCAAAAATAAAATTTCTTTTTGTTATTTTACTCTTAGGGCGATGCTTAAAAAAATCTTATTTTTAAATATTAAATCATTTTCTGCATAATAATGTATATATATTCACTTCTTATCACCAAATAATATACTCGCTACATACTAGTAGTAAAGAATTGCGTAAAGAAAAGGTTTAATGCGTGACTAATTTTAATAATAAAATTGATGAAGTTTTCTTTTCACAAAAAATAAAAAAAAATTATATGAATCGGTTTTTATTCATATTAATTTATTATATCATATAAGCCTATATAATATACAAGATGTTTCTTATTAAAGAAAAGAGAATTTTCGGTCCAAGATCAAAAAAAAATTAGTGTTAGTGAAGAGTCTATTTTCAATATATTATATATCGACATACAGTGTGTTTAAAGAAACTCTACCCAATGAAAATCTATAGGCTATAAATATTTAAAAATTTTTATGCCTGTAGTTATCTCTTACAACTTCAATTTATGGTCGTTCAATTCAACTTTATAAACCCTTTTTTTTGCGAGTGATAAACTAACTTGCAGACTATGGCATTTATTGTCATCTGGAGAAGATTTCTATGAAATTTTTTAAATCATTATTGAAGAACTTATTATATTTTAAATAAATTTTGCAAACTGGCAATTAGTTGCTAAATTTTTACAAACATTTTATTTTGGTTGGTGCATTGAAATGATAAGATAAGTTTTTTAAAGCGGCGCCATCTATTGTCCATTGATTATAGATCAGGGCTGTCCATACCAGATATGACGACGAGCCCATACCAATCACTGTACAGATTAGGGGGCCACAAAAACAAAGACATATGTTACATAAATTTAATTTTATTAATTCATCAATTTAAATTTATTTACTTAGTATACCATAAAAATAAAATAATGTGGTTTTACGACTACACCAAAAGTTCTCGTAATTGCAGTAGATGAAAAATATGTCGGGGGCCACACAAACATTGCCGCGAGCCGCATGTGTCCAGCGAGCCGTGCTTTGGACTGCCCTGTTTTAAATCAAGTATACTTATTCCTTCTTATCAATGTATATCGGCTAAGATACCAGTTATTTTTATATTTATAAATAAATTGTTGTTGAAATACACATAACCATGTACGTATATTATTATTTCATACTACATTAGGAGGTTAAGGACTCAACAAAAGTTTTCTAATTCGTTACATGATTTGCCAGTGATGTACTGTTTTCCTCTAGGTCATTCTAGGTCTACTTGTGCATCGTGTTCCTTAAGGGTTTCTGGTTAGCGCGGTGTATGTGATGCCATCATATATTTACATATATTACATATGTTCTATTCACCCATATATTCGCTTTCGTATATCATCATTTATATTAATTTGGCATGTGAGCCTCCATAATTCTGCACGCTAAAAAGCTGTTCCGTCCTTTGACTATAAAATAACACTCCTTTGTAAAATACAGCTAAGGCTACTGATAGGTAACCTGATAAGTAATCTAAACCTATGTCACCATATAAACTAGATTAAATATATATAAAACAGATTAAAATCAATTGACGAACATCGTATTCTCTGATTATAAAAACGTTATATATATTTATTCACAAATAATTAAATTAAAATTCACAAAGTATATACGAATAAAAAAAAAAAGAAAGAAACTGAGATTGGAATGATCGTCGATTATCACCACGACCGCTAATGTAAATGTCTACGTCGAATAAGTTATAGAAGGTGCTCGAAAGTTGTAGGAAATCAAACATTTTATTAAGAAAAATTAAAAGTAAAGATGGTTATAAAATTCTGCACTATATCACAATCCTTTCCCTAACCGTGAGAGAATGAGATACATCACTACATTCCAATCACTCGATAAATGAATGAAATTTTCACAGATTTGCGTTAATCGTGTCCAAATACTCTCAGTGGTTGCCAAAATAATCAAATTCTTGTAATTTTTTTTATTTTTTTAATAAAATTAAAATTAAACTAAAAAAATTGCAATAACTGTCAATTAAGTGCGTTATCGGGCCACTGCAATCACCCGAGTGGATACAGCCAGATTTTTTTCTGATGGGCTTATTGAAGTGAGAGGTTTATACCAATAACGCAAGACCAACATCCACCAAAAAATAGCCATTATAGCAACCAAAACATTAGAAAATATAATTGATAATGCCCAAAATCATGCACTTTACGACAATCGATCTAAAAGAGTGTCTTCAAAAAGGGTCTTCAAAAAGTCATGTCTCTTAAAAGTCTAGTTAAATGATATTTAAATGGAAAAACAAATAAAGTTTTTTTTTCACTTCCATTTTTTGTTAATTATATGGATCGAACTAATATAGCCAACCCTGTGTAACCCTAAATTTTAAATTATATTCATTATCATTAGTAAATTATATTATTTGTATTATATTTTGAGAATATCTTACTTTTTAAAATTCCTTAGCAAAATTTTAATATATTGTTACATAATATGCTATATATAAGTATCATGAATAACAGGAGTAGCTTAATGTGGCAACGCGAAGCAAACTATTTCTACACAGATGAAAGAACACCTATTCTTTATAGAGTGAGTGCTCGAAGCTTGCAATTATAAAAGTGGACTCGCATTATAAAGTCGTGTTTTGGCGGATTTGAATAAATAATTAAATAGAGCCTATAAAAAAAATATAGATTCTAAAACTATGTGTTTAGTTATGTTCATAATGTTCAGTGTTATCGTTTAAAGCGTTAAAATCTTTTATATGTTTATAAATCTAGTTTACATCTTTCACTTAGTAATGTAAATATATTCTTCTTACTAATGAGCTTCAAAATATTTTTGAACCTGAACTAATTGCTTAACTTTTTAAATTCATATTATATGAAAACAAAACATTCTAAAAACTTATCTTTAAAAGTGTCAGCTCAAGACCTCTCCGAAAAGAGCTTTATAAAAGGTTGCAGATGTTTACAAACTCTTCAAGTTTCATATGGAACACAATAGACTAATAAATGTAAGTAGATCGCTTTGACCTTACCTAACGAAAATGTTATCAATAAATAAACAAAATTTACTTAATTATAAAAAATATTTAAATTTATTAAATATATTTTAATACTCGTTTTCTATTTTTATGTATAAAATTTTACAAAGTTTTTAAGTTCTTAAAATTTAATTGTAAACTTACGCTAAGCCAAATAGTGAACAAACAAGTCTTTTCTTACAAAAATCATTGAATATTTATATATGTATTATTTTTACATACTCATATATATACTGATTTCTATATATAATATATTCATGGCAGCTTTGCTTAAAACTATTTTTTTAATTAACACATTTAATGGAAATCGAAGACTATTCAAAAATAAATAATAGATATAGAGAACAACTTAACTGCAAAGTAGTTACATTTGGTATCATCATTGCTTAAATAAGACTAAAAACACTTTAAAATACTTCTAAAAATTAAAATAAAATAAAATAAAATAAAAAATTATAAATACTCGCTTAAAATACATCAACTTTAAAAGTTTGTGATGGTTTTGTTTTAAAATTAAACTTTAATACTGCAAGTCCCTTGGATGCAGTTAACAGCGCGTCAGAAATTATTTACAGAATAAAGACACACACAGCAGCAAAACAGAAAAGTCTTGCCAATGGGTCCGGCCACATTAGTTTCTTTCAGTGTTAAGATTTTCTGCTTCTGGTTCAACATCAGCACCAGCTTGATTTTGATTAACCAATTTATCCATTTCATCTCTCGTGGATCGTTTGAAGAAACCATACTAAAAAATGACAAAATAAAACAAAAGTCATTTCACATATTCTCTGCTTTAAATATCGATTAATCTATTCTACTCACTCTATACATAAGATATGTCATGAGAGCTAATAACAGCAATCCACCGATTACTGCCAAGATTATCACCCAAATAGGTGTGCTATAAAGTTGATATTTCGATATAACATTGTATTCAATTTTTTTAACAACTGATATTGATTTTCCATCGCTGTCTCCCACTCTTGCAATATCCAGTCCAATGTGTATAACAAAATAATCCCATGGTTCAATTAAAATTTGATTAACTTCTTTGAGATCGA
>NC_051847.1:69441446-69451841 GCF_002237135.1 Teleopsis dalmanni | reverse complement strand
TTTTTTAACAACTGATATTGATTTTCCATCGCTGTCTCCCACTCTTGCAATATCCAGTCCAATGTGTATAACAAAATAATCCCATGGTTCAATTAAAATTTGATTAACTTCTTTGAGATCGACATTATACTTCATTGTGATTGTAATAGGCTTATCGGGTTTATAATTGTACACATGCATCACAGCACGTATACAACTTGTGGTGGTTGGATCCTGACAATTGAAAACAATTGTACGATTGACAGGACATCTATCCTTCAAATCATCACCTAGTAAATCATATGCCCTCACATGTTGTAAACGTGCATATTGATCCTTCGTTGCAGTTTTTGTAGCGAGCTCACGTCGTTTACGTGTCATTGATGCAACCATTACAGTATCTATAAGTGATAAAAATATTGAAATTATATTAAATTTTATTTGTAATAATACTTAGTACTTAAAAATAATAGCATTCCTATTACTATATTTAGATGGACTTATAAGACATAAAATTTTCTTTCAATAATATGCGAATATTTATCACATATCAACTTAGTGTAATTATATTTTGTTCAATGTATTACATATATTTACAGTACTGAAGTTCTAGTGGTAAAAAAAGATACAAATATACTGAGAGGTTTTTAAATCTTTTAAATCTGTAGTAAAAATTTTTATTCTTTACTTAGAGATTTTTTTGACCACTGACATTCTCCACTCTGTTTTATTTGCCCATATTCTATAATTAGACAGAGTTAACTGACGATTGAAATAGAATAAACTCATAGCAAGATGAACAAGTTTCAATGTCGATAGAAATATGTTATAGATATTTTTCTCTGAATGATATTAAATATAAATAAAATACTCGAATGAAAATGACGTATCAATGACGATAGAAATATGGATAAAAATATCAATTACATATATCTATCGGAATGATACTAAATATGAATAAAATACTAGAATGAAAACTATCACTAGATTATTATTATCCTGCTGAAGAAAATATAATACTACAACTTTAAGACCTATTCTCCTAATCTAGGACTGATATTTTAAGTCATCGTGAAATTCTGTATTTGATAATTGATTTATTAGATGATTGACGCCATCTTGATCATCAAATCCAGAAAATTTATTCGTTTATGCATCAGTCATTTAATCACGTCATAATAAAACTAAACCTACCTACAAAACAAATTAAGATATAGTCTCATGATCAAAGCCAACAGATAACAAAATGTATATGATGAGACATTTTATAATGAAAAGAGGGGTCTAAGAGTAATACCCCCTATTCATCCAAATTTTTCCTTTTTTTGTTGGCTTATACAAAAAATTTTAAATAAATTACTTCTTACAACACTACTCACCCTCTTATTTTTTTTTTTCAATTGGTTAGATATACTCATTTTTAATTTTTTGGACAGAACTAAGTGACCGAAAAATAAAATAAAATTTAAATATGTGCTTTTTCCATAGATTAATTGAGTAAAGACAGACTTAATATTATATAGAAAAAATTTTATGCAACGAAAACCTGTATGAGCTATACTAAAATATTGACATAGTTAACTGCATAAAAATTTAGCGACCTCGCTGGCTTTATCCTGAGTTGCAAATGAAAGAAAATATTCCGACGAGAAAGGTGTTTGATTTGGTACCGGGTGGTGAAAAATATGGAAGAGGAGGTTCAAATATTTGGTGGAAACACCAGGTGATCAATAATCGGAAGATACTCGAGAATGCCAACTGGCGATAGCAAACCTTCGATCGGGTAGAGTGGAGGAAGCTGCTAGACTTGGTCAGCAACGAATCAGAACTAAGTTAGTAAAAGTATAATTCTTGTTGTTAGGTTTCAGTACTACTTGTATTCTTATTGCAGAGATATTTTTTTTTCTCTGTGTATATCTCCAGTTTTGCGTACTGATGGGAACTAATATGAGTTCAAATCTTTACTACCTACTGTTCAAAAAATTATTAATAAATAAAAAAATCCAAGATATATTCCCAAAGATCAGTGATAATGGATAATGATAATTAAAAGCAAATGCTATTACTATTATAATTAAATTAAAAATATTAAAAATGAAGTATAAAAATTGTTTTTAAATACTTACTTTCTAAATCATTGCCTTGTGAGCTATGCCCGAAGTCCATGTCTATATGACCAACTTTGCTAGAATCATAATGTATGCCATTCATACTATCTACAAATACTTTCGTAATCTCTTTTGTAGTTTTACTGGTGATTTCATAAGTGTTCATAAGTAACTGCGTATTATTATCATAATAATCAATGCCAACCAGTTGAGAATCATAGACTGCTTGCATAGTAATATTATTGGAATTAATTATAGGTATAGTAGCACTTGAGCCTTGTACTTTATATGCTATGGGTATATTGAAAACTATTTCCAAAGCACCAACTCTACTTGGACCATTACTTTTGATCTAATATAAAATGTATTATGCTCATTATTTTTGAAAATTATAAAATTGTTCTTAACTTACTTCATAACTGTTTACAATTTCAGTAGTATTGAAGACCTTCTCCAAATTAATATATGGTGTTTTAGGTATTCTAGAATAAATTTTTTATTAATGTAAAAATTATTTTTAAAGTTTAAATAAAAATAAGTATAGAAATAAAAAGAATATGTAATATTTGTTTACTTAAAGGTACTTCACATCTTTGTAATTTATAATAGTATATACTGATATTATAAATAATCTCAATACAATAGCTTATTATTATTATAGATTTTTTATACATTATTATAATTATAATTTTGTCAAGATATTTTGCACTGCCATATTTCTGAAACCTCATGACACCTGAAGTTTTTCTCTGAATCAAATTGCCTAAATGAATTCTAATATTGTATCTACTTTTCTTAGTCTCATGAATTTATAATATATATATTATATAGTTTTAGAATAATATTCAACATAAACAAAGCATGGTAATCTTTTTTTTAAAAACGATCACACAATTTTTATAATCATTTAAAGATAATATAGCACTGTGTCTTTAAAGCCTACTGTGCTCCCCTTATGAATTTAGACTAAACTTTTAAGTCATTCTTAAATGAAATGTAAATGCATCAGTCACACATTTATGGTACTTCAGAAAAAAACTAAACCTACCTACAAAAAAAATTGGTCTCATGGTCTCATGAGAGCCCGTGAGGGTAATACGCCTTACCAACTTAAAGCTATTGTAATGAGTCTTATAAAGAGGGACTAATAAATATCGAAAACGAAAAATATAATAATAAAAATCCACATTAGAAAAATTAAATGCTTACCCCACTGCTTCAATTTCGGTGTACTCCTTCAATGTTATGACATCTCTGACAATATTGTCTGTTGGTGTTTGCTCTACACCTGTACTAAACACTTCAGCAGTTAAAATCATTGTTTTGCCCGATATACCACTTACATCGTAGATAACTGTTATCGAGTCCGAATTACCATTTGCCATGGGTTGTCCACGATTTAGATCACAAACCATAACAACAGCTTCATTATTGACCCTACAATTTGAGGGTATTCTTGCGAATGGCATACGATTCGAGGAAGTCAAATTGATTTGTGGTAGATATGCAGTCTCACCCATGTTGTTTATATCATAAGTAATAGATAAAGTGCGACTGCTGCCTAATATATATGAGTGACTATATAAATGAGAGAAAAAGAATTAGATATCTTAACAATAACAATATATTATTTTAAAGTAACTTACTCTGCACCAATGCGACTTCTCACTTTAAGATCTGCTATGCAAATATCCGATTTGCAACCCGTGCTGAAGATCAATTTTTCTACGAATACTTTGGGGTCAAGTGGATCAACAGCAACGCAATCTTCACAAAAAACTGAAATATTTATATGTATATATATTAAAAATAGCTGTAGTGTTTAGGGTATACAGTTAGAGGTTCAAAAGCACTTATTTTTATTTATAATCCAATATTTAATTTTTTTTTTTATGTTTTAGTTTGTTTAGTGTAAATCTATACTTAAAATTTATGTTTTAAGTCATATATAATTATCTATTATTAATTAAAGTATCACATTATTTTATAAACACAAACCTTCTGACATTGGCACTCCTTTTATAATATCATAATGAATCTCCAATTCGATTGGCTTGAAGATATCTGCTACATTGTAACTAACAATATCGGCGTCCAGTAAGCTACACTTCGTTTGTAGGCCAGCACTCACATTAAAACTCATTTCATTTGCTTGTGTTTGTGCGATTTTTACACGTTTTACTTGTGGATCTACCACTACCTTTAAAGTTAAATCTTGATTTTTAACTTTCGTTGATTTAGTCGATATTTTATAGCAGCATTTAAGTTTAAAGCTTTTCTGATCTGGTTTAATTTCACGGGTATCTGAGTTAATAGTGGTAATGACTTTTACCACAGGATATGCACGATAAACAAAAATGGATTCAGCATTTGGAGCACCAATTGCAAAATCATTGAAGCCATTATTGTCTATATCGGAACCTTTTGAAAGTCCATGACCGAACATGTGGGCGCCATATTTACTACTAACACTTGTCGGTGACTTCAAGTGTTGACTGGGATGTTCACGCAAACCTTTCTCGCTACCCAAATAAATGAAAACTTGTCCATTACCAGCAAATGGTGCTCCTACAGCTATATCATTGAAACCATCGCCATTAATGTCTCCCAATTTCGTAAGAGCAGTGCCAAAGCGTGCTTGGCCACTGACTGGTGAAGTCAACAATTTTTTCTCAAAACTGAACTATATATTATAAAGAGAGTGTGTTCCAAGTTATTATAAAGATTTTCTTTTAAATAAGATTTTACTTATTTAACTACTTACATTTGCTTTATTTATATAGACATATATAGCGCCATCATCGAAAGAACCAGATTTGCGGTGCTGTGGTGCAGAAACAATAACATCAGTGAGTCCATCACCATTTAAATCCTCCGCCAAAACGGCATAACCATAATATTCACCAAATTGTTCACCAAAAAAGACGAAATTTTTTGTTATTGTATTACCGGTGAAGTCAAATATATAAGCCTGGTTTAAAAATTATTTAAAAAACATTAGAAAAAAAACAAGATTCTATATTTTAACATTGTACTTACCTCGCCAGTTTGACTTTTTGCTTGTGGTGCACTTGCTACATAAGTCACTTTCGTTGGATTAGAACTATCAAAATGACCTGAACTCACTGAGTAACCAAAGTAGGAATCATTGTCTTGTTCCCACTTTTCTGGATTGGGTATATCGCTTAAATATGTAATATCTGCTTGACGTGGTACACGTTTACCTGTTGTATCACGTCGACTTAATGATGGATCCTCAGTTGCATCATGTTTACGATAACGTATAACAGAACCTTTCCAATTATGTATTCCTGGTGCACCAATTAATATTTCTTCATTATTTTCGGTAATATGTGCACTTAAGCCCTGTTCGGCTAAATAATAAAAATAATAGCGTTTTCCCTCGTCCGTTGTTCTAATCTGATCAGTGCGTAAACGTAAAGGTGAAATCTTTTGAACATTTGTTGGATTTTGACTAATTGTATCATTTATCCAATAGCATACACCATGCATAAGATAATCGTCTGAGGTTGGTGCTACAAATCTTGGAGCGCATACTAACAACTTATCGGTATCTTTGGCACCACCATCCATTGACGCGCCCAACCATTGAAAATCACGTTTTTCAGAATCATCTGTATAACCATTAAATGGTACCTTACGATTACCATCGCTTTCAAATACATAGGGGCTACAAGTTGTAGTTGTTAGTGAACACCGATAGATGGCACCAGTTTCGTTTATATTTCGCTGAGACTCAAGCGTTGATTGGGCACGTGGTGCTCCAACAATTATACTGTCAATATAAAATATGATATTTATGTAATTTTTATTGAAAAATATGTATGTAATTGTGTATATAAAAATATATATATATATTAATTTTAAGTTTATTATGAAATAATATTTTTATTTGCTATATCTCTTGTGTAAAAATTGAAATCTATTTGAAAAGACAAGGGGGAATAAAATATATAATACAAAATTAATTATCGAGAAAATAATTTTTATATAAAATATGAAATGTATAAATCTTTCGATGAATCTCTACACATTTAAGAAAAGATTCTAGATTAATTCTATATTTGATCTGAAGCAAATCGGCAGAGACTTATATCTTATTCCTATTTCAATGATCTTAAATTCAATTTTTTCAAAATAAATTAAAATATATATTATATATAAAAAAGCAATATACATATATATAAGTAAATTAATATTGGCATGGTTGGCCTATAGACTTTATTACCACTACTGAAACATCAAGCCTAGAATTTAGAAATGTTTCAAAGACTTACTATATATTATATCAATACCTGATACTGGGTTAAGCCACAGAAAATGGTTTTCATGGTTTTCTGTTTTTCCACCTTTATTTTTTAATAAATATTTAAGTGATTAAGTAATTAATAATGTTACAACAGTATTTATATACGTATCTCAATATGGAGTTATGTGAATAAATTGAAAAGTACCAATATTATGGAATATTTATACTGTAAACATTTATGAATAATATTTGCCAATATTTGCAATATATATTAAAAAAAAATTATTGCATTATATGTTGTTTTGGACTGCAATGAATAAAAATATTTATTCATAATAATTTGAAGTGTAGTTCTGCCGGTTGTAATCTTATCAATTAATATCTAGCAATACGAAGGCGATATAGATAAGCTATTTATATTTAGCCATATTGGTAACAATGTTGCCAAATATTAGGTGTGGATATTATATTTATAATGAATACAATTTATTGTTTTATGTATTCGTAATATTTTAAAAGTGAATTTAAGAGTAATTTAGTGACCAACGATTTACCGTTTAAGTGTTCAGATAAAATTAGTGCGAGTATGTCTCATGAATATAGTCATTAACTAATTGCTTTTAAATACTTACAGACATTATAAGTATCTATCAAAAATATAAATTCAAGGAATATTCTTACTAGTACTACTATATTTAAACCACTTTTTATATGCTTAATAATCATGTATAGTTACCCATACAGTAGCCAAAAAATATTTTTTTTATTATGCCAGTATCAGTAATAAAAGAAAAAACTATGATTAGTTATACATTATGATATATGTATTATAGGTATATCATAATAATATTATTATTTAAAAAATAATAACGGTTAATTATTCAATTAATTAAAAAAAATGCAGAAGATACTCAAGTTACCCAGTTTCTTAGTTCTAGCAAATGTCTTTCAATGACCTTCATTGAATCGAATATGGTTTGAGGTCTTAAACCAAGAAATATTATTAAACTTGTTTATCTTTAGCGATAATATGCATAAGTACGCTAAGGAGACTCTATTAAGGGTAATAAAGTTAAGCTATTTTTCCATGGTATGCCTATTCTATTCTGTTTTATTCTATTTTTA
Source organism: Teleopsis dalmanni (assembly GCF_002237135.1). NCBI lineage: Eukaryota > Metazoa > Arthropoda > Insecta > Diptera > Diopsidae > Teleopsis > Teleopsis dalmanni. Next base: position 69,444,359 of record NC_051847.1, on the reverse strand, counting down.
ATTTGTTTATACTGAGTTTTGTGATAAAATAATATATTTCAGTCATAGATGTTAACTCTCTTCAATCTTACGTTAACCCATCAATCACCAAGAAATTATTTTGTCAAATAAATGAACTTGTATATTAAAAATCCATCTATACCATGTTAAGATGTCTATAATAGATACTTGTCAATTATGAAAAAAAAGAGATGTATTTTTAAATAATGATATGAGTCGCAATAAGATTCGATCCTTTTGAACCCAATACCTTTCTAGTTACTTGCAAAAAATCAAAATTTTCTTGATATTCAAATACTTTTTAAGTATTTGAGAGGCTAATTTTGAGAATATCTAATTTTAGTAAAATGAGAACTACTCAATTCCAAATGTGTCACTACGGTTAAATGCACAACAACTTATTCCAGAAATGACAGTTTGGAGATACCTATAGTAAATTCTCACAGTAGTGCTTAGATTAATATGTAGTCTAGACGATGTGTCTGTAAGTAGTGAAAAAAGGCTACTTAATAGATTGTGAGTGTCACAGTGCACCCACAATGACCCTATACCTATTAATGTTTATATAAAAATACACGTAAACTTCAATCTTCCGCTCTTAGTGCTTTTTTTTTACTGCGTGGAGCTTTATAACACATCGACTGATGAGTTCGTATAATGACACACTGGCAGTGCTACTACTAATGAAAAATCCATAATCCACCAAAATCCACTGGATCTTATCTCTTTGAAAGATACATCCATAACTATCTTTTAACATATGGATATGAGTATATAAAACTTTTATTAGTACACTCACGAAATGAACACTTCTTAAAAAATGATCTTTTAACATATGGATGTGAGTTTATGAAACTTTTATTAGTACACTCACGGAATGAACACTTCTTAAAAAAGGATCATTTCTAGTTCTATTTTCTAATCGTATATTTTTTGATTGACTGGGTTATTGTTGCTTATATGCATACTTGTGGCTAGAAGCATAACTGTGTATGTGTACTAACTACAGTACGTGAATATATGAGATAGTAAAAGAGTGAATTACGAATGAATGAATGCTTAAATTGTAGCAACAAATTTTTGCTAGGATAAGCAAATATATTATTAGTGAATCGCCACAGGAAATCCAAATATATAAAATGTGGAGTGTTTGCAAGAGAATTGAGTGAATTATGAATGAATAAGTGAATGCTTGAATGTATGAATTGCAGTAACAAATCTCAGCAAGTGTAAGCGAATATAAAAAAAGTGAATCTTCAAAAAAAAATGTAAATGAATAAACTGAACTCTTTGCAATTTAAGTGTATTATGAATGAATAAGTGAATGTGTGAATGTTTGAATTGCATTAACAAATCTTAGCAAGTGTAAGCATATAGGTTAGGTTGTACCGTCGATCCGAGGGGGACTCACTTAGGTCCATTGTGATAAAGTGTAAGCATACATAAAAAAATTATTTACAGAAGGTTTCTGGTATACATAGTAATAAACAATATAATAATCAATCAATCAAATATCTGTAGTAGCTTTAGATGAAAAATTCTTGTTGTTCAATCTTTTAACATTTCAATTAATATAAGATTACAAATATACATTTTATGTTTCTAACAATGAGATAAATATTTTTATAAACTTTTTTTTATAAAGAGGTTTTTTTTTTAAAAATCATAAAAACCAATTTAAGAGAATATGTCACCAATGTTTTTTAGCAAACCAAAAAGCACCCCGACATACCCACTCTATAAACCAAAAACAAAAATCAACAACAAAAAAAAAAAAAAAAAAAAAAAAAAAAACACTAACAAAAATCTTTATATATAAATTTAACTACTAATGTAATTATCCATTACAATAATACTCGAGTGTAAATCTAATCTGGAAATAAGATAGATTTCTTATTATTAATATAAAAAATTTAGATTGACAGAAATTCAATCACCTTTAGTTCAATAGAGCAAACTGTGCCTTTGCGTTTGTTGTTGGTGCTGTCTTGTTTCTTTGCGTTAAGTTATCGTAATATTGTGTAGGTGTATTGTTGTTCTTTCTTTTATATAAAACGATAAAAAAAAACAATAAGGTATTGATTCGCAGGTACTTTCGTATTATTTTTGTTAAACTGTATTTATATATTAATTATATGTGTAGCATTTTTATTTTCTTATATATTTTTGATGCTCTTGAGTTTTTTTTTTAGTGTATGGCTTTCTGGAGTTGACTTATGAATTTATTAATATACCAGAATTGCTAAGGTTCTACTAGCCATATTGGGATTGTCTTTGGCTAAGGAATGTGGCCTTGGGTTTTTGATGCATTGGGTTTTTGGTTTTTACCTTAATTCTATAAGACTAAATTTCCCCCAAAGATATCAGCGTGATATTTTTGGCATATTCCCATATTTCCGAAGTTTTAATAACATTTTTTCGAATTTTTAATACTAAACGTACATACGCGCTAAAGATTTTATTTCGCTTTAAAGACCCAACGTACGACTTCTTCGATCTAACGACTTAGCTTAACTGAGCACGTCTTGTGCGTCTGGGTATTAACCAGCACTTCATTCTGTTATCATTTGCCGCACTTTTAATACGAAAACAATTTAACTGAGTTAACTGTTCTCTTAACTCTTTTTTTCTTGATGTCTGTTGACAATAAAATATTGGCATAATGACTTGTACATACGCGTAAACGAACAGTTGCTAGCCTTTGTTCTTCATTGAGAATATTGTATAAAACCGGTAATTCAATATAAAATAAACAATCATTTACAGCAAAATTTGCTCTTCACTCTAATTACTCTTCTGTTTCTTTTTAATATACTCTTAATTCCACTAAGTGAACACTTAGAAATTTGTTTACTTGCGCTTAAAACTAGGCAATGCAAATCAATTCATTGCAAACACCAAAGCAATTTAAAG
>NC_051847.1:69274182-69441346 GCF_002237135.1 Teleopsis dalmanni | reverse complement strand
TAAATTGATATTCATATTTTCACTACTTAGACTACGTATATCACGTGGCGATTTATTGAGTTCGACATGCGTTACGGCTGAGATTCTTCGCTTATCGTAGCCAATGTGGAAAGGTTCATTATAAATATTGTGCTTTCGTTGTGCTCTGAATCGATTTCTACGGCAAGCCGATTGACCACACTCGGGTGCACAAATACATTTTGGACGGCCTTTGCGTTTGACGCATTTCTTATTTTCTCCACATTTTATGGCCTTGCAGGTCTCTAAAATTTTATATGCGTGACAAGAATTTATTTTTCATATTTTTCATATTTCATATTAATTTTGTTTAGTTTCTCTACTCACCCATGCAAGGTGCACATTCAGCTCCTTCACCAATTGTGGTTGCAAAGAAAAATTCCACACCAGTGAGTTCGCGATCGGTATACGAAAATTCCTGACTATAACCACAACACTCGGCTTTGCTAATGTTCATAGCGAAAATTTTATCACATTTAAAATGTTTAAATGAAGTCTCCCAACAAGTTCCAGCTACAATTAAAAATTAAATTCAATTTAACAGATTATATATAAATTTCGAAATCATAGTATAAAAAAGGTTGCAAAAATGAATAGTAGTATTTCAAATCCTAAAAAATTAATATCGACAAAATCAAGAAATTAGGTCAGTTATGAATTGTTGAAATATACAATAATAGAGTGCAATCTATGATAGCTATTTTGCTTCTATAATATGATGGGGAGATAATTTGAGCCTTTTGATAAACCTAATAATATATCTTAGCTAAAGACCATAAGTCTTATCAGTATAATAAAATTTGTACGGGTTACTGATCTCGTCTGGCAATGGCAAGACATAAGCAAATAAGATAGACGTCCAATTCATAGATTTTTCAGGCATCACTGTCCTTTATCTTTATTTTTGAAAGTAAGTTGTTCAATTAATAAAAAAATGTTTAAATTATAAAACTACTGTTGTAAATAATTTAATACAGTTTATGTCTACATTTGGCGATACTTCTACATTTGGGGATAAAGCCAAATGACCATCCTTTGTCATTGTGAAACGCTGGTACAACGATTTTAATCGTGGCCGCAGTGCGCTCAGTGATGAAATACGTGAAGTTTGTCCAAAATCAGTTGTTGTGCATATATAAAATATTTCACGATCATTTAGCCGTGTGAACGGATTGTTCTCGTTGGATCCCCCATCATCCAACAATTTAACAAAATCTTAAAAAGATGCTCGTAAAGTTTTGAGTGTAATACGGAAAACAAACAAGCGCCGTCGAACCATTCTCTATCTCCATCAAGACAATGCGAGTACTCACACATCACGTCTAACAACCGACTATTTGAACATTCAAAAAATCGGTGGGTCAATCGGTGAGTCATCCCATCAATTGAAGAATGACCTCTCTTCAAGAACAAGTCAAGAATACGACTAAATTGTGTGGAAAACGATTTGTGTCGAGGAAGAAGTCGTTGTTGTATGGTTTAAAAACCATTTTTTTGGAAGTGTCTGAAAAAGATTGAAAATAATGCCTTGACAAATAATTCGAAGGCATCAAAAGTGTATTTATCATAAAGGAAAATATTTCGAGAAACCATAAAGCAATTTTCAACGGCAAGTTAGCATTTTTTCATTATAAACCCTCGTATTTGAATCTTGTGTGGCTGATATTAGAAAAACTTTTTCTTTTGATATGTTTAGTCTTAAATAGGTCAAGAAGATTTAGTATACAATACTATTGATATATTCCTTACGGCACATCTTACAATAATGAAACCCCTAAGGGAATTTTTTGATAATGCATAGCTGGCAATAGCTTCATCATAGCATGGCGGGTATTCGTTTACAAACCGTCGTGAGTTTGACTACCGTCTATACAATCCTAAAAAATCGACTAGTAGTGACGAAATGCATGGTCAATAGAGAACTTTTGGCGTTGCTTGTGGACTCGTACTGTTACAATTGCATATCTTTTACATCCACATATTTAATTACACATTTCAAAGAAAATTAATATTATACAGCTTTAGTAACCGAAAATTATAGTTTGTGTTATCTCAAACAATTGATTTTATATATTTATACTTATTTCATTTATATTAAATGATTTAGTTGCTGCAATTTTAAAACACACTATAAAACACATTATATGGTTCTAAATATATTCAGAAATCTATATGCCCTTGCCATTATTTTAATGGCTCCATTTAAATATTAATATGACTTAATGACTGTTAAGGTATCTCCTATATAAGATTTATGGTGAATATGAATTTATTTGCATAGTTTTTATTTTCGTATTGAATTCCTGATTCATTATTTATTGAAATATATGCAATCTGCGTATTATCGAGCTAAATACTTGCACACCAAATTGGTATTATCTTTGATTTTTTCTAGTTTTTTGTATTGGGATGAAAGTCGTGGAATTCGAATTGACGTTCAATTTATTTTTCTTCTTTAAAATTTTTTATTTTATTTTTATTATAATTGATGCATATTATTCTATGCATTTCAGTACAAGGAAAAAAAATAGTTTTTTAAACTTTGATGTAAATATCTTTGAACACGTTTGAGAACTATCTTTGCCTCTAACAATTTGCATTTTTGCGGAGGTGTTGCATTGCTGCTGTGAAGCTCTTTCATTTTATTTAAATTGTGCATCACAGACGATTTCAATATAATTTATGGCTAAAAGTGAATTCCATTTTCAAATATAAAAAACAAAATAGTTCAAAATTTATGTACATGATTGCAATTTTTTAGAATATTTGTGAATTTGTAAGATTTTATGTTTTTTTTAATTTTTTTTATTTCTTAAACAAAAAGAATTTTTGAATTTCTCAAACTTTTAGAGTAGAACTTTTTTCAACTTCAAAAATTCCAAAGAATATGTCATCAGATCATCTTGAATACTTATTTTTGAACTAAACACAATTTAATAACAAATTGCATCAAAGACAAATTAATTTTAAAACAAATTTAAATTAAAATAAATTAAAAAAATTGAAATGTAAATAAAAAAAATTAAATATTAATTATTTATTAATATTTAATATTAAATATTAATAAATAATAAATAAATAAATAATTTATTTAATTAAATGAAAGAGAATAAAAGAAAATAAATTAAATTAAAATAAAATAAATAAAAATTTATTTATTTTTTCACATGGTTGATAACAACAAAAAAAATAAATAATAGAAAATAATAATAATAATAGTAAAAAAATAGTATAAAAAAACAAAATAATATGAAACAAAATAAAATAATATAAAAAAATAATATTTAAAAACAGAATAATATAAAACGAAATAAACTAAAATAATATAAAAAAACAAAATAATGTAAAACAAAATAAACTAAAACAATATAAAAAAAATAATATAAAAAAAATAATTTAAAAAAATAATAAAAAAAAAATAATATAAAAAAATAATATAAAAAAAATAATGTTAAAAAAAAATAATGTTAAAAAAAAATAATGTTAAAAAAATAATATAAAAAAAATAATGTAAAAAAAATAATTTTAAAAAAATAATGTAAAAAAATAATGTAAAAAAAAAATGTAAAAAAAAAATATAAAAAAAATATTATAAAAAAAATAATATAAAACAAATATTATAAAAAAATAATGTAAACAAAATAGTATAAAAAAAATAATATAAAAAAAATGATATGAAAAAAATAATATAAAAAAAATGATATGAAAAAAATAATATAAAAAAAATAATATAAAAAAAAATATAAAAAAAATTATATAAAAAAAATAATAATAAAAAAGTAATATAAAAAAATAATATAAGAAAAATAATATAAGAAAAATAATATAATAAAATAATACAAAAAAAAATAATATAAAAAAAGTATTATAAAAAAATAATAAAGAGGTTTTTGAAAAGTAGTGAACAACAACAACAAAAATACTTTTTTATATTATTTTAATTAATTGAATTTTTGTTTCGATTATTATCAAATATCAGTCATCAGGGGTTTTGGAATTATTTTTTGTATTTAATTATGCGTAAACAACTTTTTTTAGACTGCAAGTAGCAGGGATTGAGCTCGTGCCCTGCCAAATTTGAAGCTTAGAGTCAACGTTTATTAGCCAACTGACTAACATTTAAATGCTCGCACATTTAAATAATATATAAATTAATAATATAAAAAATAATATAAAAAACAATATAAAAAATAATATAAAAAAAATAATATAAAGCAAAATAAAATAAAAAAAAAATAAATGAAATTAATTAACAAAATTAAATTAATCCGGTTCTTTTAAAAAATTCTCGTGGATGCTCACACATTAAGCTACGTTGAAGGGGCGATCTTGTGCCTAAAGTCCACTTGAGCTCAAATAATTTTCCGTTGTGATACCATGGGTTAGTGTTATTCATGGGCAGATTTGAGGTCAGTGTACGAGCAACGCTGAGACACATGACATTTAAGTGAAAGTGAATCATTCGAATAAATAAATCTATAAACTTGACTAAGTTCCTAATTTTGCAGAATGACAACTTTTCAGGTCTGTAAGAAGAGGAACTTGAAAATTTTCAAATTTCTCCTAGCCAATGATGGACACTGACATATGAGGTAGAGAGAGATAGTTTCCACCTCATGCGCAGAGTTACAACTACGACAAAAGTCATTATAGAGTAGATCTAGTCACATATTGATATTGTAATATATAATAATATCGTAATTGATACCGTAATACTGCGCAGGTTATGTCTTAGTTGATGCAACTGTTTGGTACGTTTCTTGCCCAGTTTGGACCAAGTCAATTTTGAAATCTAGCAGAAGGATGCATGTGTCCAATTTTGTTTAGATGTGATCAGCTATTTTGGTTTGATTGCCAGTTTGGTCGTATCAAGAGAGAAAGTAATGCTTTGATCATACATTAAAACTCTTAGAAATAAGAACGTCCAGAAATGATGACCTGATTGAATGTTAAATGAGAACACACAATGCAAATGAAGGTGGATCACACAAATAAGCACTAATTTGTGTATGGATAATAGAATTTGTTGTTGTTAATATGATTTTATATTTGGTATTTATTCCAGAAAATTATGTGTTATATTATTTGGTATTACATTTTAAAGAATTATATATAAAAACCACATTTTCAATAACTTATAATATATAAATATTATAAAATTGTATTGAAATAATTATCTTAAAGAAAATTTGAAGTATTATATACAATATATAAATATATGTAAATATCAATATTTATGCATTTATAAATATATTATATTATATTTATTTTAAATTTTTTGTTATTATAAAAAATAATATTATAAAAAATGTTGTATTAAATAAAAAATTACACTTATTAATTTGTGTAAATTATTTTAATTATATTTTAATTTTTATAAAAAATTATTTATATTACACACTGAAGATAGTCTAAGTAAATAATTCGAAGTAAATAATTTTTTTTTATTTTTTAATTTTTTTTATATTTTTAACGGAAATTTTGTTAAAGAAATCATTTAAAATAAAACGAAATTTTAAATTATATACTAAAAATAAAAAATTCTATTATCCATACAAAAATAATGAATATCCATAGAACCATGTTCATAGAATAATCCATTATCATTGTGTGCTCTCTCTTTAACATTTGATCACGAAGTCTTCGAAGAGTTGCACTACTTATAATAATCGCAAACCTGGATATTCGAAGTCTTCAAATTCACAAAAAATCTAAATTTTTTTTAATTTCGGAGACTTCGTTTGCTTTGCGAATAATCAAATAATTAAATAACTTCGGATTTGAACACATCCATATAAAATGAATCGATTAATATTTTCGAGAAAGAAATTCAAAATTTAATAAAATTTTTGTTTTATTTTTACAGGTGTTTTCTATAGAAAGTAGAGACATGCGAAAACACAAAAGCATATTCAAAGGAAGCAGCTAAAGATATTCGAATGGGAAATCCTGGGAATATGCAAAAGAGGTGAATTGATGGAGTGATGAAAATGCTTTGAAAACATAGCATCAAAATATACAGGTGAATTGAGAATGATTCTTCGGCAGGTCTATGTTTTTAATGAACGGTTGAACCGTGAAAGAAGAACTCGTCTACATACCCCACCACAGGTATGAGCACTATGAAAATAGAAATTTATGGGAGGTGGGCAGCATTAAATCGTTCAAAACATATAAAATTGTAATATCGCCGTCAATTGGACTCGCAACAGAGGTATAAAGAAGAATTTATTTTTTCATATTTGGTTAAAAATGCTCTACAGGGGTTTTAGTTTCAACGAAGCTGTACTACGCCACCTTATATTTTCAATAGATTGAAGAAATAATTTAACCAAATATATGATTTAAATTTATTTATAACTATTTATATTAGAAGTTAATTTTTTTTTAATTCTTAAGCTCCTAGACTACTTATAATAAAAGATAACTGTAATCTCTTCAAGTTTAATTGATTAATAAAAAAAGTATGTTTAAAAGTAATTTCATTAATAAAATGTTAATTAAATTTTATTCACTCAAATTGTATAATAAATAGATCTCATCTAGACAAGTACCGCATAATTATGGGTTTTACTTTCATAGCAATTTAGCTGCATACTTAATTTTAAAGTATAAAAAAAAAAAAATAAAAGATAAAGTATGGAACTCACCTTCCACACTCCGAGCAATTAGCGCAAATGCAATAAAAACTGTCATGAGTATTGACAACGCACTGATACGTTTACCACAAACCAAAACTGGCAAATGCTTCATTGACAGCTTTGTCGTTGATGGAGTTGATGTAAAGGATGGAAGTGCTGTTAAGAGATTATAATGATTCGACACGCCATAAACAAGTTTCCGGCGCCAGTATTTCATAGTTGGCCAGTGGCATTGATAAAGTGACACTTTTCGACACCTCGCCACTGTTGACAGTTCATCATAATTTTCTACATAATTTACTTTATCAGCAGCGCTCAAGTGGTTCGCTTTGATGCATTTGTCTTCTGCGTAAACTGTAGCAACACTGACAACAGGTCCATCCTTTGGATGCAATAGGTGGCTTTCAACTCTACTTTGTTGCATATAATTTTTTATAATTAAAATAAATAGTCTTAAAATATTTTTAAATATGCAAATATTAATATTAAATTTTTTATTGAATGTTCGCCGGCAAATGTGCTTCTCAGACTCTTGCTGCGGTTCAGGTTCTAACTGTACTTCTCTACGCTTGTATTTATAATTTGATTTAAGAAAAATTAATGTATCTCTCTTGATAACACTATAGATTTCATTCATATTTAAGATTTCGAAAATTCGCTGTGGCAAGTCGAGCAAGTGGAGAACTTCTTTTAATTGCCAGAGAATTTATTATATGTATTAGGTTAAGATCTTCTTAAATTGTGTTCAGTAAAGTGTTGAAGTATTTGTTATAACTTGCAGAGTTTATTTATATTATCTAGAAAAAAATAGATACATTTAATTGATTGTAATTATAGTTAATATATATATATATATTTATAAATAAACATGGATTCTTAAACTAAAGCATTAAACAAAGAATTTGTTCCCCTCTTCCTATATTTCAATCTACTAAATTATATATAATATATATATGGTAAATTACATAATTACATTGAGGTTTAAAATTGAGAATATAAATTAATGTAAAGCAACAGTTGTAAGTATATAAGTTCCCAGTCACTTTTTTTATTTTAACCCTTGGGAAGCTCATTTTATTGTGTAAGTGGCAGACAGCGTGTCTTTTTGTTATTTTCTTTGCTTAATTGTCGGGAAAAGGCTGTGCTTGCCGCCGACAACTGAGAACGATTAAGAGCTTAAGTGTGCTACTTCGAAAAAAGGGGAAATCACAGAAAATGTAAGACACGCAATGATTACCTGAGTTTAATGTGACCACAAATAAAAAGATTAAGACAAAAAGTTATGTCTGTCAACTTATTCACTTATTATTTACCTTAAACACCAATTTAAATAAATGTAAGTATGTAGGTATGTACGTTTAGTAGTCAACCAGTTTAACGAAAGATAGCCCTTTCTTTATATCGAATAAATAACATAAGTTAAACAAGTTTCACACCAAAATCGTAAATATTTTGTATAAAATGGTTCCTTGTTAAAATATATTTTCCAAAAAGGTTCATTTATAAAAAAGTGGGAGAAGAAAGCAATTTCTTTTTTTGGTTTTTACTAAATTATTGACTATTCTATATAATGCATGCATAATTCGTTATAATTTTGTCTGGATGCTGTCATTCGTTAATTCGTTAAATTGGGTGTTTAAAATATTACATGATTGTTGTATAAAAATTGAAACATATTAATAGTTAGTTATCTTTTTATAATGTATTGTGATATTGATATTGAAATTTATTATATTATAGTCAAACCTCTCTATAGCGAACCTCCCTATAACGAATTCCTCTCTATAATGAAGTTTTGTTGAAGACACAGCGATTTTCACAAATTTGAACCCCTCTATAGCGAAGTTTTTTTTTTTTTTGCATACAAAGAAACCTCTCTGTAACGAATTTATTCAAATACAAATTAAACACTCGACCTGTCACTTATGAGAAACTTCTTTGTATGCAAACTATTAACTTGTTAGAAGATTTGGATTTGGAAGAGTTCCTTAATAAGGAAAAAGTAAAAATATCTGGAAAAACTAAAATTATAGACTCACCAATATACAATTAATTTTTTAATGTTTTGTATATATATATGAATAAATAAGACTTAAATATATTTTTAAAATAAATACGTACATATTCCTCAGTCAAATGTGAAAAAAATTCAAACAAAAAACATTTTGTTCAACCTCTCTACAACGAAGTTTTTTGTAGGCACCAACGACTTTGTTATAGAGAGGTTTGTATGTTTATGTGATGAGGCAGAATAAATCGAGTTGACTATTGTGCTCAAAGCCAAAAGAAAGATTCAATGCCTATAACAAATTATGCTACTCTAAGTTAAATACCTTAGTTTCTTTAGTGAATCTAAGAAGATTGGAACGAGTGACTGAGAGAAAGAGAGGGGGAAAAAGAAAGAGGGAAAGTGGAAGTGAGAGAAAGAGAAGATGGGAGAGAAAAAGAGAAGGAGAGAGAGGGATAAAGAAAGAGAAAGTGAAGAGAAGGGAGGGAGAGAGAAAGAAAGAGAAAGTGAAGAGAAGGGAGAGAGAGAGAGAAAGTAAGAGAAAGTGAAAAGAAGGATGAGAGACAGAGAGAGACACCGTGAACAGCGCAACAATCTCAATAAAATTCTTGTAAATGTTGGACAATTAGAGAAAAATTACTCTGTGTTGTGTCTCCATCTTAGAGACGTGATTGAGACGTTTAAACTGTGATGATACCCAAAATAACTATCTGGGCCCCCACTATGTTGTTTCCTGTGAAGACACCGAGCAATAACCAGGGGTTTTTTCATCTATTTCGAAAAATAGCGATATTTTAAAAGATTGTAGTAAGGCAATGCCAGCTTTAATTATTATTAACATTTAACTGATAAATTACATTTTAATTAGATATACATTAAGCTGTTCAATGAGCTCTCGAAGTGCTATCCACTTATTATTATCAAATTTTTTTTATCAGAACAAAATTTAATCAGAAAATCAGAAAATTTTTAAATAATTTTTAACATTACCATCACTATGGTACTGGTAAATATTGTAAATAAAACTGATCGTTCTTAATATTTATTCAATGATTTACAAGTGGATTGATTTGTTTAAAAGTGAAAACAACAGGCGTTAAAGATTTAAACGATGTATAGAAACTACATCGACACCAGAATGAATCGCAGAATTACAGCACAAAGGAGATTATGTATTGAACGATAAAGATTTAGTAGCGGCTTTTAATTGCAAAATAAGTGGATTCAAATATAATTTGTAGCAAAACCTAACATAATCACTAAATATAGGTTTCCCTTTGGCTTTGACTCTTCTCAGACTATAAATTTTTTTATCGAAAACCATTTTTATGGCGGTTGAAAAGGAATATTTTCTATTTGTTTATTTATTCCAGTAGCATTTTAGTAAAATTTGGTAATGGTCAGTTAATATAATAGAATGTATGTCAATAACATTTCATCGATATTCTTTTTAGAGAATATTTACATATATTAAGATTTCTAATCCTTGCTAAATTCGTATATTTTTTGTTGTTGTTGTTGTGCTAACCCACAAAGATCTATCGAACAGATAATATGAAAGGAATGACATGGGTTGCGTATAGAAATACGTATACAGGGGATAGAAAGGGGATAGAATTGTGTATTGTGAAGTTAAAAAAATAGTTACTAATATCGATTGAGTGAAAGAATTATTTTGATGGTGTGAACAAGTTTAATTGCTGAACATCATTTTTTCTGATGAGAATGTTTTTTAATAAAAAAATAATTGAATTTATTTAATAAAGAGTTTTTACGAAAATTTGGATATTTGAGTAGCCACAAAAACTCAAATATAGTCGTAATCGCTCTCTGTTAAAATTTTAGAAATGTTAAAACCCTTCACTTTAATGCGAATGATTATAGAGAATAGTTTTGGATGGTGCCTCGAAGCTGCGGGTAACCAACATTTTCAGTAACAGAGATTTGACGTTTTAATAAGATTTTGTTAAATGTTTTAATTTCGAGGCTGATCTGAAGCTGTGGTTAAACAAAAATTTCAGCGAGAGAAAACTGTTGTTTGAATATTTCAGGTTAAAAATTTTCAGAGCTGCACTGAAGCTGCTAATAATCAAAGATTTTGGCAGGAAATATTAGGCGCTTTAATAATATATAAATAAATTAATAAATTATTTAGTGTTTTTATTAATAGCTTTTTAATATTAATTAATGTAATATAGAACAAAAAACGATCTAAAGCCCGACAAAAAATAATTACGTATATTAGGTATAGATATTTCAAATAAATCAATACTATTATAGTGTTTTCATTTATTATTGTTAAAAATAAAATTAAAAAAAAAGACCGAATTATTTTATAATTCTGATTTTCGACTTCAGTCTAAAGTCATGATATATCGATTTTATAAAAATTATTATAAAATAATTCTAAAATAAAATAATAAAATAATTTTTTTCTTTCTTAATTTTTATTGCTAACAATAATAAAAAATTGATCAACTCTCTGAAACTTGATGAATTCTGAAAAGGCTAGGTAACTTAAGTGTTGATTTATTACAAATATTTATATTTATTTATTTTTTTGCCGGACTATAGGTATAGAACCCAGGCCTGTCTTACAACAAGCTTCCAGTGTTCTCTGTTTTTTGCTTTCTCTTTCCAGTTTCTTATTAATCTCCTCTAGATAATTCCGGACACTATCTTTTTATAGTTTTCTTGAATTTCCTATTCTTCTATTGCTTTTGATATCATTCTTGAATATCTTGTGTTGCACTCTTGTTTCTGGCATTGAATCAGCCACATTAAATGATGTTCTTTAATGAACTTACTGATTGTATCATGTTCAACTAGTCCTTTTAACTCTTGGTTAAATTTTATGCTGTATACTCCATTTTTTTGTATAGGTCCAAAAATTTTTCATAGAATTCTTATTTGAAATACTGCTATTTTATGCGTTTCAGCTTGCATATCACCACTGGCCCAGATATTTATAGCTACTAACACCTTCTATTGTTATGAGTACCTTCTGCTCAAAAAGTATCCGGATTTTGTTGTTTGTTAACTACTCCTTAAATAATAGACCTCTTTCAAAATTTTTTTTTGTTATGTTGGTACACCCTTTCTTGACATATGGTACAAATTTGAGCGCCATCTATCAATTAGTTTGTTTACAGCAGCTGTTAATATGAGACTACCTCAAGTGCATTTAGCGATTTTTACTTTGGAAAATATTTGTTGTACGCGATTTTTTGACCAAACACGGCACCACTGTTATCGCTGAGGCACCATATTCGCCAGATCTGGCGCCGTGCGACTTTTTCCTGTTCCCGAAACTCAAATTGCGCTTTCGTGGTAAGCGTTTTGAGTTGATTGAATCGGTAAAAGAGAATTCGCTGAAGGAACTAAAAGCCATACCTTCACGAGCTTACGAAAAGTGTATGGAAGATTGGGTTAAGCGTTGGCATATGTATATCGCTTCAGAAGGAGCATATTTTGAAGGAGATAAAATAAATTTGGAATAAAATTTAAATTTGCAAAATCTGAGTACTTTTTGAGCAGAAGGTATAGTAGTTTAAGTATTAGTTAATTAGTCACTTGAGCTGAAAGAAGGAACGTGTACTTCTCAATTAGCTTAAAAAGCCGTTTTGAATTCACAAAACCTCGTAATAGTGGGTATTAGAGAGAAGGTACAGCTAGAACCAGGCAGAGGCATTTATAAAGGCAAGAATTCTGCCAATGCTAATGCTAGGGATATCGCCGACTGTGCAGTTTGAGTATAGTAGTACCTTTACAGGTACTAGAAGTTTGTCGTTTATTACTTTAAATAATATAAAATTTTGATTTGATTTTTAACTATACTTAAAAATGAGTAGTTAACCTGTAAAAACAGTATATAAAATTCATTTGGTCATAAAGTAATAAACATATAATTTTCAATTCTTTTAAAATCTGAAATATAGCTCAATTGTTTATTAAAAATTATATTGTTTATTAAAACAATTTCTAGAAAAAAAAGTTAAAATTTAATTAGATTCGTTGTTCAAAGTCTAAATTCTATTATTCTATACAAAATATGCTCAGCTATAAACATTAGGAAGGGTAATAAAAATGCTTCAATTATTTATTTTATTACAATTTAATATTCGTGGCTAGGTGTTGCCGCGCGTACAGCTATTTGATGGCAAGAACTTATTTGAAAACAATATGGCTAATCACACACGACATTTATCTTGTCTGTCATTGTTTTTTCTTGATTTCTGTGATTTCGCTGTACTCCTTGAGGTTGCCTTGCATCATGTGCAGACAATGCTTCAGACATGCAACAGATGACGATTATGTGGAAACGTGATTAAGTTGATAAAAATTGTTATATAAAAAGTAAATCTAATGTGAATTATTCTATAAATGCACACAACGTCCTTGAGTTTTTCTGCACATTTCTTGTCTCTTTACGTAAACCACACCAAGTCCGTGGTCATGCCAAGCAGCCTTTCTTCAAAGCCAACGCCAGCCATTTCAGACTAGTCAGACGCAGCGAAGCTTAATAAATAAATAAAATTTCTTTTTTGCTGTTGTAAGTCATTAATAAATTCATAAAAGATATTTTCTTTGCCGTCATGAAAGCATTAAAATATATTTAATGTGATCATTATAAACCACTTTTTATATTGCACTGGAACACTGAATGGACGGTCGGTCGCTAGGTTCCAAACACTTGGAAAAATTTTTTGTGACAAGGCAAAAAAAAAATAAAAAAAAATAAAAAAAAATATTAACCACAGAAAAGAAAAAAAAATAAATAATAATAAAAAGATAAAGAAACCGGCTACCGGTAAATTTTTATTTCTAGCCAGACCTTGCATTCAAAGTTGTCATAACTCCAAAACGAGTCGCGATGCAAAAGTGCGTGCATGCAATAATAATAAAACAACGTCATCAGCGCCGCCGCTCACAAATTTCCCGCCAATCCGGCAGGAGTCTCGAACGCGTCTATTGCCATTTTATTTGTGCACTTAACGTTCTTCCTGTATGGAAGAGCCGAATGTTATGTTTTGATACGAGAAATGCACTTATGCTGGTGGCAGCACGAATGCATGAATGCATGTATTTAGCTGGGTATTTAAGTAATGCAACCAACTGTTCCATACTTGATATGCATTTTTGCCGGCCGGGCGGACTAATAATTTGGTTAGAGTCCGCAACTCTGGCTTAGCAACTCGTGCCAGTTCGCTATATAAAAAGTATTAAAATAGAGAAATGAAGAAACTACACAAATCCACTAAAAATCCACACAACATAACTGGCGATCTTCATCTCTTGTTGTCCCGAGTTGTGCATTGAAAAATGCACTTTTACATTTATGCTCAACAATTAACGACCTACTGAAGACGACAACGCTTTTTCCTGGAATTTACCAAAAAATGATTACGTTAAAGTGTGACGGTAACGCATTGCACTTTGGCTTGGTTCGTCTTGGTTCCAGTTGGTTTTGGATTATTTCTCTTTTTTTTTTTTTTTTTGTTTTTTTGTTGTGAATAATGCTGAAAGCTATTACGTGCCTGCCACAAGTACTGATTGGCTGAGTTCATAACATTCCTGAAATAACATAGCCACATGTGCGGACTTTTTTCGAGGCGAAGCTGCTATTTTTAAACAATCTTGTTTTGATTTGAAGTATCTTTTTTGTTGTTGTTCAAATTATTACCGACCGAGACTGTAAACAAAATTAGCCACTTTTACGAAGGATGTAAAATGTGGTTTTTAACAATTTTAACTTATTCATGTGTATTTAAAAATGCTGTGTATGGATTAAAAAAAAACAGTATTAAAACTCAATTATTGACCTATTTAATAAATTTATAATAAACTATAATAAAAATATGATTATAATAGCAAGCAACATATAATACCTCTACCAGTGGCGGAGCTAGAACAACTCTGGACGTCGGCGACATTAGAATTGCGAGGCCCCCTTTATAACCCAGTTGTAAAAGTAAATAAGTTACATTCACTAATACGACAAAGCATGATTGTAAGTTTTATTGCTAATCAAATTAAAATAAACACAAATTAAAGTAAATGAATTTTCCTACTTTTAGCTTCACTCAATTTTTTTTTAAATTATATCATAATTTATAGAAATTATTATTATAGTTTATAGAAATTCGAATGGAGATAGTCTCTCTTGGATCATCATACTTTTCTAGTACGTCTTAATCAATTTTAAATTTGAGAAGCTTCTTTCCGTCGAAGCTATACTGATTGGAACTGTGAACATGAATCTGGTTACTATATAAACATTCGGAAATATTTCGAATATGGTTAATACCATTATCAAACCAAATTGTTTAAAATAACTTTGAACAATTTGGTATTTTTTGCGAGGCCCCTTTGAGCGCGAGGCCGTCGGCGGTCGCCGACATCGCTGACGCCTAGCGACGCCACTGGCCTCTACAAACACTATAGTACTGAAAATTTAACAAATAAAAATAAAAATATAATTAATTAATACAATTCTTCTACAGCTAATGATATATATATATTTAAAAGCGATTTTATTGATAATTCGATATAAAAAAATTAAGAACACATTTTTAATTTTATTCTGCCACATTCATGCTCCCCTGCGATGAAGGGGTTAGAATATTCCCGCGGTAAGGTATGCCTATTGTAAGAGGCGTATGAGTAAAATTCCGGTGCCAGTCCGGCACTTGTGTAAGAAGTGTACATGGTTAGTAAGTGACATGGCACTTGTGCCAACTGACCAGAGTTGCATGTTATCTGGTACTATGGGGGTCAGTGGCCCGCAGCTTCTGCTGTTTTGACGATATGAGGTTGGATTCGCAGTGGCTGTGGTTAATACCCAAACTTACTCGTGGTGTTGCGTATTCATACCAGGTTCTACAGCCCACATTGCAGCAGAGATTTTAGATAGGTCTCGCACCTAACCAAGATGGAAGATATGACTTAGACAAATTTCTTCATTGGTATCGGCGGAATTACTAAGGTAATTCCAATGCATGTGTTAAGCCTTCACGGCAGGTAATCACGTTATAAATTCTGGACTTCTGCCTCATTCATGCTGGTGTTCCATAAATAAGTGTATTATAACCTATACTTTATTTAGTATATATTAAAGATTCAAAAATACCACCCCCCCCCCCCCTTCCAAAAAAAAAACATGATTTCTTTTTCAATCGCAGATGATATAGTTATACTGTCGTATTGATTTAGATCATATTACTTTCATAAAAATGCTGCAACAGGTATTAATTAAAGTGGACGAATTGAATAAGTGGGGAATAAGAGTTATTAAATCAAAACTATATTCCAAATTACGTTTGCTCTAAAAATGGGGTCATGCACGATTTTAATTTTTAATGGAAAATCAATACCACACTATTCAAGAGTTTAAAAAGAAAGGACTTTAAGCTCATGAACTCAATTATAAATAATCATTTTTAACGATTAGATCAGATTACATATGCTAGTTAAACTCCACCTCTAACTATTTGGTAATATTAATGTGGTTAATGTTTTGTGTATACACATTACAATAATTGCTTTGAATTATACTATCATTCCATATATTTTTCTATCAAATTATATTTAAAAACTGATTATAACAGTGTAACTAATTAGTGATAAATAATGCCTCTGCAAAAAAAAGTATTAAAATTGCAATTATTATATAGCTGATTTATGATTTCGTTCTAATATAACATAGCAAGTGAATTTGTAAATAAACTTTTACAGTAAATTAACAAAACTCCAGAAAAAAATTGAGAACATATAAGTCAAGTACGGTTGTGGATTAGTTGGTAAAAGAGTGCTGACTCTGAGTTTCAAATTTGGCAGGACACGAGTTCGATTCCTGGTACTTGCAGTCTCAAAAAAATTATTTACGTATAATTAAATACAAGAATTATTTCCAAGATCACTGATAATGGGCATTTGACAATACTCGAAACAGCTATATGGTCAGTCAGAAATTCAATTAATTAAAATAATATAAAAATAATGTTTGTTGTTGTAGTTTACTACTTTACGAGATGTCGATATTTATTAATATTAATAAGTAAAACTTGAAATTATTGAACTTCATTGACTTGACTGTGGAACCCTAAATAATGTGAGATCTGTTTGCGTGCGTCCGTAATGAATTTCGTAACACGATAAGTGCATATAAAACAAATAATAATAAAAAAATAAAATTTCTAATAAGAAACAAGATGAAATGAAGTGCATACAATGGCATCATGACAAGTTTTAAGCCCTTCACTCAATTTTATGCATTTGAGAATCCAACTAACTATTCAGTTTTCGAGTACGTATTTGTTTATTCTTGAAGAATTCAGTTGTTTACTGTGTTCTTGTCTTTTTTCGGAAACCCAACTAAGTCACGTTGCATTCGGTTTGCTCTTAGCTTTTGCTGCAAACTTAGTATTTGTACAGGTAAACAAACAAACACACAACAATAACAACAGCAACAACAACAGCGCATCACTGCACTAGCAACAAATAACCACAAAAATGCATCGTCGCATACCTGTCGCCAATTGTCGCCGCACCACGTTGCACGTTGCATCAAAACAAAAATTAAATAAAAATTAAAAAAAAAATATATATAAAAATATAAAAAAATGCACTTCTTCACATTAAAAAAAATAATAAAAAAATTTAATTTTTTTTTTCTGCTTGAGGTAAAGTTTAGTTGTTGTTGCGCTGATGCAACAGCGATGCATTTGCTGTTTATTTGCTGCGACTATAGCAACAATGTTGAGTGGAAGAACCACAACAACAACAACAACAACAACAACAACAACTGCAAGAGAATTGCAATGAGTTTGTTTGTTTTCCATAGCCAAATAAACCAAATATTCAGACAACGAAAACCGAAAAATTTTTAAAATTTTATTCCAGCCTGCCTCAAAATTGTTTACCAATGCTGCTTCTTATTCGTCTTCTTCTCTCCAACTTATCGCTGGCAATGCAGATAGTTGGTTTCTGTTTATTGTGATAAATTGCACTTTGTCTTACTGTACTGTTTTGCAGACGTTCTTTATCCCAAGTTCCTTACTGGTCAATCCGTTTGTCAACTGCAACAAGTGCAGTTCCAAAGTTGCATGCAAAATTGCAAGGAATTCCCAAAAAAATCTGACCGCTAATGTAAGAAGAATTTGAATTCGGTTTGAGGTGACGCTAAAGTTCGTCTTTGCAAAAGGAGTTGGAATTTTTTCGAACTGATATGTATATCAGTATAAATACTATTGATTTTAACTGTCTTTAGATCGTTTCATAGATACATATATAATTACATTATTTCTTATGTTTTTAGGTTTTTAGAGAGGTTTTTTTTTTATCGAATAGTAGCAAGTTAGGAAAATCACGACTTTGGTATTTGCAGTCTCAAAAAATTATTTACGAATAATTAAATACAAGAATTATTTTCAGATTTCAGGTCGTTTTTTTTTAAATTATAGACCAGACATGTTCGCGGACCAATATAAATTACTGTGCAGATTGGGGGGCCGCAGAAACAAGCACATATATTCATGGCCTTATTGGAGAAAAAAAAGTGCTAAATTTTATTTACTCATAATTAATTTTTTTATTTATTTCTATTTGAGCCAGTGTACTTGAGCACTTTTACTCTTTCTTAACTCGAGGTATTTTTAAAACTCCTCTTTACGCCTTAACCGGATTATTGTTTATCACTTCATCAGACTAAGCAATAATTGACCTCAGATCTGCATACCTCGCCGAGGAGCATGTAACCATTCTGAGATTTGATAACGCGGTGGTAGTAAATCTGTCAGTTTTCGCAAATAATTTCAGGGCTCTATCCTTTATGTATTTTTTGATGGGACCTGAGAATTTCATACGTCCTAATGTACCCTGGTACTTTGCAAAGTCTTCTCAGAGCCTGACTTTGTGCAATTTCTAGCTGGCGAGTAGTAGTGTTTGAAACTTTGCTAAACGCTACACAACCATATAGAAGTGACGGACGAATTATTTGGTTATATATTAGTTTCCTGTTCTTAGCATTGAAATTTTCATTTCTGAATAGTGGTTGGAGGTGATGAAGAATTTTGGCACAGCTAATTCTTTTCAGTTGAACATGTTTAAGCCATGTGAATCGTTTGTCCAACGTGATACCGAGATATTGAACGCTATCCGTTCAGTTTATTATCATATCACCCACTCTCTCTCTCGACAGATTTCGTCTCCACTTACGCATTATAAACAGAGTCTTAGTTTTTTCATTATTGATTTTTATTTTTCATTTCTGGAAATACTTCAAAATGAGGTTTATATGCTCTTGAAGTGTGTTGGTTATTGAGAGCACATTTATCTGAGTATAATAATACTTTAATAATTTAATTTTGTCCAAATATATCAAGGAAAAATTTGCGTGATTGTGGTAGATTAGAATCATGTCGCAAGTCGCATGTGGACCGTGGGCCGTGCTTAGGTTTTGACTTTTACATATATATATAAATGTATATGTATATAAGGATAAATTTGAAAATTTCATCGAGACTTTCGGTAATTGCAGCGATATACTCATAATATTGGGTTGATTTTTCATCCATAATGTGGCCTAAGCATACCTCTTTTAGTTCCATTTTCTTCAAATTTTTTCATAGTTGCAAACAATATGTTTAGATAGACAATTAAGTCTATGATAAACTTTTCATAACGGATATGGTTAAACCAACATGATGCGTTGAGTAAGAATATTTTAACCTAAGATTTAGTTAAAATCTGATCAAATCAACCAAACTATTTTTGTGAGTGTATGTAGAGCTTATTCTAGAATTAATATTTTCATGTAGAACTTATTCTAGAATTAAAGTTTTTATTGTTAAAATGTTTTTTACATTTTCTGCACCTAAACTCAATAAAAAGTCATATCGGATATAGATGTAAAGAAGAAACAAACTATTTGACTAAGTTCCAGTAGTTAATATGCTCAATTACAGTTTTTGTAGTTTCAGATTATAGCTTACCAATATTAAGAATACAAAAAGTATGAAATATGAAAGTATGAAATCATTTTTAGTGTCTGTAGTTATTCATTATAAATAGAAAAATAAAATTAAAAGTGCTTCAGGTGCAAAAAAAATTCCATGGAAATTTGTAATATATGTAGTTGAATTTCAATGCCAATGTCCTTTGAGTTATTAAAAATAAAGTCTTATACGCTTATGCAGCATCTTATATACAGATATGCAGCATTGCAATAATTCGCACAAACAACTTTTCTTGAATTTCATTAATTCAATTGAAAGGCTTTGAAACATTGTTATGGGCGTTACTGGACTTTAAAAATTTACGTTATTTTTCTAGCCGTCAGCATTAAATTGTCTGAGGTTAGGATTGTGCTTATACACTCGTATTAGAAAAAATGTAAACAAAATTCCATTAAGTTTGGTGTCATATTTTACATTGCACCCTACAATTTACTATGAGTAGCAGTTGAGTGAAGATATTCGAAAATAGTTTGGTATGACATGTATTTAGTAGCTGTATTTTTTTCTTCCAGCGTAACAAAAAAATACTCACAACATATGAAAAAAAATATGTGAAGCAACAACAATGCTCTTAAAATCTTCAGAGTTAGGCTTTACTCGCAAAATTAAAAAGTCAGTCTGTTGTGAATGTTCACTGGAAATATGTTGAGTATCTTATTTTACTAATATAAATTCAAATATATAAATAAATAAACTAATTTAAATAACTAAGATAGAAATGGTTAACATTGCCCCTCTAAACATAATACAACATATGTCAAAAAAAAGCATTTAACATATTTTAAAAGTGATGCCAACTTTTTTCAATCAGACTTAATGTTGTTTTTTAACTACTCTGAAAGCAAAAATTACGGCTAACATATACTCAACTATTAAGTAAGATTTACACATATTAAATATATATTCTAATGTGACATTTCCGCAGCTATAATTTTTCTGAAAATTTTTTGTTTAAGATGACCCATGATATCTACATCTAAAACTCTTAAGAACCAGATCCCGTATTTGTGTTTTAATTTGGATCAGATTTATATTTTATGTAGATGGTTTTTAAAGTTTCTATTAAAAAAATGTCATCTAAAATATGCAGAAAGCGAGAAGTTCCAGACATAATTTTCTTCATTGATTAAACATCAGTCATTGCTAGTATTGCTGTGCGTTTTCTTATATTTATGGTAAAAGGATTGCCAACTTGGATGTTGTGCCCACGGTTGCCACTTGAAAATTTTTTTCTGTACCAAAATTGGTTTAAAAAGGTACCATTTCTGTAAAAAAAGGTCCAAAATTTTTCTATTGTCTTTTTATAAGAAAATACAATTTATATAAAATGTACAAAAAGTATAAAACAATACAATATCCACAATAAAGTTGGGTCTCCGAAAATGTACCATTTTTTGAACATGAGTACCAGAGTACCAAACGGAAAAAAAAGTACCAATTTTGGTACTAAAGTACCATAAGTGGCAACCGTGGTTGTGCCTATTTTATTTCTGATTTCTAACTAATAAAATATGTTTTCTCTCTTCACTTCCCTCTATTTGTTCTATTTCTTTTTTACTAACGCTTTTTTCATAGATATACTGATTATATTTAGGTGTGTAGTCTATATATGAATCCAGTTGGACCAATTCTCTTGGACCTCTTTCGTGAGGATAAATAATATTTACGGTAATCTTTAACTTTCTTTTTTAAATTTAAACGAAATATATTATATTAAATTAAAAATAATATATTGTGATAAATTGTAATATTTAATTCTGAATGTTAAAATTTTAAATTTGTGTTAAAAGTAGATCTAATGGTGAAATGTAATATAAACAGCACCATAAAGTCTGTGGTGCACGCAAAAAATTTTGTTTAAAAACGCATGAATGAATATAATCACGGTTGCCACTTATGGTACTTTAGTACCAAAATTGGTACTTTTTTTTCCGTTTGGTACTCTGGTACTCATGTTCAAAAAATGGTACATTTTCGGCGACCCAACTTTAGTGTGGATATTGTATTGTTTTATACTTTTTGTACATTTTATATAAATTGTATTTTTTTATAAAAAGACAATAGAAAAATTTTGGACCTTTTTTTACAGAAATGGTACCTTTTTAAACCAATTTTAGTACAGAAAAAATTTTCAAGTGGCAACCGTGAATATAATATAAAATATCTGAGAGCGAAGGACTTAATAGTTCAGTTCTTTATTCTTATTTACACTTTAAAATTCATTTGAGATTTGAACATTGGTTTAACATAGATATTGCCAGCGTTACGAAGATCTATTTTATTAGTTCAATTTATCCCATATTTAAAAAAAAAAGAAAACCAAAAGAGAAAATGCATTAGAAATATCACTTATTAAATTTTCAATAATAAAGTACTTTCGCTAACGCTTTAAATCTAATCCTAATCCAAGTGTCTGAGAATTATTAACAATGCAATATAAGCCGCTTATAATCATACAGAAAATGCAATAGTAATATAATTTATAAACTTTATTAAACTTTCAATAATGAAGCGCATTCGTTAACACTTTATAGCTATTTTTAATTCAACTGTATGAGAATTATTAACAATTCAATATAAACAAAAAATTTTTTGTATTACTAAAACTGATTGTCAAATATGCTGTTTTTAAAAAATGTTTTAGGTAACATAGGAAACTAACTTTAAATTTAAAAATAATGTAATCTAATCTATTGAATTAGGAGATTGTGCTTTTCTTTTAGTATAGAAGTCCGCCACTCTAACATAATATAATATATTATATTTAAAATAATATATTGTAAATAATATTACATTATATTAATGTACAGTTTATATAAATAAAACAATATAAAAATATATATAATCTTTGTTAGCGTTACGTAGCGAACTGTTACAATGTATAATATATATTCAAAATTTATATATATATATACATATATATATATATAGGTAACTGGAAAAGATGTAGTAAACCAACGTTCATTTTTTTATTAAATTAAATAATAAATAATTGAATGTATATTATTAAATTATTTATTACAATTAATTTTTTTAATACCTATAGCTTGAAGTAATTTATGATCTCTCTTTAAAAAATATCGTAGCACTATATATAAACGTTTTCGTATAAGCTGTACTTTTCATTTAAGACTTGAAGTGTTCTCTTGACCATTTTAGAAAGTTTAGAATAATGTCAGTTAACCTTAAAGATTTTTAGCAGTAGTAAATTTCAACAATAAAATTTTATTATTTATTAATTAATTAATAATATTTTATTATTTATTAGTTAATTAATAAAATTTTATTATTTTTTAATTAATTAACAAAATTTTATTATTTATTAATTAATTAATACAATTTAATTATTTATTAATTAATTATTAAAATTCTATTATTGTAATTTAGTACTGTTCGAAATACCTCGTTATTGAAAACAATAGTTTATAATAAGAATTTAGTTTTTTTTTTGTCAAAATGGATGTTAAAAATCAATTTAAATTTTTTTATTGAAAATATTATTTCATTATTTTATAGAAGATCAAGATAATTAAAAAAACCAATGTTTCTTGTGAATAGTTTTGATTTTGAAGATACAGTCTTAGGTTTTAAACAATTTAAGAACAGTTTGTAATTTGTTATAACTGGTAAATCCTTTCCATCTTAATATTTTCGGCCTCCACTATTAAGATTGTAGTCCGAAATTTAGATTAGATAATGCTATTTCCTGATAACACAGTATGAATGACTTTATTTAAGTCCACCAAGTGGTTAAAATCAATTTAGAGAGGGTTTCCCTCGCTCTTTACTCAAAACTCAGCCATTCCATTAAAGTCGTGTGCTTGTTTAGAACCTTTTGTAATACTTCGTTATTAAAGTTCTTGAACGTATTGAAATGTTGGTGCTTATTGGGCTCAAACACTAAACTACAGTTAGTGTGAATGTGGGCTTAATAAATTAGATATCATAATACTAAACTTTTTCTTATTTGCTACCTATAATATATAACTTCGGATCATCATAATAGCCAATAGAAAACCTTAAGTGAAAGTGTTAATACTTATGCTTTTTCAATCTCCCCCAACTGTCTATAACATGTAGCTATACATTTGTTCCCTAAGTTATTTTGCAATATGAATATTTAATTTTAGAGTATTTACCACAAGTTAATTACCAAATGTTTTATTTGTCATATGTTTTATATGTTAATGTTGAGCCTTTACCGAGTTAGTGCATCTGGGCAC
Source organism: Teleopsis dalmanni (assembly GCF_002237135.1). Classification (NCBI taxonomy): domain Eukaryota; kingdom Metazoa; phylum Arthropoda; class Insecta; order Diptera; family Diopsidae; genus Teleopsis; species Teleopsis dalmanni. The sequence goes on along the minus strand of NC_051847.1, from coordinate 69,417,441 downwards.
TTTTACTCTAGGGGGTTTCTGCAGAGACTCATTCTTCTCACTGACTAATTTATGTATTCCTCAAAAGTTTCGTGATTATTCGATGACTGACCTAACATCTACGAACTGTATCATGCGGCTAGAGATTATTCTGAGATTAGATAATGCTAAGTAGAGCAGCCAACGGAAATGATCATATCTTAATATCATTCACATAAGTTGTTGGAGCTGCAGTGGAAACATGATATTACTTTGATTCTATATATAATAATTCAGTTCCAGAGAGTTAAAATTACCATGTAGATCTCTTTGAGATAAAAAGTGTACAATAATACTGACAACAAGATAGCTTATTTAACTGCTAATTATATATCAAAGCCTCTGTCAGCTCAATGAGGATAGTATCAGATATCTTGAATTATCTTGTTTGACTGCAAATATTTTCATTGAAGTATACTATCATTTTAGAATGCTTTTTAAATATCAAAAAGCATATTTTTATAGTCCATATATATTTTTTGACCGATGTTAGGGTACTTCGACGTAAATCGCGTAAAACTGTATTTTTGTAGCATTTTGTTGATTTCGTTATCATTTTTTTTATGCAAAGGTCGCTAATTGCAATAAAAACAAAATCAACAACATCATCAACAAAAATAATAGCAGCAGCAGCAGCAGCAGCAGCAACAACGGCAACAGTAACAACGAACTGCAATTGAAGTAACAGCAAAATGCTAACAACACTAACAACACTAACAACTGTAGCAAGCGATCATGTTGCATCATTAACTGAAAGTCAGCAACCCAAAGTCTACTCCGCTCGACTATAACAACAATAACAAAAGGAGTTCGCTAGTTGGAACGTTGGAAAAATTTTAACTTCAAAACAAAAAAGTATCTTTTTTATAATATGTAAAGTACAAATTAAAAATAAAAAGATAGTATACGGTGTGGCTGGCTGACTGAGTACCTATTCGGTGTCTGGTCGAATCGTGTTTAGAATTTTTTGAGCGCAAAATAACAGTCATCATCGTTGTTGTTGTTGCTGTTGCTGCTGCTGTTGTTGCTATTGTTGTAGTTTCTGCTGGTTTAAAAAATTGGAAAAGATATAAACAAATAGGAGTAGGGCAGGTCTTCTGGTTTTTGGTATTGTGTAATTCTTAAAGAATTCCGATTGCGCAACTTCATAGAATACTTTTGGCTTGAATCTTATCTCATATGAAGTTAATGAAGTAGTAGTAGTGCTTGTAAGAACTTTTCTTTTTCTTTATATTTGTAATAGTAGAATGTAAAATAAAATAATTTTATATATAGTGTAAATAAAATTTTTATTGTAAAATATATTTTAAACTTTATAAAGTAAAAAATTCATATAGTCATTACACTTTGGTAATTTGTTGCAGTTAATGAAAGATAGAGAACTCCTAAAAACTATCAAAATAAGAAAAACGAGATATTTTGGTCATATCATCCGAGGTTCAAAATATGAATTAATGCAACTGATTGCGGAAGGCAGAATCGAACGCAAACGCGGCATGGGAAGAAAACATGCATCGCTGTGTTCTTGGTTGAGGAACATCCGACACTGGACTGGGTTAAGAACGATTTGAGACTTGGTACATACTACTAAAGACAGAGAGAACTTCAAAAATATTATTTCTGACATATTGTAATTTATATGATTGTATAACAGACAATTTTTAAATAAACAATTAAAGAAGAAGGACAAAATCGCAACGAAAATTACAACTGAGACTTATAAAGTTTGTAAGTACTTCCATAAACTATTTTGAATAGCGTAAGTATACGTATGTACTGAATTACAACAACAAGAATTATTTTTATATTATTTTAATTAATTGAATGTTTGGCTGTCTATACAGCTATTTTAAGTATTGCCAAATACCCATCATCAGTGGTCCTGGAATTATTTCTTATATTTAATTAAACGTAAAAAATTGTTTGAGATCGCAAGTACCAAGTGGCCTGTGATCATAGCAGTTAGACAAGGAGAGCAGAGGAAAGTGGCGAAAAATAACCACCTGTAGAATAGTTAGGATCATGTGTAGACACATATGAGAGGAAAAGTACACAGATATTGTATTGTCTAACCGAAGGAACTGTAGAATATTAATAGGTGTATTGACAGGTCACTGTCTGGTCGCATCACAACGCGCAAAAACGAAACCTATTCACAGCGATGCTTGTAGGAAATGCAACAAGCCGGATGCAAAGGGAACCCTGGAGCATCTACTGTGTAACTGCCCGACTCTTTCGACAACTCGACAAAATTACTTGGGGGCTGTCAGTTTTATAGCTCTGGAACACATACCTCAGGTTTTTGTTGAGATCCTAATAAATTTCGTAATAATACGCGTATCCTAAGCGATGCACACTATCGCTAAAAAATTAAGACTCTGATTTGGTATCGCAATGGAGCTTAATGGTCTACGCGTGACCTTTTTGATATGCCAGCATAACCTGACCTAACCTAACCTAAGTACCAAGTATTTATTTTAAGTATAAGTATTTTTATAAAAATATATTGTTGTCTTTTAATACTCTAACATATGCAATTAATTTAAAAAAAATTTGTTTTTCATAGGTTTTTATATATTTGAAAGCCACAATTAAGATTTCAGTTTGATAATCAATAATAATTTAGAGCTACTCATATACCAAGAAAATATTACTCTGAAAAAAATGAAAAAAATTCTATAAGCTTTTCTTTCCACGTGCAATTGCCGAAGTATATATACTTCTTTAATGTACTTTTAATGTCTAACACTATAAACTTAACTATCTTTTTATAGGTAATAATTAATATGCATTTAAAAGTTTCTGGAGTTTATAACTTAAAAAACAAACATAAAAGATGCCACCTTTGAGACGCAGATATTCTTTTTTGTTTTGTATTAATAAAATTTTCTTGAAAACTAAAAGGCATAAAAATGGAATATATAGACATACATATTTACTCTATGTAAAAAATATTCAGAATATACAGTTTAAAAAACATGCGTAAAAAAAACTGAACTAAAGTGATCAAACCAGGACGGTGCTCACACGAAAAAGCTCTTTGTGACTTTCTTCTGTTCACGAAGCTTTATGGATCATTTCAATATAACCATTAAAGATAATTCGCTGAAGGAGTTAAAGGAAGTCATTAGTTAATAATAATAACAAAGAAAGTTGTAAAAATAGCACTTGAATTAGTTTTCTACTTAGTATTTTCTTTGGATCTGTCTTCCAGCTACTAATACCTATTCGTAGATCAAAAATTAAGTCCATTGAAGGAATTGCCGAAGCTAAAGTCTATTTTAAAGTCGAAGATACATCTTTCTACAAAATGCACATCGTGATTTTAAAGGGCGTTGAAATGAATATCTCCTGAAGATGACTGAAGTAAAATTTTATTTAAAAGTTGTTGTTTCATCAAGCCCACTCAGTATTTGGAAGATTATTTTAATAAAAATCACCTTGCTGAGTCTTATTCGAGCACTTTTAATGAATAAAAACTGATTAACTTCATGTGCGATGTGGTTTAGTGTAAGGAGACTCGAAAATGATGCGAAACTGATTAGAGAACCGTTATAAAAGATTCTTCAAGAAGAGTCGCGGATGGGGTGCCATTTTCTTCTGACAAAAGAATCTTTTTTGATCAGAAATGAGCGCAGTATTTGAAGACAAAGGACTCGAGAAATACTCAAATATGATTAATTATTTCATAAAATGGTGGGTGGGAGCGAATGTATAAAGTGTTGTGTTATATATGTATCTCTACAAAAAGTTTCTATAGACTACTATAGAAACTATAATTTATTTACTTGGAAAAGTGATGTATGTTCAGTACAAGAGCATGCTTATTGCAATAGAAAAATAATGATATGAAGAGTATAGAATTATATATAATTTTCACCTTATATGTTATATTATTTAACTAGTTATATAGAAGGTACTTCTCCTTAGTATCTTCTTTTAGTAAGTGGATTTTTTAATATGATGACATTTAATCAGGTGATAATTAATCTGTTAGTCAACACTGTTTTCTTATAAGGTGATGCTTGATAAATCTTCATGCAAAGACTTGTTTCTGAGCAGGGTTTATTTTATTTATATATGAATATACGAGTATATAGTAGAATTAGAATTAGTATTACCAGTAGTAATAGAGCAAATAGTAGCAATAGAAGTAGCAATGGTAATAATAGTAGTAGAAGTAGTAGTGGAGATAATAGTAATAGTAGTAAAAGTAGTAGTAGGAGTAGTAGTAGTAGTAGTAGCAATATTATTAATACTAGTAATAGTAATAGTAAACGTAGTAGCAGTAGTAATAGTAATAGTATTAGTAGTAATAGTAGTAGTAGTAGTAGTAGTAGTAATAGTATTAGTGGTAGTACTAGTAGTGATAGTAGTGGTAGAAGCAGTAGAAGCAGCAGTAATAGTAGTAGTAGAAGTAATAGTCGTAGTAGTAGTAGTAGTAGTAGTAGTAGTAGTATTAGTAATAGTATTAGTAATAGTACTAGTAGTTATAGTAGTAGTAGAAGCAGTAGAAGCGGCAGTAATAGTAGTAGTAGAAGTAATAGTAGTAGTAGTAGTAGTGGTAGTAGTAGTAGTAGTAGTAGTAGTAGTAGAAGAAGTAGTAATAGTGGTAGTAGTAACCAAAGTAGTGATCGTAGTGGCAACCGTAGTAGTGATCATAGTAGTGACCGTAGTAGTACCGTAGTAGTATAGTGTACAATCGAAATGTGCTGTTATTTGTCTCTTTCCCTAAATTACAAACATCTTGACGAATTTGATATATTTTCATTCAAAACAAAATGATGAGTATAGATTATAGTAAATATGTATGTACGTATAACAAAAATATTTATGAAATCTTTCTTCAATTTCATTTGATTTTCAAAATTAATAGTGGCGATACGCAGTCTGGATTTCTCACCATATGGAATACACGGTGCATTAAATCGGCGTTCAATGACGTTGGCCTGTTTGCTTTTTGATTTAATAGATACTTTTGTTTATTTTAAATATTTAAAATTATTTTTTTTAAAGGTTTATGATTTTCACTGATCATGATCACTTAAAGCGCGTAAAGCACACGCGCAAACCTTTAGATACTAAATGACATATAGTATAATATCTTATGTAGAAGTGTTTATATCGCGCGATTATCGGATGTTGTTTTGATTGATCTATCTGATTTTTTTTCGATTTGTTTTTTAGAACACATGTTTCATTAATGATCAAAACATGTTTTTAGTAGTTATAACAAAAAAAGTCACGGTTTGTGTATGAAACCTGTTAACTAAAATTACATTTTAACAAGTAATGAGTATTAATTAGAATTTCATTAAAGAAAAATACTCGTGCCTAGTATAATAATTTTAATTATAAATTCGGTTTCATTCATATAAATGTTATCTCATATTTTAGTGAGATAAATATTCTGCTTTTATTTATGATATGAATAAGTGAAAACTATTTATAGGTCGTTCACTTCGCCTTCTGAACGTGTCCATATTTTATTACAGCTTTATTTCAAATGATCTGTTTCTAATTCTAGTATATTTATTAATAGTATATTTATATTCATATTTCTGTGTTTTAATTCATTTAACAACTGTTTTGTTTTAAGGTTGATTCAAAGTTAAATATTTATAACACTTATCTTAAAAAATTTTGGCCAAGTCACAAATATCACTGCTTTTATTTGGAAAAGCAATATTGGCAATAATGTATTCCGTAAAGGACACACACTGTAGGTTGAAAAGTATTGGAAATCGCTATGAATTTCAAAAAAATTGAGGTACATAAATCGACCTTGAAGAATAGAGTGTTAGGTTGTTGGATTTAAGGGGTCGAGTATTTATCAATACTATTATTATTATAGTTATACTCACTAGATCATTGCCTTTCAGTAAGATTGTAACCATCCTATACTATTGTATAGGATTCAGTGACAATGTATCCATCCTATTCTATTGTATCTGACCTTACTTATCATTACTGATTGATTTCTTTTTCTTCAGCTATATCTGGGAAAGTCTTTAATTTTTTAAGATCAATTTTTGTAGACCAATTCATTGTAAAATATTTTTCGTTTATATTGCACAAAAGTATTCCGTAAGGATATTAAAAAAAGTCTTCTATATATAATCTATATTCCGGTTCAACTACAGAACCATGCTTGTTTAAAAATGACGAATTATCACTCCAATCACTGTTTTTATATTCGATATGATTTGCTTTTGTTTTCAGAGTATTTCGTGAAGATATGCATAGATAAATAGATAGATAGACAGATTTTGAAAGGATTGGGAACTTATTGTCATTGCATCCTTTGAGAATTAGTGTGAAAAAACCCTCTTTAGTTCCATAGACGAGTAGCAATCAAAAATGCTAGTGGCCTATGTAGCAGTTGTAAAAAATATATACATAAAGCGGAGTCCTCTCCAATTAGACCATCTATGGTTAGATTCACTAGTCCAGTTTACTTGGGATCTCGAAGTGATTTTTGTTTAAACCCATACTTAGCTTCGGCACAAATGGTGCATTTAGGCACTTTTTTTAAGCCAATTCATTCGTCATTTCAATGTAATCAAAACTATTGTGCGAAGGTATCAAGTTCAAGATCATTTAATATCTTTACCTTTAGTACATGCAATAGGAAAGCATACGGTGGTTTTGAAATAAATGAAATAGAAATTTGGAGGGGATTTTACATTGATAAACAAAAAAAGAAGAAATAGAATACAAGCAGATGTTTTTACACATATGTAGACTTAATGAAATCAAGACTACTATCCAAAGAAAGTAAACTACAAATGTACAAGACAATAACAAGACCGGTAGCTATATATGGCTCAGAAACATGGACAATGACGAAGGAGGACGAAGAAGCTTTAAAAATTTTTTAAAGAAAAATAGTTCGCCAAATCTACGTGCCAATCCAAATTGATGCAGAAACTTTTCAAAGACGAACAAATAATGAAATTGAAGAACTGCTTAGAAACGTAAATATAGTGAGATACATTAAGTCGAAAAGATTACAATGGGCTGCTTATGTAATAAAAATGAGGTCGGAGAGAAAGCCGAACCGCATATTCAACGCAAAGCCGATGACAATCAGGCACAGAGGTAGGCCAAGAACAAGATGGGATGAGAACGTGTACGGTGCTGCAAGAACGATTGGAGTACTGAAGTGGAAGAGAGTAGCAGAAAATAGTAACAGATGGAGGCAGATCGTGAGGGAAGCCAAGATTCATACTGGACTGTAGTGCCAAATAAGAAGAAGAAACAAAAAAAAAAATTTTTCATTTTAGTTTTGTTTATCGTGTGTAGAAGTTATTGAGAGTTCTGAAATCTTAATTGGTAAGACTTGGTTTGGTAAGATATATTTTGGTTTTCAAAATATGAATTCCTTTGAATTATTTAATTTATATAAAATATATACTTTTTTTATACTCATTCATTTAATGTTTTATTATCGTAAAGTATATTTTTAATATTTTATATATGTATGGCTTTTTTATTTTAAAATTCTTGAACTTTTGAAGTTTTTGTTGATTGGTTGCACTTTTTAATTTATAGCAACTGCATCCTTTTTATCTTTTTATTGCCGGGTTTTTATTTTGGAAATATTTTTGTTTATGTCTTAATTTAGTATGCAATGCACAACTTATGTGTTCATTAACACCAAAAGTTTTAAAATATTTAAATGTTTTCAAATTAATGTATTTTTAAGCCAACTTTACAGAACAAATTTGAATTTACATACGAAAAAAAATTTGAAGAAAGATAAATTACTGTAATTTATAAAGAAAATACAATGTTTCTTTGATATAGTCGTATATATGTAGGATATATGGAATATTGCCAGAGATATTTTTGTAACTATATTATCTATTAAAATTTTAAAAATAAAATAAGTAACGAAATTGAAAATTAAACCCTAAACTTTTGATTATTGAACCCTATTACAAACAGAAAGGGGGATAAATTTATTTAACTAACTCTTATTGACTTAAGTCAATATTGAAAGTTTTAATATTTTAGTATTACCATATAGAATTAATAAGTTACTATATAGAATTAAATAAACATAAAAATAAATAAATAAAAAATATAAGTATATTAAGGCCGTGTGCGAATTCGAGTAAATTGAGGGAAATAGTAAATTATGTCGATATGGCAGCGAATGTTGGTATTTACCAGAGTTTCGAGTAGGGTAAATTAGATAAAAATTATGTAAATCACATATTACCATTGTGAAAATTTTATAGGATGTGTAATAAATAAATAAATAAATTTGATTTTTAATAAATAAGTGCAATAAATAAATAAATAAATATTTATATAAGTGCAGTGCAAAAAACCCCTAAATTTCAATTTACTTCACCTCAATTTACTCGAACTCGCACACGGCCTAAATAATAATTAAATAAATAAATCAATAAATGAATAAATTAAAAACTAATAAGTAATAAGTAAACAAATATATAATTAATGAAATAAAAATTTATATAAATAAATCAATGAATAATAAAATAATTAAACAAATAAAATGAATAAATAAAATAACTGAACAACAGAACAAAATGAAATTCATAAATATGTTAATTAATAAATTAATAAACAAATATATAAATATATATAATATATATAAACAAGTAAATAGATAATTTAAAATAAATAAGTAAATATATAAATTAACAAAAAAAATATTATAATAAAATAAATAAATATTTCATTTAATAATTAAATCAATAAATAAATAAATTAATCCATAAATAAGTAAATAAATAAATTAAATAAGTAATAAATAATTAAATAATAAAATCATTCAATATAAAAATAATTAAAAAAATATATAAATTATTAAATAAAACATTAACTACATGAAGAAATAGATACTAATAGATTTTGGAGAATTTCGTAACGCTATCAGAAACTTATATAACATAAGTCTCACAGAATTTTGAAGAAAAATTATTTGGTTGAAGTAATGTCGGTAATTAGAAATAAGAAATACACAACATTCGTTATACAGGGATTATCAGATCATTAGGACGGGGGATATCTTAAAACAAGTGCCTTAGGGTAGATGCATATAAATAAAATTAAAAGTACATACAAATAGAAGCGGTACGGCATGGGACATACTATAAGAATGATGGGAACGATTTTAATAAGGTAATACAAGTGAATAAGGTAAAGTAGGGTACAGTGCTCTCAAAATCCTTTCTAGTTTCATTTAAACTAAACTATAAGGGAACGATTTAAATAAGGTAATACAAGTGGATGGGATAAATTATGGTACGGTGGTCTCAAAATCCTTTCTAGTTTTGTCCATCTAATTTAACCATTAAAAATATAGTTTAAACTAAACTATAGATATTTAAATTGATTTTTGCAGTGATTGGAAATTTTTCAATCGAAATTGCTCATATGGACTTTCAACCTTAAATAATTGGTTTGTATGAAACTAAATAAAATCAATTAAGAATCATGAAAAGAGCTCCGATACTGAACTTTGGGTTGAATTATCAGCTCACAAAACTGAGAAATTATTTTAGAATTTATTCTGGAACATTTAGGAGGATTTATAGGTGAGACGATGAGACTGTAAAAAATTTGTTGAGATCGCTTGCAATAATTGCTACCGCTGCAAATTATACTTAACACCTTATGATTTCGAAGTTTTCTAATATGACTTGTTTTCTTATAGTTTTTAAGAAACATTGTCAATTAGTTAACCCTGATGACTAATTGACAGCAAAAAAGGACAAAATCTGAAACCTCAGTATTTTTCTTGCTCTCTGAAAATTTTAAATTATTATTTAAAGTATTAATTTGATCAACATTAACCTAAGGATGTGAGAACTCGATTGTAACATTTAGATATACAAAAGATGTTAATAGATCAACAAATAGTATTTTCTAAGTAGAATTATAGGTCTAATAAAAGTAGATAATTTATTAGATTAGTAGACCTTTTATTTTTCGCAGAGCTTGCCTTTTTATTCAAGTAACACTCAGGGTATTACTCTATATGCGAAAATGAGAGTCTAATTTTAAAAAAATAAAAGAGATTATTTCTGGAAAATCAACAAATAATTCGAAGACTTCCATAATAAAATATCTCTATCTTTTCAGCTTTATGCAAGAATATGTTTAATCGCTTTATTTATTTCTTCTTATGATAATAGAAGAAGAAGAAAAGAATTCTTCTTCTTGTGTGTCTGTAATAGATCCTAAAGACTAAAATTGGTGGGCTATATCACGATGATGTGAAATTTGGTGGTTAGAAAAATTTTTTTCATTATAACGGGAAGAATTAGATAAGTTGGAAGAACTCAAGCGTGAAGAGCAGATAAAGTTGTGTCAGAATTCGGGAGTCCTGATTTGCTAAATTAGAAAGTCGGTCAAACTGAATTTTAGGAGTACCACCAACTATGCAGATATTGATTTAAGCTTTTATTCTTATTTTTAAATCAAAATACTTTTATTTAATAATATGAAGTTTAAATTTACAGCTATTCTACTTTTTAACCTACCTGTTATTTTTTTAGTTGATTCAAATAAATTTTAACCTATAATAACTAAAACATTAAACTTAAAAATCCTTCTTAAAGTACAGAAAGCGCAACTAAATTCTTTCACATTTCTTCTATATTGAATTTTCCTTTCTAAAATATAAGAGGAAAATTTTTATAGATTGAAAAGTGGTTCAAAGCCACTGTGGTTCTTTTCTATTAACTCATTTATGTTATTTTTAGAAAGGTAAGAGTCTTAAATAGTTAACTTCGATAGTACCAAGTGGTTATAGATAATAAATTTTTCACTCAACTGAATTACCTTAGCAAGTTAGTGACCGACGGGAAAATTATAGACACTAAAGAATACCTCAAATATTCTCATGCAAAGAGTTGATGCAAAGGGATTACTTTTACACAATTTATTTATTTATTATATAAATATATTTAAATAATATATTTATTATATAATAAAAAAATTTATTTTTATTTTTTTTTTAGTTTTTATTTTATTTATATTAAAAAAAATTTTTTTTATTTTATTTATATTTTATTATTATTTATTTAATTTTATTTAATTTTAGTTTTATTTTTAATTAATTTCATTTAAATGTTACTTTATTTAATTTTTATTTTACTTTTATTTTATTTATTTTTTTATTTTAATTTTAATGTTATTCTATTTTTATTTTGTTTGTTGTATTTGATTTTTATTTTATTTTTATTATATTTTCATTATATTTTTACTTCAAGTTTATTTTATTTTATTATATTTTTATTTTATTTTTATTTTATTCTATTTTTATTTTATATTTATTTAATTTTTATTTTTATTTTATTTCATTTTATTTTTAGATTAGTTCATTTTATTTTGGAAAATGAAAAATATTGGGGAAAACGCATCAAAAGTTTATTAATTCAAACAGTAGACTTAATGGTTTTGAAAACTAATTTTGATAGAATCATTTCTAAAATAAAGTTCACTGGCGATTAATTTAAAAACTAACAAATTCTAGTTTACTTTAATTTAGTAAATTTGTTTTAAAAATTTCCAATTAATAATTAATTTAGATTTTTTATTAATAACACAACGGACTAATTATTCAATTAGTTAATTAATTATTCAATTAATTATTGCTGGTTTTAATATTTTGTTGAAGTATCTAAATTTGATCTTTCGACTATTGACCATCTCCGAATAACGGATAATTTTCCGTTATGTATTTTCCTTTCTATTTTTATATCCTTTTTTGGTTTTTATATATAATATTTTATAATATCTTTATAATATATTCATTATATGAAAGTATTTATTAATTTCATAATATTATTGATCTCCCCGAAAATGATTATTGACGATAGTTCAAATATAAAAATTATATTTAACTATTAAAAATAATCATTTTAATTGACTGTTCTGTTAACCCATTGTGTAAGTTGTATTGGTGTTTCTAATGATCCGCTTAGACCTAATGGCCCATTGTTTTATTATCTTTAAATCTTTATATAAGTAATAAAGATGAGATTAAAAAAATGCAACAAAAATATTGTGGTTTTTTATTATCAACGGGTTAACATTATGGGACTATAGGACTAAGTGGATCCTTAGGGTAACCGGTAAAAACCTACACAACGGATTAATTGGTTACTTAAATTTTGCACAGTTTATATTTATATATATTATATTAAGAAAACAACTTTTTATTTTTATTTCTTTTTTTTTATAATAATTAAAATTACATTTTAAACTTTGAGTGACAATTTTAAAAGTTAGACTTTAAGGACTTCAACATAACAAGTGTAAATATTAGAAATCAGTGAAATAATTTTAAAAAATTTTTAATAAATATATTGTACATATTTTATTAATAATATTCATTCTATTCAAATTATTATTATTTTTACTAAAAATATATATTTATTTTTTAATTATTTTCATATTTAATCATTAAAAGGTTTAATTTATATAATTTAAAAAATTAAAGAACATGTTTTAAATAATATAAATTTTTACAAATTAAAGAATTTATATTGTATATAATTCTATATTATTTTATAATTTATACAATATATATGTGGAGTTGAGGATGCTCCACTGGGAGTTGAGGATGACAGAAGGTATGTAAATTATATTTTAAGTTAAATAAAAAGGTTGCAGATTATATTTTGTATATAACAAAATTATTATTCTGGTCAGTATAGGATATATATTAAGAAGGATATATATTAAATAATAATAGTTCAAAATATACTTCCTTTGAAAAATTGTAAAAACAATTTCTTGATTTAATTATAATAATTATTAATCTAAGAAAATGGTCAAATAAGTTTTATATTCCCCTTTTCTTTTATATGAACTTAAGTAAATATTTATTAATTATATTTTTATAAAATAAAGAAAAATTTACCATTTTGAGAGATAATAAATATTTGACAGTTTTTTAAAAATATGATTTTATTAGTTATTATTTTATTAGTTTATTGCATTCTTTTCATTAGATGTTTTAAAATTAATTAATTTTTTTTGAAACTTTTGAATTAATATTTAAATGTTTTAAATATTATTATTTTAATTATTTTTATAATTTATATTATTTAAACGATTTTAAAAATGTATTTTATTTATTTTGTTGATAATAAAATAATAACAAACTTCATTGAAATTTTTTTTGAAACTTTCGTTCACTTTTTTATATGTTTAAATTAATTAATTAATTATAAAAATATATATTCTCAAAAATATGAAAATAAATTTTAGTGGAATTGAAAACAGTTTTCGAAAATTATTAAAAACACTTGCACATATTTTTGAATCACTGACAATAAGTCATTTGCACTTTTCAAAGGCATCAAATTTCTTAACAAAAAAAAAAAAATTCTACAACTTTTTGTTTATTTAAATTGAATTTTGCCGTTTATTAACTGCAATTCGTCCGCTTCGTTTGATGGTCGCATACAAACTGAAATTTCAAAATCACAAATATTCGCTGGTAAAGAAAAGATAAATTTCCACTAACACGATGTTGATGACGACAGCGACGACTTTTGTTGCTAGTCGTTGCAGTAGTGTTATTATTGTTGCTGCAGTCTCGTGTGTTGTGCTTAGTGCGCTTTACACAACACAACAAAACTAATAAGCAGCCAATTAATAAGAGTTGAAGCACATAAACAATAATTATCAACATTTCACTGTTATTTGTTTGCTTTAGTTTAGAGAAGAAATTTTAGAAGAATTTTTAGGATTTGTGAATAAAAGCAATGAAAATCACTATATATTGAATTGAACTCCTTTGATTACTTTATGCTGATTGTTGCTGAACGTCAGCGCGCAACATGTTGTTGCAACATTTTTCTGTTTTGATTTTATGGCGGGAAAAGGTACTTCCGGTTTTTAAGCAAGTGTTGCGCTTTTTCATATGTTGTAGAAACATGCTGACAACAAATATGTTGCAGCACGTGACAGGAAAGAAAATAGATATAAGCCGATAAATAAAAGAAAAAAAAAAAATAAATTCATTTGAAAAAAATATACAGTGTAAAAAAAATTGTAAATATTTTTAATTAAAAAATTATATTTGCTTTAATAATTTAAAGTATCTGAACTGTCAAGCTATTAGACTTTTAGCACTATCTTCAAAACGTTAGTATTAGGATTTAGTTGACATAGCGGAAGGGGTCTTTCTTCGAAGTATGTAGTACCAGGCTCCGCTTTGTTAAGCTTTGGTGTATTCGCAGGATTTTTATGATGATAATGTATAATGGATATATATAGTCATTATAAAGTTTCGTTCATTAATACCGCTAATGAGTAGAATTAACCATACCATAAAGTTTTCATATAAATGAGCTCATTAGAAATAAATCAAATGATTTATTGAACCTTAAAAATAAGTTTCACACAAGATTAATCACCAAAATTTGAAATATCTGTCATATGTTTTATATGCAAAATGTAATATGAATAAATCTATTTCACATGCATAAACGAGCTTATGCCGATAGAAACGACTAAATCTTGTTTTATTAACAGAAGTAGTTTTAGCTGCATTGGAAATATGATATTAGGCTAGGTTAGGTTATACCAGCGATCCTCTGGGGATCCACTTAAGCTTATTGACTCATTGTGTTACCGTATTTAGAGGAAAAGCAGGATTTAAAATTAACTAGAACCTTTGGTGAAGTGTAGAATGCTGTTTAGTGGGAGATCTTTTAATTGATCAAGATCCTCAAGAAAGGCGGCTTCTAAAGTGTTGAGTCGCCGCCGTGCATGAGCTGGGCAAAGACAGAATAGATGAGAGGCACTTTTATCAAACATCATATTAGTGGTTAGAAAAAATAAAGTATATTTTTGTCTATGAAAGTTTTTATTTGATTTACAGATTTTATTTATTATAAGAGATAGGTTAGGTTAATCAGGTGGTATGTAAATCTCACAAAAACCAATTGGTCCTTAACAATACCATTAAGAGTTAAACCTCTAAATCGATTTCAGTAGTAGGCGCTCTTGTGAATTTATGGAGTGAATATCCAATCTTAAGACAAATACATCAAGCATTTCTATCAAATTTGATTAACATTTCAATTTTAGATCAGACTTTAGTATGAATGGAATGTGTGGTGTAATGTGAGTACACTTGCACCATACTATTAGTGCGATTATTGTAAAATTTAAATGGTTATAAATTATATATCATATTTCTATTAAGTCTAAATAAATAATCTTATAAAGAAGTACTTTGATTATATATAGTCCTAGACAAAAATATTTACACAACGAACATTTTTGTGCATATTGCACTAAAACAGGTTTTTGTTGTTGTGGGAGGTAAATTGCAAAAGAAATTTTTATTGTCACTTACCTGTATCTATGCAGATCCAAATAAAAAAATAATTGGGTAGATAAATGAGCTGATGCTTATTAGTTGTCAAAAGTATTTATTTACATTTTTTTTTGTTTAAATAGTGGCCTAGCCAGTATTGACGGCCAGGAAGGTTTTACTGTGTGTTTGATGGGATTGATAGGGAATCATCTACTATAAGCTGTTCCTCTACGACAAAATTCTTAACTCGGAACTGTACTGTCTGTCTGAACAATAGAACCGTCTAACGAAAGCAATCACTCAGAAACGGTCAGCTTTGGACAATAGGAGAGGAATTGTATTTTATTAGGACAATACCAGGCCATAGACATCGATAATGACTTGTTAAAACCTATGGGAGCTTGATTGGGAAGTTTTTATGCATCCACTTTATAGTTTAGATCTGGCACTAAGTGATAACCATCTGTTGCTGTTTATGGCGCACGATGGATGATTGTCTTAAGAGAGGCTTGTGAAAATCTACTGTCGCAATTGACTGTTCTGGTCCC
This sequence comes from Teleopsis dalmanni, assembly GCF_002237135.1. Lineage (NCBI taxonomy): Eukaryota > Metazoa > Arthropoda > Insecta > Diptera > Diopsidae > Teleopsis > Teleopsis dalmanni. The sequence continues at coordinate 69,401,556 of NC_051847.1, read as the reverse complement.
TATAGGCAAACTTCTGTAAGAAAGACATAATGAAATTATCTCCAAAATGACAACAAATTATTATTAACAAAACGACGTACATTTGATCATTGTAACTATGGTAAATGAGTTCTCGATTTCAAGCAAAACTAATGGATTTATTTTTTGCTACGATCACCTATTATAAGTGTCTACTGAATTGGATTGGAAATCTGTATTGGATTGCATGAAATAACCTCATTTATTGTTTTACTGCACTTAATAAATTTGCTTAAATCTTCTAAGATTATTCAAATGGATTAAAACGAAACAATAGGAAATGTTAGCGGAATTCTTCTAAACAAAATGAAAGTAATTGATGGGAAAATTTATTTCAATAATAATGAAAAAATCAATGAAAATGTTGAATAAAAATTTTATTTATTCAATGATAAAAATCAAGAGATTTTGTGACAAAATGGAAATAATTCTTAAATCAAGATTTATGGCAATCAATTTAATGACAAAGAGATAGATAGATAGATAGATAGATAGATAGATAGATAGATAGATAGATAGATATGTACGATATATCTATGTAAGAATAATATTGGGATTAATTAAAGATTTTATTTTTGTATTTATGAATATAAGTTTGCAATTTTTTAATTGAGTAAAGATTCTTTTCAAAGTCAAAATCGTGATAAGACGATATAGTAAATTTAATGCTAAAGTATCTATTGTTTCACGCAAAAATGCTGCAAAAACAATGAAATTGCAAACATGCACGTTGCAATTCAATGCGTCAGCTAACGAGACAATGGTGGGGAAAAGTTGTTGTAGCCGCACAAAATAACAAGAAAATAACAACAAAGTCATAATTTAGATCTAATTGCGAGATATTTAAGTAGCAATAATAATAATAGTAAAACTCACGAGAGACAACATCTATAAGGCGTTTAACTCATGATGAAAGCAAGTGGCACACGTTGGTTAAAGATCGGTTGTCTGCAATTCAATGCAAGCCAATGCAAGCCAATGCAAGGTAATGCAAGGCAATACAAGGCAATATAAGACTACATAAAAACCAGCCACAAGATGGAGCAAGCTATTGCTTATTAACCCTAAATGAGTGAATTTGAGGATGATTGGTGCACAGGATATGCTGTATCAATAAACGAATAAAAACATCGTTGCAAACAGTCGAAACAACAAAACAGAGATGATCTGTTGTTGTTGTGTGTGCCATAAATTTTTTAACAGTCGGATGGACATGCAGACGCAGACGCAGACATACGTATGGACAGCTAGACGTATGCCTAAATGTACTGACGTTTGCACAGACATGACTATAGACCTATTCGTACATATATAATCGCTGTGTCCCGCTGTTAAATTGCCACTTCGTGTTGCACACATTTACACTTTAATGCATTTTATATACTGCCAAGTTCACTCTTCCCAGATTCTTCCTATTAAAATGTTGTCAATTACTGCAAGGAATTTTATTGGGCATTTGCGTGCTCCTCACATATTAAATGGAATGATTCGTTGATAGCGTTTTCTCTACAAATAAACAAACGGCAAATAACACAAACTACTTCTGTTGTTGCATTTTTTTCCATCTCTTGCACTTTTTTCCCCTCTTCCACTTATTAGTATTGTTTTTGCTGAGGTTGCACTAACTAATGATACTGCCAACTTGGAAATAATGAATGAATCTGCCACTTTCAGTTGAATTTATTGAAAACTGCATCTAATGAGATACTTTGTAGATTTGTTTAGTTAACAAACAAAAACAATTTTTGTTATTGTTGTTATTTTTGTTGTTGTTGTTGTTGTGTGTGTTAGCTTGTTGCATGCTACAAAAAGTTTTGATAGAATTTAGTTGCATTTTGTGAAAAAAGCATTGTCTAATTGCAGCAAATGTTTTTTAAACTTCTTACTAAATCCCGCACAACATGCAACTACTAATTCGAGATATTTTCTTGTAGATAAAACGGAAGCAGTTGCTTTCGATTGAGGAAATTCTGTAAATGCATTATTGCAATTACTGCGGAACTCTGAGCTACAAAATGTTTTACAAACTAATTACTTAATAATGCTAGCATTTCAGGCATTCCATAAAATCAAATAACTCAGTCGTAACTTAAGTCTCAATGCTGGCTTTAGTCATGCTTAAGCCATCTACTTTGCGGATTTCAATCAGTTTTGAGATGCATTTTGTGATTGTGTAAATGGCCCTTAGTATCTGTTTTACTATATGTTTAGTAACGAATACCATCACATCGGTACCTACAGTGAATTTGAGGTCAAAATTATAAAAAAAACAAAACAACTGGTTGCTAATATATTGAAACCACATAATAAAACTTATAAATTTATAGGAAAGAAAAAAATTGCCTAACCGAGAGTGGTTACTTAAATAAATTGCATAGGTCATAGGTAGATTTTACTATAAATCTTCGAAAATATATAAAGATTTTTTAATACGAAAGTAACATAATCAGCAACCGCGGTCTATTAGGAGTAGCTGTCAGTTGGTAACAAACAAATTTATACATCAGAGACAGACTTTATTATACATAATCGAAAATATATAAAGTTTTTTTAATACGTAAGTAAGTAAAGTCGATTAAAGGTCTTTAAGTAGCAGCAATCAACAAAGAAAAGTTGCTGCTAACAAAAGAATTTATAGGTCACAGATAGACTTTACTATATATCTTCGAAAATATATAAAGTTTTTTGAATACGAAAGTAATATAATAAGTAAGAAGGGTCTATTAGCAGTAGCTGTCAGTTTTAGCAACTGAAGGTCAGAGTCAGACTTTATTATATTTGATCAAAAATGTATAAAGTTTTTTAATATGAAAGTCAGTACAGTCTAATCGAGATCTTTAAGTAGCAACTATCATTTCCTATTAACAAACAAATTTATAGCTGAGAGATAGACTTTACTATATATCTTCGAAAATAATACAAAGAATCAGCTTCTTACTCTTCTTCTCTGAGCAGATTTCATTGTATTCATATTAATTTCATTTATGTGGACGTTTAAAAAAAAATTTGTATTTTTTAGAGGCTATCGAGCAGCGATCATATATTTACACATGAAGGCAGTCTGAAGAAGAAGATACAGCCCTAAAAAAATGCTTAAGCATTACTTAAGCGCCATCTCCCTCTCTCAAAAACTGATAGAATGACTATTTTCATACATATATAAATATATATATATGGAATAAAAATTTGTCATTCATAATTATGATTTGGATTATGGCTTTCAACATGTTTTCTAGTATTCAATAACTTTAAATAGCGCAGATTAATTGTATTTTATGGAAAAATGGTTGGAGCGAGACAGAGAGAAGTGAACATACAGACCAATTTACCAGACCGAAAATACCTCATTGTATTGAAAATAGGTTTCTTTCACACAATATGTGCACATTAGCATATATAGATCGCTATCGATCTATTTCGGGCATACATTACCCTCAAAGAACATTTGTGCAATATGCAGTTTTGGTTTCTGACTCAGATTTATTGGGAGACGGTTTAGCTCAATGTGTCAGTGATGGTTACACCAATTGCAACATTGAAAGTAAAAAATTTCAAATATATTTTTAGATAAGTTATTACTCGCTTATATGTAGAAAAACACTTTACGAAGTTTAATGATTTAGGGCACTAAGCTTAGCCCTAATGCTAAGCCACTGCTTTCTTTTTCGAGAATAACGCTTTTGCAAAAGAACCCTCTTTTGACCTGCTGTTATTAAATTCCAATGTTAATATTATTTATATTTAGACAAAATCATTGGCATTATATTTAAAGTAACTTTATTAGTCCATTTAGTTTCTTTAATATCATTATAACCGATTATGTGTAATTATCTCAAGTCTATTTGGGATTCAGTAATTTGTGATTGCATATAAATATTTTGGCAGTTTTTCATTAAAGAACTATTTGTGTACTCTCTTATCGTTTATTGTCGAAACTCGTCTAACCCAACAAAGAAAACTTCATTATGAATTAAATACGTGCTTTATATAATGTTTCATGATATTGATATTGTCCAACGATTTCGCTACTTCATTGAAGTCATGAAGATGAAAGATGTTGTTCTAACGGAAAAAATGTTTTAACAGAGGAAGAAGAAATACAAAAAGTTTCCGGTGGAATGATGGATGATATTGTACCAGCGAAAAAAAAAGTTTGAAGTAGCATTCGAAGGAAGATGAAGGACTGCATCATTATTCCGGTGGTGTGATGAAATTGTTGAAGAATGGATGTTGTTGCAACAAAAAACTGTTTGAAGCGACACTCGGAGTATGACGCAAGGAACGACCATGTTATAAAAGGAGCGATCAAATTAGTAAAACATGGAAAATGTTGTTCGAGAAAAATAAGCATTTGAAACAGTAGTTGGAAGTAGACGTGAAGCACTGAAGATGTTACACCAGAATAATAAGCATCTAAAGCAGCAATCGGAGAGTGACGTGTAGTAAACCATATTCCGGTGGAGTGATCAAATTGCTAGAGTATGGAAGCGACTCTATTTGTTTCAGGAAAAAAAAGAGTTTGAAGCGCTTCTCCGAGGAGGACGCAAGGAAAGACTATGTTATCAGTAGAGTGTTCAAACTGATGGAGCAGGGAAGATGTTATTACAGAAAAATAAACATTTAAAGCAGCAATCAGAGGAAGACGTAGGGTAAACCATATTCCGGTGGAGTGATCAAATTGATAGATAATGAAAGATGTTTCTTCAGCGAAAAAAGTATTTATAGCTTCATATATATATGAGGAAGATATAGGAGAAGATTTAACCACAAAAAGAATAATTTAATGGAGCAATTATTACAACTTATGGTATGTACGAAGAGAGCACCTGGAGAGAAGTGGTGTCTTGCGTAGAAACCATAATATCTGGGTTGCTTTGAATAATTTGGTAAGAAAGTAAGCAAGTAAGTCAAAACTAGTTGTTTATTGTAATTTCTAACGTTTGTAACGTCTTACTGGATGTCTAATATTAAAACTTTTGGACATGATAGATTCTTAAGAATTTTTTAAATGTTTTTATTTTATTTTTTTTTAATTTTTTAAAAATATTATTAAGAGTTTGTGAGTGGTTTGGAATGCAGTTAATTAGTTTTAACTATTAATATGTGGCAACTTGATATTGTTACAACAAATTTAACCATTAGTTAAGAAATTCCAGATTAGCAGGTATTAAGGTTAAGTAATGGTTTCGTTGGCGATTTTGCGTCGGTGTTGTATGTACAAAAAATTCAAAATAAATAGAATTGAAATTTTCAAAATAGAAGAAAAACGTGGCGAATTCAGAATTTTACATTTTCATTATTTAAATTGCCAGAGACTGCAATTGAAAACCGTTTGCAACTAACTAAACTTGTTGATAGATGTTTGCTGTTTGCTGTTTGCAGGTTGTTAGCCGCTGACGTTTGTTGTTATTGCTCGGACAGTTTACATTGTTGACGTGTATACATTTTAATTAAGTTGCACATTCAAATGCAAATCAAGCTCAATTTAAGTTGGATTCACGTACAAACATTCGAACTTACAGTGCATTACAGTGCATTACAGTGCAGTCAAAGTAGTCACATGCTTGCTTATTGGTCTATAAGACGTATAATGCAGATTGTATGGCATCAGTTGATATTATCAGTTCGGATTTGGTAACAAGTAAATTACGAGCTTGTTAAATGAATTTAATCGGATTTACGCTACTGCAACAGTTGCAGTTGCTCTTGGCTATGTGTGGTTGTTGTTGCTGTTGTTGTAGTTGTTTGTTATCTTTGCATTTCTGTTGCTGCTGTTGACACATTGTCACAATGACAACATTGTCTAACCGCAATGACACAGTCACACACAATCAATCGATCAATCAATCAAATTTGTGCACTGTAACTTTATTTGATTCTTGGCCAAGTTAATTAGCAGGTATTTTATATAAACAAAGGTATGAGTTAGATTTTGCATATAGAATTCAATACCCAGCAATTGCAGCTCGACATGTTTCACGACAGACTGAACCACAATGGCTAGCATGCAGGCAGGCACTGAAATCAATTGCATATCAAATTTGGACTTTGCTGTCTGTGTGGACTAGAAGTGCTGTCTGTTGACTGCTGTGGTAATCCACAAAAAACCAAAACACAAAAAAAAACAAAAAAAAAAACAAAAACCAAAGCAATCTGAAAAGTCGAAGCCAATTTATGCATGGGGAGAACATGTTCCAGTCCTCAGTCCGCAGTACATGACACATGCCGCTCGCAATGTCTGCTCTGTCTATTCTGTCTTCTCTGATCGATTATAAATCTATGAGTAATTAACCAAGTCAATTTGAATTTGTTTTACAATTGCTGCCGCTTGCATGCCAATTACCGACTCACAATGCAATTTTATTTGTTTATACATTATTTATTCTATATTTTTTTTTTATTTTTTTTTCTAATAAGCTTTAAGTAAATATCAAATTTGCTAAATTAACAAAATCAAGCAGAAAAAAGTGGTTTACACTTTTTTTGCACAATTTTAGCACATTTCTGCATTTTTCACATTGCACTCTAATAGCGCAAATAAATACTTACAACTGCTCAGATATAAATATTCGAAAATATATACGAGCAGATACATAGACGTCTGTATGTCCATTGTTTACACACGAGTGTTTTTCAGTTTTCGTTGTTCATGGAAAATCGGAAATTGCACTAATTTGCATGGCATTTAAGTAGCATGTCATGGTTTAAAATTACTCTGGCCTAGTTCCAGTGTAGTCAAGTGGATGAATAACAAACGCGTTGAATTAATTGAACCACAATAATACAAAAGCAATAGATTAAAGAGGTATCTTAAATGACTTCCGCGGGTGAGCTTTGGGGTGGCATACATACTGCTATTTAATTACAGGATTTAAAATTTTCAGCTCAAATTATTTTGCTATTTAATTTATAATCATAAGTAGGTAATATATATTTAAAATTTAAAAGAAAAAATTAAACAAAACTGTAGTACATTAGGATGAATCACATTCTCAGGGACCTAAAGATTGATCCCATCAAAAAATATATAAAGAATAGAGCTCTGAAATTATTTACGAAAACTGAGAGACTTACCAACACGTTACCAACGCGTTATCAAATCTCAGAATGGTTACAGGCTCTTCGGGGAGGTATGTAGATCTGAGGTTTATTATTGCTTAGTCGGATGAAATGATAAACAATAATACAGTCAAGGCGTAAAGAGGGGTTTTGAAAATACCTCGAGTTAAAAAAGAATAAAAGTGCTCAAGTGCACTAGCTCAAACAGCTTCAACATAATAATAATAAGGAAATATATGAAAGTATTAGGTGGGTTGATAATGACCTGACTTTACAACAGCTGGGAACAACAGAACAAAATCAATTACAGGAGATAATATTTTTCAGGTTTTCTTGATCATAATTAGAGAACTTGTAGAATAATATTTGCATAGGTTCTTTGTAAAATTGTACCCAAAAAATGAGTTTTACATATCGTTAGTAAAAATATGCATAACAGATGTTTCTGCAAAAAGAATTGCTTTGAAATAAAAATAGGTAACCTCAAGAATTAACTTTCTAAATGAAGCTATAGTTTATAAGCTCGTTCTAATTTAAGTATGGTAAGTGCTTTGGTTAGTGTCACTAATTCAATAAAAAAGTGAGAAAAACTTGGAACTTGAGCTGCCTATGTATGAGCTTTTATATTTTCCACAATAATCTCTAGTTACATTTTTGCGACTGTTCGGCTTTGGGTCAGGAGGAGAATGCTAAGTCGGGAATTCTGTTTAATTCTCGTTCGAAGTTCGAATGTTCCCAAGAGCTGACATTTTAGATTTTGGAATGTTGACATTTGAAAAGCGGAATATCTTCTATTTAACTTGGGTTGTTTTGTAATACAAAAGATCAATTCAGGTAGCAGTGTTCTACTCCTCGACAGGCAGCACTGTTTTGTTTGTCTATTTTATTCTATTCTATTTTTTTCTTTTATACTTCATTCTATTATTGGTAGTATTTTTAACGGTTTTATTGTTGAATTTATTAGAAATAACCAATATGTCATCAGATTACGATATTGCAGAACGACATAAGTTCAACTTTTTTTAAAATCGTTATAAACAGCCACTACAGTCAATTAAAAGACAATGTATCTGTTTCTCAGACTAGTGAAATGTTATTCCAGGGCACAATTTTACGAATTTGACATAGTTCCTTTAATTTTTTAGGACTAAGTCCTTTTCTGTGTAGCAATTTCATCGACTTCTAATGCTGTGAGGTGAGAACTTCCGTGCTCTATGTTTAGAGTTTATGAGTAGGTTAATGCTCTGCTTATTAAGAAAATAAATTTTTATTAAATATTTATTTTGCATTAAAAGTGCGATTCGCTTAAACTATCATAAATATAATAAATACGTATGCGGCACTTCCGATCTAAAATTTAAAAAAGTATATTTATTCCCAAATTATAGTTTCAGCCAAAAATGTATGAATCAATTTCGTTGTGACCAAATAAAAGGAACTCAGATAAAATTTACAATTTTGACGTAATTTAATATTGGCACACATAACTCAATCAATCAGAATGAAATACATGAATTCAGAAAATAATTGATTTAATTTTTCTATAAAATATCTTTTCGGTTTATTTTTGTGGCTCTGTGTTTAGTCATAAATTTCGGACGTTCAAATAAAATTTTGTAATTTTCGATTTAAAGTGTGCAGATTAATTTTTGTAAGAATATTGAAATACATTTCGATTTGGCAAATTTAGAAATTTCAAAATTATTTTAAAATTAATTTTTTTTTAATTTGTTTACTGACTGAGAATGTTTTGATTTCCGTTTGTCAATGCCAATCCGAAAGTCAATCAATTGAGGAAATTTGCATGTAAATATGCATTGTTTGGTGTGCCGAGCCATCGAGCGGATGTGACGTTAAGTCAATGTGAAATGTAATTAGATTAGAATTAATATGAGAAGTGCCGGACGAAAAACGGAAATATAATTTTCCTAACTTAATCAAATATTTAAGATATTCAACAGTTTACATCATTAGCAAATCAGAAATGATGTCAGAATATTATTAGGACTGATTGATGAGAATATTATTAGGATTTATTAGGAAGGAGTTCGAAAGTCATTTATTTCTACAAAATATTTTTGCAATAATTATAAGATGAAATAACCAATTAAGAAAATTTATTAAAAATTAAAAACTTATTGATGATATAAATATTCAAATAATATGTTTACCAAGGCTAGATTAGGTAGAGAAGGCGCGAGCTGACAGTTATCAGCACTTCTACTCGGAGGCAAATATTGGCCTCAGTGGTTCCCAAACTTTATTTGACCAAGGACAACTATGATATTTTTGTATTTAGTGGGGATTACCAAATTTTAAAACAATAAACTGTATGATAATTTTAATATGCCTTATGCAAATCTGGTATAATGTATAATGAATTGTATGGGGGCATAGGTACATTATAGGCTGTAAACTAGGTATATAATAAAGTTACATGGAAATTATTTGTGCTTATTTTCTAATAAGTAACCTACAAGCTCTTTATCCATACCTGCTAAATTTGATTCACGGACCACTTTTAGCCATCTCGGAGAGCATCTCTTGTCATTTAAATGGTAACAAATGTTGCTCGATATTATATAAATATGCACGAATTCTAACCAATCGAAACCGTAGCTGCAAACTGCTTCCACCCATAGAAATCTGCAACAGATCACATGAAAATATAACTTTGCTTCGGCAAACAATTCGAGGGGCTATGGATTGTAAGGATGGCACTCCTGGTCTACAACTAAAAATGATCTTGTGGTGCACTGACGATTTCAAAATTTAGAAAAGAGTTAGTGCAGGTGTTTTAGGCTTTGACATTAGAATCTCGTGGTGGTTCACACCACGCTTAGCACCCATATCGGTATTTAAACAGTTCAGCAGCAATTTAGGTATTGGTCTGTTGGAAGTTTTCAAAAAAGTTACGTAGGATGATAATATTATTATTTTAAGGGAATGGCGAACTTGTGAATTTATTTTGTTACTACTGGATAAAGTTTTCTAAACTAACGTTAAGGAATTAAAGCTATTCAATGGTGGATAATATTATTACTGGATAAAATTTCCTAAACTAATGAGAAGAATTTAAGGCTATTTATTTGTGCGTTCAAGACTCCAGATAGTTAAAATAAAAGGTAATTGAAATTATGCAAATCTGACTATTGCAGGGACAAGCAGATGAAGTGGCAGTAGTGGACGAAGTATTTTACAAAAACTAACAGGTATTATCCTAAATCCACATTTGAGAAGTGCAAGTAAATAGTTACATATTCAGTTAAAAAACTAATGACTTAACAGAATTTAGATCTATTTACGTTCAAAATTGATCAACGTTTCTGTTATTGACACGATTTAGCTATTTGGATTGTGTTAAGCCCTAAACTTAAAGTCTATCAATATTTTAGTTGTTGACACGAATTAGTTGTCTAAATATTAATTTTTTCAGTGGCTATCTGATAACTACAAAGAACAAAGAAGATCCGTTTGATTCAAACGAGTTTATGGCACATTTTAAAGAATTTTCGGGCTTAAAGGTTTATATCTAAACTAATAGTGTGTCGGCCCTTATTCTTTTAATGATAGTGAGCCAGTTATAACTAGATTAGATTAGCTTTGATTTAAAAACGGGTTGGGAATTTGTTACCACGTCACTGCATCCTTTAAGGATTATTGTGACATACCCACTTTAGTTCCATAGACGAGTAGCAGCTCAAAACGCCATTAGGCCCTTTGAAGAGATGTTGCCTTATGCTATTATAAGTGGATAGGCAGTTAATACGTACCGAAGTCTGAGTGTGGTGAGACTTTCACAGTGACACAGAATGTATTTTGCCATTTCTATTCAGCAATAGAGGCTACCTAGTTCTGGCTTTTGATTGATTCGGCATGAATTCTTTAGCTTGTCTTCAGACAGTTATAACTAAATGTCATAATAATATAACGCAAGAAAGTAAAATTTGAAAAGTTTGTTTACCACTGTAAGTAAGATAACTGCTCCAAAATATATTATATATATATATATAAATCTATATATATATTGTAAGTATGATTGAATTGTAAGTACTGCAAGTAAGAAAACTACACCAAAAACTGTCATATATGTTGTTGATATAATATATTATATATATCATATATGTATTACATACAAATCTCTAATAAGGTAGTAACTTCTTAAACACTTTTAAATTTTACTTAATTAGTTTTTAGAAAATTTGCTTGGTATTCATTAAAATAAACTATTCCTGTTCATTTCATGTTACTAAGCAAAAGTGAAATACTTAGAATCAGACATGTCTGGTCGGAGCTCCGATGAAACAAATGGAAAATATCAAAAGAAAATAATCAAAGTTTGAAAAGGTTTTTGAGGTGGATTAAGCAATTTAAGACGCGGATTTAAAAGTCTGGCATGGAAAATCGCATTTGGTTCGGTAGCTTTGACGAAGAATAAAAAATTATTGACCAGACAGACGCATATCAATGGATTCGTGTAGAGACAAAACGGAACTCATTCGAAACAAAAACAAAATAAATAAAACAACAAAAAAAAACAAAGTGAAATGAAAATGCAATGGGAATTTTTTGTTATTGGATATGTTTGATGTGTCGTTGATTTCTTTTGGAGCACAAAAACGCCGCAACCAGACAACAGTCGAGACAGCCTTAAAGGATAAAACCAAGAATTTAACTGTAAAATGCTAGATTTCAATAAGTACCGCCATTGACTAGTCGATCGGCGTAAGGAATAAGCCCAACCAGAGACTATTTAGAAATTTTCCTTACCTTAACTCTGTGTGAAATTTTCTCAAGAAAGCACCCATTTCACATTTTTTTTAATGTGAATTTGCCGAGCGCCTTCAGAAGTCAACAACTTGTGACTTTGATGTTTTGACTTTAAACGGCATTGCTTGGTCATCCTTTTTATTTGATATTTGATCCGTTCTGTGCATGTGTTATTGCAGTAAAAATTTTACTATTGTGCCATTACGTTGACAGCACACGACAATAAAGTTCCTTCGGGCCAGACGCATTTTGCGTTGCATGCCGCACATTATCTCTGCTGCCGCTCGAGAGTTATGTGCTAAGCCGTCTTTGTTAATAAAACCTTAATGAGCTCAAATGCTTTCATCAGAGTTAAGCGCGTACGGTTCGTTGATGATGGCTATGTGGTGGGGTTTCAAGTGTTGACTAATATTGAACGTGTCGCTCAAATCAATTTGTTCAGTAGCGCATTCAATAGAAATTGAGATTTTTTGAGATATTTCACTTTATTAACATTTTAACGACTACTGCTAAATAGCTGGACTTCCTATTAGTTATAGATATATAGTTATAATTATATAGATATAGCAGTTGACAGTTATTGGTTAAAATAAATAAAATAAAAGACTTACGTATTTAAGTTATACGGGCGCTAGCATTTTTAATCACTCTATATAGCGACTTAGTTTGGTTCTGCAGATATTAAAACTTTAAGAATGTCAGACAAATGTCCTTAGCAGAGTATTCCAAATACGCTCACTTTCAAGAAAAGTAAGGCTAACACCGATTCTCTGCAACCACCGTCTGATAAGTAGACAAAAGTCGAGAAGAAAAAGGGCTTGAATATCAAATTTGTTTATACAACTATTTAGTGATGCCACTTAGTTTTTCAGATATCAAAATATAGATATTTACAGCCATATGTACAACAGTAAACAGTAGTAAATCAGAAGTATTTAGGTTTATATCTGTTCTAACAAGCCACTAGACTGTAGGTATCACTAGACCCTGTAGTATTCCTTGTAGTATATGTTTATCGACGTAGAAAAGATACCAGAACAACTGTTGTATCCATATCCAAGCTGGTCCATAACAAAACTAAACTATTGAACCCCGCAATCTTTAATACACTTGGGGATATTTCTAGCATTAGCGTTGGCTAGACTCTCGCATTTATCAATACCGGCTGTTTCTAGTATTACCATTCTCGTATCCACCATTACGAGGAATTGCGAAATAAAATTGAGACTTTTTAGCTAATTGAGAAGGACTCGTTTCTCCCACCACTTTACCTAACCTATGTACAACAAATACTCTTAGCTCCACCCCAACAGCTATACTCGAAACTATTTAAATTCTACTACCGGTAGGTTTGAATTTTAATTTTATATCACCAAAAATAGCAAAATTTTTAACTTTGGGCATAGCTGGAATATATACATTCAAGAATGGCGTTCGGGAAGAAAGTGCGTCTAACTATAGAAGCGGAATGGTATTGGAAATGGTTTGATACCGGATAGTAAAATATTTTACATTTACATTTACGGACGAATCTAAAACAGATACTACAGTATCTTTTCTGCAATTTAATATTAGGTAGTCATATAGGTTACCACACTATTATGACTTTATTAATTAATCAAAACGATATACAATGCTCCCAATAAAAAACTTTCAAACTTATTCTTAAACTTATTCCTTGAAAGCATTGTAACACAATAATTGATACACTAACAGTCTCTTATAAAATGGGATTAGCAGAATATGATAACTACGAAAAATGTAACTTACTTGAAACTAAAATATTTTAGCACACGTACTATGATCATACTAGGGTCATAAACTGGAGACAGTAGCCAAGTAAGAAACCATCACGATACTTAAACTCGAAGAGTCTCTAAAATGCCTTGTTCGCAAAGCCCGTTTAAACTCAAATAATGACCCGTTGTAGTACCACAGGATTAACGTTTTTACAATAGACTAAAGGTCAGCGTATGAACAACACGAAAAGGCGGGCATCCGTACCGGTAATACTCTAGTATTATATCTCTAACGGGACGGGATGGTCTATGAGTGTTATTAATAGTTGATCCAGATCATTAAATAAGCAATAAAAGACCTACAGTGCCAAAATCGATTTCCAACGTACACATTAAATACTGTGAAATATTATTTCGACAACTATGGTTTACTTTGAGGTATATATAGAGACACTTACCTCATGTGTGTGTTGAGGAACCTGCTCAGACAACTCTACAGAATAAATTATATGACAGTTGGCAGCAAACTAGACACGTTCTTAGAAAAGTAGAGAAGATCAGAACTCTCTGAGCGTATGTCTACTCAATAATATTTGCTTGCAATTGGGATTATACTGGAGAGAATTGGTGAAAGATGCTTCATCTGTATTCATGTATGCCGTCTGAGTAAAATTTAACTTTGACTTTGAATAATGCTTAGAATTTATATATTTTCTATAATCGCCTTTATCTAAATCCGTCCTCGTACTTGTGCACTTTAGTCAACTTTTATATGTTTCGACGTCTCTATTGCAACCAATAATACAAGAACAATGTGTCATGGCCATTTGCCATGGAAGTTGCTGCACCACCCACAGACGTGTACGTCATATTGATGACGTTATTGTGTGGACAGTGCGTTTGGCTTACTTCGGAATAGTTCAGTTTAGGTTCACTTATCAATTCACTTTAGTTTGCATTAACTTTTTTCACTCTTTCATTTTCGGCTTTTAGGTTTGTTGCATTTTGAACTTATCTCTTAGTCAACTTTTTGTCCAGAAAATTGGTTTTTTTTTTTTTTGGGTTTAGAGTTTCTAAAATCTGCAGTAAATCGAACTGATGGACTCTGTGTTGCTTTCAGATACTTTTGTTGTGATTTTGATTTTTGTTTTATGTGTACAACAAATTTATTTTTCACACAATTCAGTAAAATTTCCATTGTAATTAATTCGTTGTTAATGGGTTTTCTCTCATTTTCACTGTGATGCGAATAACCTTTATGATGATTTAGGTTTCTTTGTTGCAGATTTTATAAGCATTTTTTAGGAGGCTATGACACTTCACAGACTTATTGTCGATTTGATAATGAAGTGCTTACCAATAATGTGGAAAAGTAATTGGTTAGTTAATAGAAATCCTTTTCTCATGGTTTCGCAATTAATGAAATTTTGTATGTTGGAAGCTTGACAAATATGACAATGACTATTGAATTTTAGACGAATATTGCATTATGTTCTAAATTAAATTTTTTTTATAAAAAACAACAAATCTTCAAAAACTTTGAAAGAAGGAAAGAGTATCTTTTATATTGTCAAATCTACAAGAGATATATCACATTATGTTAAAAATAAATCATCTCCCAATAAAGAAGTCATGAGGTTATTACTAAAATAAGTTCACTTTGATTGCCAGACGAAATATGATCCCTAAGAATTTTAACTATTACCGTCCTTCCAATATAAATCTTGATCGAGAGGCAATTACTAAACAGAATAAAAGAACACGGCAGGTTCAAATCTCCAAATGTCAATAGAGATACGATCCATAAGGATCTAAACAAAATTCCATACTATGGACTCCAGAGGTAGCTAATGCCGTCCTTCCAATAAAAATCTTGATCGGATGGTTTTCACGGAATAATATAAATTAGATTATTTATTTCTTATATATTTTTTACAACCTCTTTACTATCCATTATATATTTATAATACGTTTTGATGTTATATGTTAAATCTAATTTCGAGAGTTGGCAGCTCTAGCGCTATGAGACAGCTAAGTAAGATGGCGACAGCTAAATAGCAGTTTGAGTATTAGATTCAATTTATTGAAGAATAGCATAGTTAACTTACATTTTTCAATGACACTGTCAAGTCCTCATCATCATCAATATCTTCATCAAAATTTTTGATATAAACAGTTATGAAAAGTTTTGTTTTCTAATTGCGTCCCTTTGCACACTCAATACGAGAATAAACTATTCAAGATAGACCTTCTAGCGTTCAGCAACAAATTTCTATTGCAATCTCTTTGGGTTTGGAGTGGCGAAACCGTTAGCCGTTACCGTTTGCTTTGTTTGGATAAAAAGATATTGCGAAGAATTATGCAATGAACTGACTTTATCTAATCACTTTAAATGGGGATTAGATCCATAAAAATTGATATATTCAATTGTTCTGATTTCCATGGTAGTAGTTTTGTATTATATGTAGACAAATATGAAGATATTACTGAGCCTTGTAGAGTGAACTAACCATTAACATTGAAATGAGATAGATGTAGTTGATATTCCATAAAAATCGATTTAATCAATTATTCTGACCTCCAAGGTAGCAGTTGTTTATTGTACATTATCAATGGTTTCTAGAGGACGGTGTCTGATGGAAATAATTCAAATTAAAACAAAACATTGGGCAAAAGATTTTGCAAGAACAGTGGTAATCCCGACCACAACAACCATAATTATTGTTAAAGTAAGTATAGAGTTCTGAAGTTTCTTGGAAATTTTTTTAAGGATTATAAAATCTTTGAAAGTGGAATAAACTGTGATCACAATGAGTCTTATTTCGTTGTTTTAAGCGGTGTATGTCATTATTAACCAATTCCTTTCATATATCGACTTAAACTTCTGGAATATATGGATATATTTTATATATAGCCTGATTCGTTTCGTTTAAATTCAAAGATTACTAGAAAAGTTGACAGATATCACTAAATGAATTTGTCCACATATGCTGATTGAGAGAAAGAGTCTAAGAGTCTAATTTATATTTCTGTAGATGAGTTCACAGGTAAACAGACGAACATTACTAGTCGGAGTATTACATAGTCCAATATTACACACATCTAGATAAACATTTTATTTATGAAAATGCAAATGGTGTAGTGCGAGTTTTTATTTAATAAACATTGTTATTAATGAAAGCTTGAAGTCATTATTACGCATATTCTGGAAATGGTCAAACGAAATGATTTTCTAAAAGAATATTGATAAACCAACCCAAGTAATAGAAACATGTAAATATATTATCTATTATAATTAAAATTTGGACATATGCCCCAAATAATTTTGATCAATTATGCCATAAAATTATTTATTGCATTAAAAAAATTGATTTATTTCATTTATTTGCATATCTCTTAATAAAATTTAAAAATTTTACTATTTTGTAAAAGAAGCCCTTTTTATTTGTTAATTAAAAAAAAATGAAGGCAAGGTTCTAATTTTGGAACCTTAGTACACCATCTAACGGCAACTGATAGTATGCAATTTTAACATTGAAAGATTTGCTAGATGGGTTACCTATTTTACCTCAATTCGGATGGTTCTAAGACTAACTGCGAATGCTTCAGAAATAGGAATCGTGT
Organism: Teleopsis dalmanni; assembly: GCF_002237135.1. Classification (NCBI taxonomy): domain Eukaryota; kingdom Metazoa; phylum Arthropoda; class Insecta; order Diptera; family Diopsidae; genus Teleopsis; species Teleopsis dalmanni. The sequence continues at coordinate 69,384,346 of NC_051847.1, read as the reverse complement.
CAATATCACATTCATACATCTTTTGCGAAAAGTATTTCGTAAGTTCTTTGGTCCTCTACGAGTTCTCGGGGACTGTCGCATCCGAATGAATTACAAGCGATATCACGATATTGATATAATTCACTAAATTAATATCCAGCGGCTTTGTCAGCTTGGTCATATCATGAGAGTGGATTATCTTTCTCCATCCATACTCCAACGAAAACTTCAATTGAAGCGGTAGTTTGAGGAAGAAGACGTAGAGGTAGACTCTGTCTTCGGTGGAGCGATCAAGCTGAGGGAGCAATAAATGGATTTTATGTACAAGACTGGTGAAGGCGTAGAGTAGAGCAGTAGAGGTGCCTGGAGAGACATGCTGCATTATGCCGAAATACGCTAACAGGTTGTTATGGCTATTTAAGTCAGTATATAAGCCAATATTAGATAAAGTGAATACATATTATTTTGTAGTAAATAAGTAAATTATAAATTTTTGTTTTTAATTCAAAACGTTAATGTTAAATTAGGAATTCTCATTTAATGTACCATTTTTGTTTTTTTATTTTAGGAATATTTTAGTAGATTAATTTACCACCTTACAAAATTGGAAACTTATCTTAATCGAAATTTGCTGGTTTTATGGATAAAGATTAAGACCTCTTAGAACGTACTAGAAGCGTTCTTGGTGTTGATGCAAAATCATGCATTTTATATGGATTGAATATATATAGAAATCGGTAAATTAAGTTCAAAACTATAAATTATTATAGAAATTGGACTCAGAAAAATACTTTTAATTCATTAAAGATACAATAGATCTCTAGGTCACAGTGAAGAATTCCTAAACTTAATAATAATGAGCTATCTTGAAATTTAATTTAATTGCATTAACACATTTAACTGAAATACTTAACGCATGAGAGTGCTTTACGCAAAATTGTATTGGCTAAACATTTATAAATGGTTTTTGTCTTGGGTATATTTTGTGGATTTTGTGGTGAATTTTATGGAAATTCCATACTTGTTTTTGGAACGAATTGCAGAATCTTTATGATATATACATTTTAGGAAGTGAATTTTTATTAAATAAATTTTTTGTCAAATATGTAAATAAAAAATAGAAAATTAAATTGATTAATTTTTAATTAAATAAATGTTTTCATTTAACTTTGTTAACAGTTGTGCCAACATATCAAGTATTGGCATAAAAAATACTATCGGGAAAATAAAAAAAAACACTTACCAAAACACACGCCATCGTGAAAAACATCAGATGTTTAAAATAGGGTTCCAAAATTTTCATAAGCAATTGGTATGTTATATATCCTGATCTAGAAGTACTTAACTTAATTAAATGCCGGCAGGCTATCTGAAAAATATATTTGTATATTGATAAACTATATAAGTTTATATTTAAAAAATAGATATTTATTCTTTATTTTTATTTTATATTCTTATTTAAAATATATAAGTAAGCATTATTTAAAGAGGGTAGTTCTTGGCCTCATATTCACATTTTCTATTAGGAAATAAATGGTCGATTTCAAGCGTTTGTGCAAATGAGCTTTTATTTTTTTTAAAGTTAATTTCTTGTGAAATAAACTAATTAACAGCCTATAATATAAGAAAATAAACTATAGTGTTTATATAATATTTGTATATGATTAGAATTTAACAATAAAGTAATAACCACATTCATAAGAAAGTGAAAAAAGATTAAATACTAACTAGAGCTTTAAAATGATAAAATAAAAAAAGAAATAACCAAAAACATCTTGACGGTCTAGGAGTCATTGTTGGCTCCTATGTAAATATATGCAACTCCAAAGCCCAATGTCTTAAAAATCAAGCTGTATGCAGTCTCTGATTTAGCTAATTTATTTAATCACATATTATGATATTGTGTACATTTCTCCTGCGGTAAAACTCTTAACTCGGAACTGTGCTGTCAATAATTAGACCATCTGAAGGAAGCAATCTCCTAGAAACGGCCAGCTTTGGACAATAGGAGAGGAATTGTGGTTCATAAGAACAAACCCAGGTCACACACTTCGACAATGATTTGCCCCGGGAGGGAAGTTTTTATGCATCAACCTTATAGTTCAGACCTGACACCAAGTGATCATCATCTGCTTCTGTCCATGGCGAGTGATTTTTCTGGCAAAAAATTCGTTTAAGACAGGCTATTGAAAATAGACTGACTCAATTTATTGCGTAAAGAGACAAAGATTTCTATTAAGAAGACATAATCGGATCCTGAATCAGATCGTTCTAATTATGTTTAATAAGCCTTCAATTTCATGCACAAAAAAATCGATTTCTTTTCACTACACCTATTATGTTTATATATAAAAAGAAATGTTGACTAAAAAACTATGTTTGTTTTCCCTATATACCTCTATCTGCCTATATAGTGTATAATATATAACTAGTGTATATAATATTCTAATTTTTATATAAATAACATTTACTTTCATACAAAAACACTATAAACACTTTGAATAAAAACATATTAATAGATGTTCTAAAAGCTGTAGGTCGTCTTTATAAAATCTAACGTACACATCTACTCTTAAACCTAACTTAACCCTTAGTTTTGCATCTCGTATTAATATTAACGAACGATGTTAGGTACCTAATTGACTTGTTTGATATTAATATATGTGTTATAAATCTGATCCAAAAGTAACTAGTACTAATACTCAATAAAAATAAAAAACACAAAACAAAAATAAATATAATCTTTTCTAGATCTACAGAAGGAGACTGATTTTAGATATGTTTTGGATTAATATAGCTTGTTTCTCTTAAAGTCTAAGATACATAATTACCCTTAATTCTCACAGAACACATAGTTTTCTGTTCATTAACATTAATATAAAATTCTACCTGTGTGAGTACAATTAGGGTAAATAATTGGGTAAGGAGTATGAGTGGGTAAAATAATTAATACCTAATTAACTTATTGAAAGTTAGAATATAGGTTATAAATGAGACCCAATAGTCAATAATTAATAAAAATTATAAAAAGAAAACAATAAATAAAAATTTTATTTTTAATCTGCAGCAAAATTTATATTTTAGATTTAAAAATAAAATCTGATTTGCATACGAAATGATTGATACGTCATCTGCCAAATATTTCTATGCAAAGCAGCAAACACTCCAGCTACCGAATCGGGAAACATTGAGGATTGATTTTGGTTTGGCTTCCATTTGGCATTCAAATCGTAACTTTAATTTCAGATTAAAAGCGTTAATTACATGCTTTACGACACTTAAGTGCCTAAACGTGATTTCAAGAACACTGGAATAAGTTTCTGTTCCACAAATGCATTTTAAAGAAAAAAATTCTATTCATTTCACATTCGAGATACTTAATGTACTTGAGAAATAGTGGGGAAACAGATAGACGATTGATAAGTATTTGATAAGTAAGTTTTTGCAAAATACTTTTAAAATTATAGAATGGAAGTATTCATAAAGAATTAAGAAAATAATATACTTTTTTTTATCATAACTAACATATATAATAGAAGTATTGCAAGTGCTCTTGACATCAAGATACATAGATACTTTTGTAAAAATGGTAGTCCATTAATAATTAATGGGCATAACTCTTCATGATAATCAAAGATGGAAAGAGCACGTTGACCATTAAGGTTCATTGTGATACCAGAACAGAGTCTTATATTTAGCGATTGTATGCAACACTTAGGATGCGCGTGTTATTAGCGAATTTTATTAGGATTTCAACAGAAATCGCAAGTGTGTGCTCCAGTCTGGTAAAACTGACAGCCCCCAAGTATTTTTGTCGAGCTCTCGAGACAGACGGACAGTTACACAGCAGATGCTCCAGAGAAAGAGCACGTAAACATAAAGTAAATTAAAATCAAGCTAAAGGTTACAAAATTGAACTGGCTGAACTGAACATCGGATGAAGATCGAAACTCTAGTATGAAGAGTATATATATATCTAGTATGAATATATATAATAAAATTAAAATTTTATAATAAAAGCAGATTATAAATCAAATCTGGTGCACAGATTTGGGGCTGTGTTTAAAGCAATATCAATATAATCCGCAAGATTTAAAATAAAGCTCTTCGGAACATTGTGATTGTTTAATAGTAAGCTCGACATTCATCGAGACTTTAAGATATCAATAGTTGTTGTGAAAATTAGGGAAGATCATTCTCTGCAGAAATTATCTTACACATTTTTCTTTTCAGAATCAGACGATCTTCCCTGATCCTCAATGGATCCCTGATCTTCTCAATTAGAGAACAAACTGAAGATCATCCAATGCAAAGAATATCTTGCATATTCTTCTTTTCAGAATCAGAAAATTCTTTTTGATGATCTATGAGTATTTATAAGCATGTAAAGGCAGAAGCTAATAGGAAACTCAATACTATAGGTTTACTAAAAGATTTCATCAAATGAAAAATTTTATGAGTTTAAATCAGCATTCTATTGACTATTCAAGACTTCTAAAAGCTCGAGAACTCAACTCCTAATTTATTTTTTAATGTTTTAACAATAATATCCGTGTGGATATCCGAATTTACTTTTACTTTTAATCTGCACTGAATTGATTTTGAGAAGTTTCTTCTCTTCAATAGCAAATACGTTTTATTTTCGAATTTCATCTGTGAACAAAGTTTTGTATGTCTTCGTGAAAAAGTGAACGTCTATAAAAATCTTCCTAAAAGTCTAGCTAGTGCGGACAAGGCTTCTTTTATGGCAAACTTTAAATTTTTATTCAATTTAAATTAAAAATTCCAGTGACAACAAATATAAAATAACAAATCTGATTCGTGTAATTGTCGTCATTCCTAAATGCTAATGATTTTAAAAATTTGTTTTGTTTTTATATACCCTACACTAGGTAGTAATAGGCGCATGTATTATTATTGAAAGGTTTTGATAGATAATATATAAATATGTTTTACTATACTCGTTAACATATATATTCTAAATAATGTCGTACTTAAGCCATGTCACCATATTAAATACTTGGACCAAATTGTAGACAGATTTTTCTGGTAAAAATATATAGAGAGAGAAACGAACCAAATAAATTAAAATAAAAATAGCAATGAACTGGGGCTTTACTTCAAATCAAACAATATATAAAGAAAACAGACTGTTCAATATAAATGATATACGTATACTAAACCAATCTACGTTTTGCTAAGCTAAGACGCAGTAAAAAGGCAACGAAAGGTTGAAAACATTCAGAGATTTCATAACGATAGTAAAGATTAGTGACTAAGCATTTTATATACTTAATTTTGCATAACTATTTAGTTATTTCGCTAATAAAAGATTTAATCATAAAGCGGGTTAAGCAATATGAGACAAATTTAGCTCATTACCAAGTCGAAACCTTCAAAATATACTCAGTACCAGGTAAATGGAAAAAAATTTATAATCAAAAGTAAAGAAAAGGCGTATTACTTTCATTTTTGTTCCCATATTTTTAGTATAATGAATAAAATATATATTTATATGTATTAAAATGCTTAATTAAAACAGCGACTAAAGATTCAGTTATACTGAAGAAAATATTAATTAAATCATACCCTCTATTAATTTCGACAGAATATTAATCATAAATTAAAAGAATCCCAGCTGTCGATAGCTCTTTTAATGGAAGATGTATTGTATTGATGGTTCGTGAATAAGTAATAGGGAAGTTAGTAGATATTTCTCTAAGGAACAGTTTATATCAAAATATTATAGATTGTCTGATCATTGTATGACTTTTCAGGTCTTTTAGGTCTATTATTATTAATTATTTCTATTAGGTCAGATTGTCTTGAAGTCATATAACTATATAATGAATAATATTTTATTGTATATTAATAAATTATTCTTATTATTCTTATTAATAATTATTATTCTTATTCTTAAGTTCCCTTCAATTTCAATTTTTAGACGAGTGATACTATTTTTTTCCTGCAGTTTATGTTATAGGGCAATCGTAGGCAATTGTCAAACAGAAGAACTGACCAAATGAACTGATCAAGTTGCCTCAAGATCTCATTTAGAACAACTGAAAGATCTGAGGATATCTACATGCAAATAGGTGTTGAAATTTTTCCGTATTGGGCAGTCTTATATATAAAGAAAAGATTTAACACTTAGAAAAAAATATCTTGCTATCTTATTAATATTAAGATATATTTTCGACTGTGGTTGTAGTTATAACTACCGAGTTGAATAAATTGCTTTCGAATACATTATCAGCTGACATTGTCCGCGAGACTAATCAATTGCAATTTCAAAGTGGATTTATAAAGTTGGATTTTTGGATTTATAAAATGGTTATTTTAAATATTAGTTTTAACTATTACTGTATAAATAATATATAAAAAATGTCAATATTATACTATTTTTTTAATTAAGAAAAGAAATTTGAAAGAAAGACTAAGGAAATATAAAAATAGCAAAGAGCAGCTTTTTCAGGAGTTCACATTTTTATTCGAATTCGGACGCTCAGCAAAACGGTGCACTCCATTGATCATTTTGCTCAATTTTTCGAAAATGTCGTCAATGATCGTAATACATTTAGATCAATCGGTCATAATCTGTTGGTCCATCTATGGTTTATCTAAGACCTGGATTAAACCGCTTTGAAGTCGGTGATTATATCTCCACGTTAACATATTGTAATGTCCATATGGACTGATCAGATTAAATTTAAAAGAAGAAGAAAAATGTTCTTTAATACCAAATAAATTAATATAAAAATTCTTAACCAATTACTTTATTGTCATTTATGTAGCGTGTTTTTATAGTCGGTATTGCGGCTCGGTAAATTAAATGCTCATTTCAATCACTTTCGTTGTACAGTGGTAAAAGCTATGCAAAATAGTTTCAAACTTTCGTGGGCTATTTTTTTTAACCAAAAACACGTTTCTATTGCAAATAATTAAAAGTTTTTAGATACTTTCCGCTTTTTTTATATATTTTTTATTTCAGATACTTTAGTTTATAGCGGTAATGTTAAACGCAAATCCGTTGGTTTTGGCATTGTTGAAGAGATTCAAATTGTAATTACTTGGTTTGGTAGTGGGAAGGAAACCGCTTTTTAATTTGCCGTACAATAAAAATGATTGATTGTGAGTTTTTACTTTTACATGAGATACTTTTGGGTAATTGTGTCACCTCGTAAATCAATCGAAATTGAGACAAATAAACAAAAGCGTCAACGCCTTCGTTTTGTGCCAATAAAAAAAAATATCTAAATATGAGACAAAAAAATTTCAAGAGCTGAGATTTTGATACTTTTAAATTGTGCCAACAAGTAAAAGTCTTCAAGCGAAAATACATTAAACTGGCGTCAATCGAAATAAAAGAAATTCACTTTTATTCACTTTTAAGTGAAAGACTCACTGTTTCATAGTCAAGACCATCCTTGTATAATTTTTTTTTTTTTTTCGAAAGGGTAAATAACAGTTTTTATGCGTCATAAAAACATTTTTCGCTTTATTGAAATTCGTACCCTCATTATGCATAAGGACTTCACATTGTCCCTTGTTTGTATATAAACTGCACCTTTTCATTGATGCACTTTTCAACAGTAAATCAAGAAATTTGATTTACGATTTTAACCCTTCAACGAGTGCACCGGTTTGCATTAAATTATTGGTTGCGCATTTATGACAGGCGCTTGGCACTTGTCGGTTTCGGAGGAAATCCTTTAACAGTTGCCTGACAGGTACGGAACAAGCCAAGTGAGTATGTTTTTGGCCGCAAGGCATAATTCGACAAGTGCACTAAAGAGCCAAACATTCGGTTGAGTGCATTAACGGTGTGAGGCAAATATCGATCAAACCACTTTCGATGCAGGTTGTCAGAAATCCAGTTTTGTATATGAGGAATAAGTGAATTCTCGTAAGGAATCATTGGTCACAGGACACATATTGGTGTTAATTAGGTCAGCATGGAGTACAAATGATCAGTATTGTGGGTTGTATGTTTGCTGCGTTTGAGATGTTTTAAGAATTGTCATACCTTTAATTCCATTCACATCAATTCATTATGCAGACAAGGACTAAGCATAGAAAAAAGCAAAACCTTGTAAAATCGTATTGGAATACTTTACGTTTGCTTAATGTGAAGTGAGAAAATATTTTGTGATTGTTTTTTGTTTCTTTATCTTCTTGAAGAGCATACGGCCTAATACATAAGTGATAAATTATCATTACATGTATTATACAATATTTAAAAGGAATAAGATTCATGCTTGAAGAATGTATTACTTGAGCTATTAAAATAGCAAGTAAGTGACAACTATGTAACGTAGAAGCAATGTCCTTTCTTCTTTCCTATTCGAAACCCTCTAAAAATTAGTTTATACTAAATATAAATATTTAAACCGATTACCCCGATTCTGATGAATCATATTATGGATATATTGGGTCCTAATATTGGGTGATAACAATAAGTTATCATTTTATCATGTTATTTATACCTGCTTATATGTAATTTGTTAGTTCGAAGTTGTGAAAGACTTAGTTTATTTGGGAACCAGCGTAAACATCAAAAATACCATAAATAAGTCAGCCTACAGATTCAACGAGAAATCACTTTCATTTCAACAGATGTTACTTCGGGCTAAGTAGGCAATTGAGAGATGAAGCCCTCTCTCGACAAACGAAAATCACGTTCTACAAGTCTCTTATCATGTATGGGTTTCTGTATGGTACAGAAGCTTGGATAATTACCAACAGTGATGAGAATGCGTTAGGCGCATTCTAGGGAATAAAAGAAAGTGCTCTGTTTGATGTTTGATTCAGTACTCGCATTTTGCTGAAGACAGCTTTGAGCCATAAAAACTTTATCATATAATTCTTAAATTTCAATAGTAACTTATTATAATTGTCAAAAACTTATGTATGAATAATTAAATATAAAAAATAATTGCTAAAAAACTGATAATAGGCAATACTCGAAACAACTGTAGGGTCAGCCAAAAATATAATTAATTATTAATAAATGAAAATTTTTGTTGTTGCTACTCACTATTGTTCGAAACCTTTCAATAACATTGAAAATAAAAAATATATGTTTGAGTAAACAATATTGTCTATATTCACTGTGAGTAACAAAGTTATAATAATTAATTGTAGTATCTATGGCACTAATACCATATACTTATACACATATATATACATAAGTATTCCAAATAGTTCAAGTGGTTTAGGAAATAGCAGAAGGTTTAAATTTTTCCGTATAAGATTTTTGCAGAACAAAATGATTTTATTTTAAATATGATTTATTTATTAATTTTATTTTTTTTATAAAATATTTTTCAAATAAAAAATTGACTAATTTCCGTTAAATCAATTGATTTTGTTTAGTGTCTGCAATAACCTCTTCACTTAATAACTGAATATTGTTTTGGAAAATATTAATTTACATGCATTTTAAATACATTTTATTGATTCAATTAGAAATTCTTAAGATTATATTAAAAATTCCCAGAAATGAATAAATTCGCAGGCATGACACATGGGTAGAAGTTGCCTCAATTTTCATTAACGAAAGTGTCTGTCTGGTCAAAATGTCAATTATGTGTACTTCATCTGGTTGCTACGTCAAAGAAGTGTATGTCTATTTATGGCGAACAGTAATGAAAATGAAGATTTTATTTAATTTAAAGAACTCATTTGATTTAGTAAAATAATTTATCAAAAATTTTTACTTATTTAATAATAAAAAAAATTATAAATAATTCCAAAATAGTGCAGATAATATCTAAAATAAATTTTATATAAGAGAAGACCGAAGAAAGAGTATAAGCAATGTTAGAAGTTTGAATCTGTAATGGACTTCACGCAGGTTCCCTATATGAGCTAATCTCAAGCTCATGTATTTAAAAAATATTTATTAAAATTATTATATTAAGTTTAGAAAGGAAACATCTTACGGCAGGAGCTATTAGGTATTCATAGAAAGCCTACGTAGAATCTGTCGCAGAATTATCCTTCTAGCAGGCCACTCTCCGTGACCTAGAAAAACAGTCCTCACCCTTTTGATGAAACTAAACCTTTACATTTATATCACTTATTCGTTCTAATTTTTCCATCCATTTCTGAAGGCTGGTATATTTGTTTCTTTTTCTCATTGGCAGTTTCTGATCATCTGAGGGTCTACAAAAACACCAAAATAAAATAGAAAGGATGCTTTTAAAATGGATATTAAAATTAAATTACTTAAATGAACACAAGTAACATTAAAGCGTTAAAGCATACATGTTGACAGATACTAATGCAATATAATATATGGAAAAAAGATATGACAAAAATCAAACGTTAATTATCTAAGTGTATATATAGATAGCAAGCAAACATATATTAAGGAAGCAAAGTTGAATTAAGATAACCCACATTGATGGGAAATATGCCTAAAATGAGATTAGAAAATAAAGTTGTCGTTTTCAAAACTGTTTTTCAACTATGAAATCTAACTGTGATCCATGATCTGTAACTCTAATCTGGATGTTTGAAAGGCTATCAAAATGTTACAATACTATATGTTGTCATGTTATATAAAAAAATGAACACTTACTCTGAGATCGAAAAATTAACATAGTCAAATAAGTCATTTTAATATTTAATAATGACTATCGATCAAAGGGTGTGTTTTTAGACGTAGCTAAAGCATTCGACAGCGTCTGGCAGGAAGGATTGCTTTACAAACTATCAAGAATATTGCCGGCCGATTTTTATTTACTACTGAAGAGCTACCTTAAAGATAGATACTTCTTTGTGCAATATCAAAACGAAACGATAAAAATAGAAGCCGGTGTTCCTCAAGGGGGTGTATTAGGCCCGATCCCATATCTATTATACACTGCAGACATTCCTAAGCCAAAGTGGAGAAATACTAACTGAAACGTTTGCTGACGACACTGGCCTTTTATCAACGAATCATGATATCACTAAAGCAACTGTAATTTGTAAGTAAAGATTAATGCCGAAAAAACTGTCCAAGTTATTTTCACCAACAGGAAATTTGAAGAACAGAAACTGAAAATTGTTAACATTGATATACCAATCTGCAAGAAAGCCAAATACTTGGGCATGCTATTAGACCAAAAGCTGACTTGAAAGGAGCACATAATTCAGAAGAAAAAGGAAGCTCATCGAAGATTTGCAGATCTATATTGGCTTCTTGGTAAAAATTCCAGTCTGTCAATAGATAACAAACTACTAATTTACAAAACTATAATTGTTCCGATCTGGAAATACGGAATTGAAATATGAGAAACCACCTGTAAGACTTATATAAATACTATTCAAAGGCCCCAATCAAAAATCCTGCGAACGATAGTAGACGCTAGATGGTACATCAGAAACGACGATATTCACAAAGACCTGAATATCCCTACTGTACACGAAACAATTCAAAAAAGCAGTGCTAACCACTTATCTAAATTGCTTCAGCATTCAAACCTAGAAATGAGAAGAGTTCCTGCCTTGGAACTAGGGTACAAAAATCGTCTTAAACGTACACTTCCAACATACCTAAATATTAAGTATTAAATTAAGTTGAATCCGTTACTTCAATTTATGTTTATTAATTTATTATTATTATTTATTATTATTATTTATTATTATTATTTATTATTATTATTCATTATTATTATTTATGTATTTATCTTTATTATTTATTTATTTATTATTTTTTATTTATTTTATTTACTTATTTATTTAGTTATGTATTTATTTATTTATTTATTTATTTTATTTACTTATGTATTTATTTATCTAATTATTTATGAAATATATTGAAATTTGTAAGAAATATATCATTATCATTAACATGTTATCTTAAATGATGACTTAAGATAACTGAAACTTCCAAATTTTCATTTGTTAAAAGTATTACTATTTATGTAAGATAGTTGTAATATCAATGGAATAATAAAAAAAAAGGTTGATTACAGGTTTCATTACAAAATATTTTGGTCTGAAATATCACCTTCATAAACTACGATTATTTGCTAATTCGAAATGCAGATTATGTCTCGAAGATGAGCAAACCACTAAGCACATGTTTTAAATGAAATTTCTGTCACCAGAACAGACCCTACAAAAGTTTAGCTCTTACGATATAAAAACACGAATTATATAGTACCATTTGAATAAAATTAAATGCATTTAAATAAATTAAAATAATTGTTTTATTAATGTTTATTGTCAATGATAAGAAAATAACATTTGTCATTGTAAAGCTGCTTTCTTCTACTAGAAGATCTGTTTGCCTCAATTCGATAGCTATTTTTTTGGTTTTTGACGTATGTAAGTTATATCATTAGAGATTACCCAACTGTGTTTAGATGAAACAATTATATGCAGCTGTAATCTTGTAACTGATTGACTCATTCGTCACTGCAATATATTTTCTAAATAAAAAACAACTTTTAATTTCATAGAATGAATCATTATTTAAATCGTATCCATTTCTCTTGTTTGTGAATAAAATTTTTTAGTACAATTTTTTTGCGGTTAGTATTTGTGGAAAAATATGTTGGGGCTTATTAGGTCGATTGATATCAAATATGGAGCATATTATTCTATTAATAAAATTATGATAATAAATATAAAATATTATGTGGATAAATACACATATAATATCGTATATGATAAAATACAATATATGTATATGATATACAATATACGTATATGATTTACAATACTGAACCACAACAAAAATGTAATATAGTCCTGATTTTAATGTCAATAACAACTAAATTGGACTTATCAAGATCTTTGTAACAAAGAAAAAAGACGTTAGAGACCATATTTAAAACAAATATTTGTATCCCTATCTGGAAGCTTTCTGGATGGAAGACTAACATAACTAATTTATTGTATACGAACCCAGGCAGTCGATTGCATCATGTTGGGGTCCTATAATATTACTATCAAAGTAGTTCTTATTTTAATTTGTGTTTGATTTAATCCAATGAAACATATTATAAACACAATATATCACCCAAATCATTAATTCAAAACAAGAAGTTTTCTTCATTTTGAATCGGCTTAAAACTATACTCTTTACACACTTATTGGCCAGATACGTCACTATTCTTCCGATGAACACTTTTTTTTTCGCGATGAGGGAGTATCATATCATATATTTATATATGATATGATATATCAAATATGAAATATATGAAATATGAAATATATGAAATATGAAATATATATTATGTTATATCATCAAATCATATAACATAATATATTATTATCATATATAACATATAGCGTATACGTGTTTATATCATATACAGTTGATCAGCGTTACAAGACATGGCGATGTTCGTTTGCCAATAAACTGAAGTCTCAGTTTAGTCAATGAAAATACACTGCTTAGTCAATGATATGGTTGACTATATCATGTACGTGTGGCCCTTTGCTCCTCATAGGATGTACGGGAAGTCATATATAGTATATATATCACATATGTGGTACCTTCAACAATTTAGTAGTCAAATAGTAAATAATTAATTTGAAACAGAATTATTTATACAACGAAATAAAACTTTCATAAAACGAAAATCACTTTTTATTATTGTTTAATATATATTCAACAGTAGAACATTATTGTCAGCACTGAACATATTGTATATTTGATATCTCAATTATTTCCATTAAACTCGGTCAAATTGTCATACTAGCATTGTTTGTAATTAAATATGAAATAACTTGATAAAAAAAATAGTGCTACAGTAAAGCGGTAATCAGCTACTAAAAAGAACTACTTAGTTGTTTATAAAAATTTTATATGTATCAACTTTTTAATACATTTTATATGTCTTCCAATATTTTTATAATTTTAATATAATATAAAATTACTAGTATGTTTATAACATGGTTGTTCCAACATTTGTCATTGCATAAATCGACTTCAACCTCGTCATTAGGTTAGCTTTGCCTAGGGTGGTAGTCTTCTCCCCGAAAGCCTACTTGAGCATATATATTAGAAGTTGTGATCTCACTAAAATCTATTATAAGTATTTGTTATATATATAATCATTTAAGATGTTCTAACAGAACTGGAACAATTGCTATATCATAAATCATGAATATCGTGGAGTTTTGGTTGGATTTGAATTTTAAACAAGTATTAGTATATGAGGACACAACAGATTCTATGAGTGCTAATTTGGTTTGTTATGGACAGTAAATGTCATCATTTAACAATTCTAAACCAATGGTTAAAGAAATTTCTGCAAAACTCAACTGTATTTTTAAATCGATTTATTACTTGTATCGATTATTATCCCGACCGTGAATGCTCCAATGATGTACTCTCCAAATGATCTAAACAATAGATTCTACCAAGAGAACCAGTCCTGATAAAACTGTATTATTGAATGAAAAGATGATAGGCACGAGTTTTTAGATTACTGATTATCTCTTGCTAAAATCGTAAACATAATTGATACTTATTACCGTTTGCTCCGTTTTAAGAACTTTCTGGGAGATAGCATCCAAAATTTACCAAGAATAATGTGTTCTTGTATTAAGAAAATATGTGGGTGCATACATGAGTATCCGACATTGTCAAATGTTGTGGATTTTGTTAGAATTTATTTTCTCATCCAGCATGTCTACCAAATTCTAAAATGTTTTGAGGAATAGGAACGAATCAATCAACAAAATAAGAAAAGATTTTCTAATAACAAACTAATTTTTTCTTATATCATTCAATCGGATGTAGTTATACTTTGTTACAGCATTAAAAGGTTATAATATATACAACAAATTATTTCAGCGTCCATTCTATGGATACAATAATCCATTCAATAAAATTTTGTAAGAACGAAAATATTTCTAAATGTAACTACTCAATACTTATGCCATGATTTTTTTTCTAAAATAAAATTCTGAATAAAAACAATTATAATTGCATTATCGTTTTAATGTAGAATGGTGAGTGAAATGTAGAGAATCTAATGACCAGTAATAAGAAGTAATAATTATTCATTATGCTTCCGTACGTTGGATAGTTGAAATCAACGCGATCTACAGGCTTATCTCTTATTTCTTATTTAACAAAAAAAGAAAAAAAAATTTGTGTTATGTAAAAGAAAACTCTTAATCTTCTGTAGGTTTCTGGATTTGACAAGTCTACATGGCCTCCCATAAAACTTAATATTATAGAGAGCGAACGGCAGCTTTTGATATTTGTGAAATCAAAGAGATTAAAAAATTTCTTACATTAAATTATAATAATTTTCTGCAGGCTGATACCTTAGTGACAGAATAATTATTCTAATCTATTAATATATATCCTATCTTAAAATATTATTTACAGTGGCTCAGAGGAATGAATAAAATATGAATTGTAAACGGTGGGCTGTTACGGGATAGGTGTAACGTGAGAGAGTATCTGCTTAAAGTAACCCCGGTACTTACGGTCTTCTAATTCTTCTTTATCAAATGTCTTTATTGCCGTTTGCTCTTACGTAGGGTAAGTTTAGTGAAATCTCTTCAATTTTTATTTTCTCTATGCCTTCAAATCCAAGCCTTAGTTTGCCAATAGATTCTCTACATTTATGCTTATCTTCCAAGAATCGTTTTGGAATTCAATATTGACATATGACTAAACCATATAAGTTAAATTTTATGGAACTTAATTTTATATTGCATGCAGTGATTTGTTTTTTATATATTCGTTGCATTTTCTGTCCTTTTTAAATTTCTCCAAAATTCTTTATAACTATTTTATTTTCATGACTGTGGCCTTGCCTAGCATTTTGTCGCGTGCTATGTCCAAGTTTGACAGATTATAATTTCAAAAATATGTGGTTTATGGGTTTGTTGTATTAAGCCATTAAAAGTAATTAATTATGTTGAAGCTGTTTTGAGCTAGTTCACTTAAGCATTTATACTGTTTTTTAACTCGAGGTATTTTCAAAAGCCCTCTTTACGCCTTGACTAGATTATTGTTTATCACTTCATCAGACTAAGCAATAATTGACCTCAGATCTGCATACTTCCCCGAGGAGCCTGTAACCATTTTGAGATTCGATAACGCGGTGTTGGTAAGTCTGTCAGATTTCGCAAATAATTTCAGGCTCTATCTTTATGTATTTTTAGATGGGATAATCTTGATGTAATGGCTTAATGAGTTCTGGAATGTTTTAGACACTAGTCCTCTGGTTAGCTGAAATATTTTAGACATTTCTTTATTTGTCGGAACTGCTAGTATATCGACTTGTAATATCGTCACGTCGACGTTATTATATTGTAACGCAACAAATAATTAGCTACACTTTATGGTATCTAACGTTGATATTAGGTTTATGAGAGCTAGCTATACGATTCGTCTTTTAGATATATATATTTGAAATTTGAGATATATATATTGAAATATATTTAGATATATATTTGAAATTCAATTAAAATATTAAAGTTTTTTAGAAAATAAATGTAAAATAAGAAATAAATAAAATAAAATAATATAAAATACATAAAATAAAAATGCAAATTTTAACCTAAATTAATATATAATTTCAACGGTAGTGAGCCTTTAAATTCAATTCTGACTTAATTATTTTTATAGCTCATTTTGAAAATTGTTTATGATTGCAATTTTTATTAATGCCAACTGTAGCGTGACAAGAACTTCTTTTCATTGACAATGTTGCAAAGGCACATGTTGCAACAATTAGAGAAGCACTGAAGCACACTGTCAATACCAACAGCAACAACAACAACAATAGAATAACTACACCAAAAAAAAAAAAAATAACGAATAATTTAAGAAAAAATTTCAAAATAATTGGAACATAAAAAGTTCAGAGAAATCATGGGGAAAAATCCGAATTAGTGGTACTTTGCCAACAATTGAAGTGGTTCAAGTGCAACATTGTACGCGCCGCACGTAACGCTGAGGTCATGAACTTGATCGTCACTGTTACTGCATAGAGTAGCGTATCAATTATTCCCTTGGATGAAAATGAAGGAATGGAAGTGGTGTGGCAGTTTTGGTTGCACTTTGATCAGAGACAGGGAAATGGGGTGCGTTGAGATATATTTAAAAGGGCCATTATGGCATATAGCAGATTGTTGTGATGTTGTACGAATACAAAAAAAAAACAAAACTTAAATACAAAAGAAAAGGGAATGCAGCTAACTAAGTAATGCAGTATGTTATTCTTATATTTCTTGTTAAATTTTAATTAAGTCTACAATGAAAAAAAATGAAAATTAAATTAACGAAATGAGAAAAAATGTCAATGAAAACAAATGTAAGTTGATATGCCAGTAACATATTGCACTTATGAAATTGAAAGAAATATGATGTCGCCACGCGAATTTTAACCTCTTGATGCAGCAGTTCGAGTACCAGTAGTAGCTCTGTCAACACAATATGCTCCATTGCAGCACACATTATCTGCTTCAAGTGGCGCTTATCGTTGCTAATGTGCATACGTTCTCCTACTCAAGCCATGTTTTCCATCTTTTTATTCTATTTACAGTTATTATTATTATGTATAGATAGACTACATTGCATTGAAGCCTAATTTTGGCGCCACAAATCCGGTGCTAATATATAAATACAATTAACTAATGTTATCAATGCACTTCATCCATAGTGCTTACTTTGTTTATTAAAAATATATAAATATTTGCTTGAGATTAATCTGTAATTAAAATTTTTTTTTTTTTTTGAAAACAGAAATTACTTATCAAATAGTCATGCTATATTTTCAATTTCAAATTTGAAATAAAATTGAGATCTGCTAAGTTACTACATAGAATCAAGCGATGCTATGCGATTTCTTCCATAAATTAGACTGGAATTCTCTTTAACTTAACATTTTATGTAACGTCACTTTGCGTAAGTCAGTTGAAAAAATATCATAGAACAAAGGGGGAATATTAAGTTATGTCTTAAATTGATTAAATGTGGCGAAAAAAATCAACAATCTGCTTTTTAAATAAGGACTGATACAAATCTGTCTTTCGCGGACAGTTTTTCATTTATTTTTTGGATTTATTGATAGTTCAGACATCGTTGGCGATGATCGAACATAGCGTCATCAAAAGAAAAGTTCGAAAAAATTTTTCAAAGTGAACATTGGGTATATGTTAAACTCATCGAAGTGGATACAAAAATATCGAAAGTCGATGTTTTGCGGTATTAAACGGACAACGGACAATCGACAATCGCAGCTCCACAACGATTGCAGGATAGAATTTCTTTTTACGATTTGAAGGAAATTGTCCACAGTAAATTATTCTCAGAACATAAGACGACTAACAGAATTTTATCTACCAGCTCTATAACGATTGAAGGACAGAATTTGATGAGTCTTACTGGAATATCGAGGTAATTGACAATTATGTGAATTGTTGATTAAAAAAAAGAAATAATACTTATTCATTATCAACCTTAATTTGTCACAGTCGAAGACTTCTAGTTTCATTTAAAATTGAAAATGATCATGATAGAAAAAATATCGATAACATCGCTCTCATTCAAAAGGCTTCGACCAATATACTAAAGATAATTCTGATCGATAAGTGTAAAGGGCTTTGACTAACATACTAGAAGCAGTTTTAGCCGATGAGAATAATGAAAGTTATAACATTATTTGTCAGCTGTACAAGGATTGTAGTACAGACTTTGATAAAATCGATTGAAATATCGAGAAGGAGGCAGTTAGTTTTATTGCACGGTAATACACTACCATAAAATCCATCATGGTGCGCGAATTCTTGACTAAAAGAGATATCATTCTTATTTATCATCCAACGTTATTATCTTATTTGATAAAGTGCGAATTTTAATTACGTGTATTCAAATTAAAACTAACCATAAAAAAAATGTTATCATAACACTTCCATCATCTAAAAGTCTACGGTCGGCAAACTAAGAACAGCTTTAGACAATGACTGTAATGAATGCGATAATTGTTCTGTAAAAAATTTTGACTGCCATACTAACATAAAGGCAATTTCGGCCGATGAGGGTAATATAGTAAATGTAAAGCCAACAAGTTTGACTTGACATACTAAAGATAATTCCAACCGATGAGTTTAATAAATATTTCAGAGGATTCGTTGAATATTTCCAGCATTTTGAGGATTCAGACGGAAAGCTTTTTGAATATACAACAGTAAAAAATTGAAACACTAAACGCATTGCAGGCTTGTTAGAACAAATCCCATCAAATCTGTACAGATTCTGTATATCAAAAATTTTGATGGGCTTATATACTTTAAATTATTATCGGTACATTTACTGATAATCGTTATCATAGAATGATAAAGTAGTAATGGGAGTTTTCAAGAGAAAAGTTTTACGTTAGATCTTTGGTCCTTTACAAGTTGGTAGTGACTCCCGTACCCGAATGAATCGCAAGCTGTATGCGCTACATTGCTATAATTCAGCAAATTAACATTCCGATAGTTGGACTATAGGGATTTTGTTCTTTGTTATAGGCGAGTACTAACGCCTTGCAAAATATTTTTTACTGCAATAGATTCTAAGTAAATAAAATATATAGAACATAAAAGAAAGCCATAATGGGTTTTTGTTGAGAAGTTCTTTACTACTACCAGTGTCTGACATTTTTGCTCCGATATCCAACTACTGCGCAAACATATTATACTGCAACAGATCCCCACTGACAAAATATATGGAAATATACGGAAGTTGACGAAACGTCGCTCACTTTGATGGTAACCTGCCAGTAATATTAGATTTGTTCTATTGAAGAATCTTTAGCAAAACCCTTATTCCAATCAAAGTTGGTCTGGGAATGCTTTCAACTTCTCAACACCCTAGCATCGAGGAACTATGTTACTCTTATGTGGGTACCGGGCCACGAAGGGCATGAGGGCAATGAAACAGCAGACTCCCTACCAAAGAAGGGTGTATGTACTCCTTTCATTAGTCCAGAGCCCTTCTACGGGGTAACAAATAGCTTCACAAATAGCTTATTATGTGAACGGGAGAAACAACATCTACTTGAACACTGGAGAGCCCAAACAGGCATGCGACAGTCAAAAAGATTCATTGATCCTGATCACATCAAAGTTGATGCTATCCTTGGTCTTAGCAGAAACGATATTAACATCTACACTGAACTTCTTACAGGACACTGTAGACTTAATTACCACATGAAGATTATAGGTGTGGTAGAAAGTGACTCCTGTCGACCCTATCATGAGGAGAAGGAAACATCAGAACATGTTCTATGCAACTGCCCAGCGGTGGCAAGACGTAGACTCGATTATTTTGAAAGCGGGATATTAGTCCCAAGTCAAATAGGTAAAATTAAGCCCACAGCAATTACAAGATTTATAAATAGTCTAAAATTGTCCTAGTTGGGCCTTTAGGCGCACAATAGATCTTTTAGGTCGGGGTGTTTTAATAGCCTATTACTTAAATAATAATAAAATAAATAAATTGAGGAAGGGTGCTTCTAAGTACTCTCTCTAAAAAACGAGCCAACTATTTAGCCTGATAAATGCGTTAAATGTTTTTATATGTTTGTAAAAAATATATATCATTTAATATGAATGTAAAATGGCATTAATCTGCCATTTAAATAATCTTTAAATAATTACTTAATTTATTTTAAAATTACTGATAATTTTTATAAGTTCATAATAATTAAATCTAAATTAATTTATTTGATAATAAAAATTAAAGATGAATTGTTTCATTTATATATTTTTTTTATTTTATTAGTATTTTATTTTTAATTTATTTGTATTTTATTTTTATTTTATTTGTATTTTATTTTTTTGTTGTTTGAATATTTCTAATTGTGTTGTAAAATGTTGGCTTGTGGCCTGTCTGCCGCGGTGGCTCCATCCGTGACAGTAATTTGACATTCTTTGACATTCCGTTGTATCATTTTCGACGCAATGGATAACTCTGCAAGTGATTTCAATTTTATCAGTGAACTTTTTATGACGTTTTAATTGAGCTAATGTCATTCCAGCCGACCCCTCTGTTTTTACAGTCCAGTGTATCTGCATTTTAAATGCTCTCGTGTTAGATATAAATTTCGTATTGTATATCAAATTATGGCAGACGGCAGTTTACAATATTATGTTAATATACGAGTATGCATTATGCTAGTAATGCTTTTATGATTCAAATTCTTTACTCATTATCAGAAATATGAATTATTATCAGCTAATGACGTATGCAGTTTTCAGATTAGTTTCTAGTGGAATTTTAACGATTATTTGCAAAGCAATTAAAAGCATTATTTATAATATTTAAATAATTAAATAAAATTTTTTATAACGTTTCTCGTTAAATGAATACAATAAGCAATATATGTGGTTACGCCAACAATATTACTATATTACTCAGAAACCCCAACGCTTTAAAATCCTCGTTCAGAGAACTTGAGAACGCCACTGCAAAAATCGGGATAAAAGTCAATGATCAAAAAACATAATATATGCTTAGATCAAAATCTAGTTTCTGTAATAACCAGTCCAATATTGACAATACTAGCTTTGATGCGATCACAAAATTCAAATACCTTGGAATGGTATTGAATTCTAAAGAACACACATCAGCTGCGATACAAGATAGAATTTTGGCAGCAAATAAGACATACTATGGATTTAAAAAACTTTTAAAATGTAAGATCTTATCAAGACAACAAAAACTTCGTATGTCTAAATGCCTAATTAGAACAGTCCTGACGTACGGCTGTGAAGTGTGGATACTCAAAGCAAACCGCAAGATGCCAATTACTATCCCACGAACGGAAAGTATTGAGAAAGATTTTTGAGTCAATACGTCTAGATGAAGTCACATATTATATTCGTCTCAACCATGAATTAGTGAACTCAATCGACGAGCAGAATTTAAAATGATATATAAAATCACAACGCCTAAGATGGCTAGGAAACGTTCAACGAATGAACCGTGAATGAGCAGCAAAACAAGCACTTGTAGGAAACCTAACTGAATCCTGAAGACGAGGCAGACCTTGAAAGAGGTGGCTAGATTATGTTAAAGAAGATTTAATGAAAACTTGGCATCGGATCGAGTCATCAGTCCCTAACAACATGTCTAAATCTATTTTAAGGAACTTGTGAAATATTTTAATATATATGAAGGGTTTTAGAATATATTTTTTGCTGTTCAAGTTGAAAATCACTTAACTTGGTTTAAAAAATTGGATTACATGACACCCTATATCACACAAGTGGAATATATATCGCCGCACTTAGCTGGAATGGACTAATAAGTCTGTTTTTTGGCATCTTCTTTCGCTATAATGGCTATGAGCCAATTATCATATTATCACAAATTTCGCACCATACTATCACTTTTTGGTAGTAATTTACGTAAACTAGTGGGTAACTAAGTGGGTAAAAATTTGAATTAAATTAAGCTCTTGAATGAGCAAAGTGAAGGAGTTTACTTCGTAATTTATATGAAGTTGGTTGAAAAAAGCATATTCACATGTATTGTGATATAATATAAACCGTTCTTAAAGGCGACCCTCATCTCACTGAAAGTGTGTATAAAGTAATATTTCATAACAATTTCATATTATTTACTTAGTTTTCCTGATGTAGCCAAATTAGACACTTAGACAAGCCTTATCTTCTTTATATTATGTATGAAGTAATATTTCATAATCAAAAGCGTTCCCATTTAATAAAAGCTCTCTATGTATATGATTGATAACAAAGAAGTGAGCCTGGATATGTCATATATACTATATATAGCCTGGATAAGGTGTGCACCTTTATGATTATAGCAGTGATTTATCTCAGAAATAATTTGCATAATAATTAATAATTATTTTCTGGACTACCTTGGCCTATTTTCGAATTACCTTCATAATTTCTTTAGTAATACCTTTCAAGAATTTTCTCTGATTTTCCATATAATAGTTCTTAGAGTTTTACAAATTCTTCTTTTACAAATAAAGTGATTGTATAACTTTATCCTTGAAATTTTATAAATAAAGTCGATGTTAATTTAGTTCAGAACTGCAATCTTATTTATGTATATTAATGCAGTTTAATCTTGTAACCACATCAACAAAATATTTCTTTGTTGTTTTTCGCTATTAATTTTATCAACTTCAATATGTGAACTGTGTCGTAAGATAATATATTTTGTATATTTTTACACAAACTTTATCAAGGTTTTTGTTTATATTTAGTTTTTGATACAGAACACATATATATTATTGCCTAAGTAAATAAATAAAGTTGCCTAACGTTATTGTGGTGGATTTGGGTTAGATGAAAAGTATTTGTGGTTTTTGTCACTAGATGGTGCTGTTATAAATCCGACACGAATCCGATTATATCAAAATAACATTTATTTGACGGGTTCAGGCTACATTGTTCTTAAAGGCAGTTGTATAATAAGTCGCTTGTGTAAAAATTTGTATTAATTTGAAAATGAAAGAAATATCTGAAGAAATACGCTATGTGATGCTTTATTCCTATAAAAGAGATGAAACTGCTACAAAAATATAGCGAACAATTTATGTGGTTTCCGGTAAGGATGCCATGAGTGAATACCAGAAACAGCAGTGGTTAGCTTGATTCCGCTCTAGAAATTTTGATTTCAACAAAATTGAACATTAAAAAAAGTCAATGACATTTTGCAACAGTTAGAGCAAGACCTATCAGAAGACAGAGAAGATACTATATATCAATCATATGTTAGTTTCTATCTTACTTCATCCTCTACTGCTCACAAATTGACTGTTTGAATGAAACAATTCAGGAAAAGTGTTCAGAACTCGCCAACGAAGAAGGAGGTGTGCTCCAACATGACAACTACAAGCATGTGATGACTTGGAACAAATTGATGGAACTTGGTTGGGAAGTTTTTATGCATCCGTAGACTTGAACAAGTTTTTCGCCGACAAACTACAGAAGTTTTGCATCGATGAATTATGAAAATGGCAAAAGGTCATTAATAGCAATGGCTTGTATAAATTTTACTAAAATTAATTTTCAATAAAGAAACTATATTTTAAATGATGTCAAGCACAAAGAATTATTTAAAAATATATATTATTAAAAATATATATACATAAATAAGATCATAAATAATGGTATTAAAAATCTTTTGCTCTTGTTCCTGAAACATTCAGAGAGAAATTCATATATTGCAATTTTTACAGATTTCATACATAGTTTTTAACAGTTTATTAAAGCATTATTGCAGCACTATTTTATATAAAATAAAACATAACTTTGAATCTGCAATTCTTTAAATAGTGTAATTTGTTTAATATAATATAACTTCTATTTGGTTACAGTGTTCATAGGCTATCTTTACGTTCAAAATCAATGTGAAAATTGACTTTTTTCTATTTCCCTAGGCTATGTTTATATGTATACCAGTAGTAGCATGTTCTAGGAGATAGAAAAAATAGTGGGACAGAGACTTTTTTTAAATCTAAACCAAAGATATTATTTGATTTTACAATGTCATCACATCTTAGTCACTGACTGAACCAGTTAGTCTGTTTCTGTGAAACAGGCTTGAACTCTGAGTATTTTATTATAAAAACAGTGCTCAGAAAGCAATTGCGTTATTTTGATCTTACAGTAAAAATTGACTTTTGTTCTATTGTTCTACTTTCTATGACTATACTTATGTTATATCAGTGGTAGTTTGTCCCAAGAAAAGGGAAAAGTAGTGGATCAAAGTCATTTTTCAAATGTACGCCAAATATATTTTTTTACTTCTCCACTGTATAGTACCCATATATTGGCCAATGAGTGAGTAAATGCTAGTATTTTACTGTAAAAGCTATGCACGAGGAGCCATTGTATATGTATTAACTTGTGGTCACAGTGGAGATTGACTTCTGTTTTATTATTCAACTTTTCTTGGCTATACTTATGTGTGCACCTTATATGTGTGGTAGGTTCTTTCAAGAGAAATAATATGGTAGAGCCCTTTTTAAATGTTTGACAAAGATTTTGTTCTATTCTCATAATATTCTCAGATCTAGACCACTAAGTGAGCTGATCTTTCCGCAAGACATGTTACCAGTTTCTTTCCCATTATTTTATTATAAAACCAGAGAGTCAAACTACTTCTCTTAATTCTTCTATTACCCTTGGCTATGTTTATGCGTATACCAATGACTACTAAGTGAGCCGATCTTTCAGCTAGACGTATTGCCGTTTACGTTTGCTGTTTTTTTATTATGAACCCGGGGTGATAAAGTATTTCTATTAATTCTTCTACTTCCCTTTGCTATGTTTATGGTTATACCAGTGGCTACTAAGTGGGCCGATCTTTCAGCTAGATATGTTGCCGGTTGCGTTCCTGTTTTTTTTATTATAAACCCGGGTAACTAAACTACTTCTGATAATTCTTCTTCTACCCTTAGCTATGTTTATGCGTATACCAGTGGCTACTTAGTGAGCCGATCTTTTAGCTAGACGTGTTGCCGGTTACGTTCAAGTTTTTTTATTATAAACCCGGGGTGCTGAAGTACATCTATTAATTCTTCTACATCCCTTTGCTATGTTTATGCTTATACCAGTGGCTACTACGTGAGTCGATCTTTCAGCTAGATATGTTGCCGGTTGCATTCCTGTTTTTTTATTATAAACCCGGGGAACTAAACTACTTCTGTTAATTCTTCTATTTCCCTTAGCTATGTTTATGGTTATATCAGTGGCTACTTAGTGAGCCGATCTTTCAGCTAGACGTGTTGCCGGTTACGTTCAAGTTTTGTTATTATAAATCCGGGGAGCTAAAGTACTTCTATTAATTCTTCTATATCCCTTTGCTATGTTTATGCTTATACCAGTAGCTACTAAGTGAGCTGATCATTCAGCTAGACGTGTTGCCGGTTGGTTCAAGTTTTTTTACTATAAACCCGGGGAACTGAACTTCTTCTGTTAATTCTTCTCCTACCCCTTGTTATGTTTATGTATACACCAATATATACAAAAAGTCTCAACAGTCTTAGTCAGATCTTATGTATACTGATTCATTGTGATATTTTAAAAACCTGTGAATATAATTTAAGCTATCAAATTTAAAATCATAATTTTAATATGTTATCTTGACATGACCTATGTTTTTAAGAGTTTCTGGTGTCGCCGTATAATATTACAATGAACTGTAAATGAATATTTCTGTTGCTATTCGATATTTATCTGAGTTAAGTACGTGATTTATTTATCAGAAATTTGCATACGCAAGCAACTTATCCACCGGTTTCTATTACTATAACAACACTGAAGAAAAAACAATCAATTATTTCATTTATAGATATTATAAAAAGTGCATGAAATTAGCTGAAAGCAACTACTTCAGTACTTCAATACTTCAATATGTTTGGAAATGTATATAGATACATTTTGTCCACACATTCTGTAGCTACTGACATACTCACGTCCACGCAGTGAAAAAATGCACTACTCAGGAACGCGACTTCGAGCTGGTGTGCAATGAATCAGTCTTCGACGAGTAAAGTACGAGGCTTGTGTGAGTTATGAATGACTGGCCGAAGTCGACACCGCACAGCTGAGCGTGCGGTAAGGCGGTAAGTTCAGCTCAGTACTGCACGTACGTCTCAGTAGTGCGTTGGAGTTTATTTCGAATTTAGTTGCCGGCGAGTTCGAATCGTACGGATTGTGTCGCGGTATACGATATACGTTTTGTGGTTGTCGTTATTGTTGTTGCTGTTTTTTATTATTAAATAAAAATAATATCTACAACAGAGATATAGTGAATACAAAAAATAAATAAATTGAAAGTATTTAAAATGTGTTGATAATATTAAATAAATAAAGGTTTTTCTTAAGAAAACTACAGCAAAATCAGTACGAATAAAATTAATTATAATTTATTTTTCTCTAAGAAAAATATTCTTCCCTTCCATTGTTATAAGTTTGATTGCATTTAAAATTATTGTGTGTATATAATCTAAATAAAACCGATTAGTAGACTGAAATGCTTATATGCATTCAATATAGAAAAACGCATTTAAAACGAATTTCATCGACGGCGTCCGTGCGGCGCATACGCAATTTTTGCGTCGAATAGTGCGTGTTGCACTTCGAAAAGTGACCGGAAAAATAGCTTAGCACATTTATGGCTTATATGGCTTAATTCATAGGAAAACTAAAACGTTGCCTTAGATTAAATTGCATCTAATAAATATCTAACTTCAGTTTTCTACACAGCAATTTTATATTAAAAACAAATTAAAATAAAAAAAAATAATATTAAAAAAAAAAAAATATTAAAAAAAAAATAATATTAAAAAACAAATAATATTAAAAAAAAAAATAAAAAAAAACATATTACGAATATATATGTATACTAAAAAAAAATATAATTAATTTAATTTGATTTAATTTAATTCCGTCTTTAATTTCATAATAAACGAAAATTGCTTGTGGTTTTCATTCTCAAGAAAGCGAAATTATAATTTACGAGTATCTTTAAGTGTTAAATAAAAAACAAAAAGAAGGAAAAGAAGAAAGAAAAATATTATTGTGTGAAAAATTATTATTTTTTCTTCTTTCGTATAAGAGTGCCAAAGTGCGTAAAAGTGTAAAATGTACCGGCAAATTGCATTATTCCTATTTGTGCTCTGCAGTCTACAACGGATGTCACACACATTCAATTATGCACCCCTGCCCAATTTGGTTATTAATTCCCCACAGAATTTGAGATTCTTTCAACCGCAGTGGCGTAGTTCATATTTTGGCTATACCATCGTACTCCGTGGATCGAAGTAAGTATAGCAAATATTACTAATTATAATTATAGAGAAATTTTTATAAATCTTTTATCAATATAAAGAAAAATCATCTCTTGAAACTGTAGAAAGATACTTCTTTAGGATATTGAAGTACGAAATTAATCAATATTTAGTAAAAAGTAATAGATTTCACACAAGATATTTAAATATTACTAAAGAAACTAGAGCAGTAGTTCCCAACTAATGGTCCTCGAGATGGTTAAATATGATCCGTGAATCAAATTTAACAGATATGATTACATAGCTTGTAGTTTATTCACTCAGACTTGTTAGAAAATAAACACAAAAATTTTGCAAATAAGTATGATACATCCGTTCTTCATTCTTCATCCATTCTAGAATTCCACTGTTGGTAAAGAAAATCCAAGCTCAAAGAGCACATTGAGCATTTTTCATATACCATATAATTTTATATATATTTTTTGTTGTTTTTATTTTTAGTGCATATTACTTAAACGAACATGTAGAAGTTTCTAATAAAGCATTATAAAATATCCATACAGTTTATTATTCTTAAACTTTATAACAAAAATATCATAGTGCTAATTGGTCAAAAAAATGTTGGCAACCACTGATCTAGAATATATAATAAATATACATTGGTACTACTATCAATAGTGCTTACTAAAAATCCATATTCTCAAAATAAATAACATTTTGATCACAATATTTTTTAGTATTATTAGAGAATTTAGAATATATAATAAATATATCTTGATACTACTATCGATAATGCTTACTATTGCTAATCCATACACGTATACTTGAAATAAGTTGGCGATACGAATATGAAATGTTTAAGTTTTAGTTGAAAATTATTATAATTTATTTTTGAAAATAACCTCCTTTAATTTTAATATGTTTAGTCCATTAGTGTTCCAATTTCTTTAAACTACATTTGCAATGGTTTTTCAATTTATTCTTGTAATTTAAGGTAGCTGCCTTTATAGTGTATTTCTTAATTTCAATACCTTTATACTAACAGTCTACCAATTTTTTGAAACTATGTTTATAATTGTTTTCCGATTTATTCTTCAAATTTATGAAAGCCACCTTTATAGTGTATTCCTCAAATTCAATATAATTATACTCCAGTCTTCCAATTTTTTGAATTACGTTTACAATGGCTTTCCTAAATGGCTCTTCCACTGTTTAAAATTTTTTTTCCACCAAGAAAACTTTTTGACGTTTTAGAAGAACCAGAAATTAGAGTGTATACTCGATCTGGTAAATAGGGTAGTATTTTCAACAAATTTAGTGTAGTCTTCATTAATTTCAAAAAACTTAATCCTACAGTCTTAAATTTAATACACTTATTCCAAAAGTCTTCCAATTTATAGTAGCCATCTCTGCAGCGTCTTTCTTAATTTTACTACACTTATTTATTTCCATAGTCCTCCATTTTATGGAACGTATTTTTGTAACGGTTTTCCGAAAAGTCTAAAAACACTCTTCTACAACAACTATCATATTTTAATTTGTAAAAATCCTTGTCCACGAAAGAAACAGTTTAATGTGTAATAACAGCAGGAAGTGAGATGGAATACAATTTGGTAATAGTTTGGTACTAAACAATTTCTTCAACAATTATAGTATAATGTTTTTGAATTTCAATAGACTTATTCCAACATACAGTCTTCCAATTTATAGGAGCTGCCTGCGTAACGTTTCCCTTAACTTTAATACATTTATTCCAATAATTCTCCAATCTATAAAAGCTATCTTTGTGACGTCTTTCTTTATTTCAATACAATTATTCCCACAGTCTTCTACTTTATAAAAGCTATCCTTGTAGCCGTTTTCCGAAAGCTCTGTAAAATACTCTTCCCAACAGCTATCACTACTTCGTTTGATAATATTTGTTTCTATTAGATTTTGAATTTGTTTCTCGACATGATTTTTATTATGTTTTCTATATATTTTATATCCGGCTACAGCCCACTTTTTTTGTAAAATTCTATATATCTATATATTCTATATATGTATATATATTCTATATATATTCTATATATTCTATATTTCGACTCTCCTTGAGTATCGTCATCAGGATCACGATTTAAAATTAATAAACATAAAATAATATTAATAAAATCTAAATCCAAACGTTATGTTCTGAATTTAAGTCTCTAGCAAGCACATAGCCAGTGAAAAGGGATGGATTAAGGGACTAATTCTCGTTAGTTTATTATATCTTAATGCATACGAATATATGTCGTAAAGTAAATGAAAAAGCAATCATAAATTTAGTTCCTGACTTATGAAATAGCCCTCGTAGCACACAGCTTTTACAAAGTGTAGTTAGTTGTTTATACAAGTATATAGTAAATTATTTTCTGAAATCTAATATTCATATTATTTAAATTCATTATCTAATTTACAATATTATTTTAGTATCGCTATATTGACAGATAGTTAGGCTGCAGTCTAGACTTTGATTTCAGTCAACACAATCTACTAGTATTATTACTACAACAGCTTACCTATTTTTATTATTTATTTAGTAGAAAGCACTATACAGTGCGACCTCTAGGTGTTCTATTGCGATAAGCACAGCTGCTTTAATAAATTAAAGTACACTGAATAGATATCCTAGCCAATGATAGATAAAGACGTTTCTAAACCGCATGGACTAAATACAATCACAAACAACCAGATAATCCGTTGGTAAAGAGAATGTCCCACCAAACTAGCTCAAATGCACTGATTGAGGTTCTGGAGAGTCATCACTTAAACTAACAAACCAAGCATTACTGTAATATAGATATACTTTACAAAAATTAGAAATTATATTCGTTGATTGAATTTTTTAAGCTTAAGTAGTTTCAATATGAAGACTTGTCATTATTATTTTTACAAAAAAAAAAAATTAATAGATAATAAAGCAGTTAAATAATTTTATACAAGTTATCAAAAAAAAAGAAGGAAGCTTAAGAAAATTTTTATAAATATTTTAAGATAAATATTCTCATATAAATATTTACGAATACATACTGAAAACAACCTATAAAAAAGTATCTCAAACTTTTATGCAAACAAACAATACGCACAGCTGTCCCTCTTCCACTGACTTTAGTTAAACTTTCCGATGTTGAATTCAAATTTATCTTATAAAGAAATTTATTGTTCGTTTGTGTCGTGCATAAATTTTTTACTCAATTAAATACAATTTTGGCATTTTTATTAGAAATTAGCATAACCCAAATAAGCAATTATGTGGCGGTTGATTGTGTTCCTAACAAGAAAAAAAATTGAGAAAAAAAAATAAGATCTCTGGAAGACATAGTATTCACACAGAAGTACTCTTATTTGGGAAAATTAAATCAAGCAAAACTTAATTAGATTTAATTTAGTGTATTTCAGTTGAGTACAGAGTAATTTATCTTATATTTATTAGAAAAAGCCGAATGAAATATTTGTTACGCCTAATCTACACTTAGAGTTCTTCGCAATTATTTTGGCGACTTTCAAGCCCCAAGAATTATGTTCTCTAACCTATTCTAATTGCAAGCGATCTTCATAAGCGAAGACGCGCTGAGCTCATATCAAGAGTTTCATTGCAGTACTCATACGAGTATAGAGTATTTGTTTGAAAATAAATATCAGTTGACTTATTTGTTTATATACAATATTAAGTACTTATATAGTGTATCTGTATATTTATATGTTGTATATACTTATTTGTGGAATAATATTCCCTATCAACATACCGCTTTGACACAAATGATTGGTACGAGCGAGTATTTGAGCGGTGGCTGACCCCACTTTGATGTTGACATTGTCACAAATACTTCAAACGTTGAAATTTCTGTTATCGCATTTGCCTCATAGTTTATTAGGAAAGATCGTTTTACGGATACTTGTGTTTACTTCAGAGTTTTAGGTAAATATTTGTGTACTTTAATGTGCAGGAAAGTTAAAATATTTTAAACTACTGTTAAAAATGGTTATGGAAAAAAATGGTGTATGTTATTCCTAAAGGTGACATTCGATTGCATATATAATTTTTTTAAAATGAGTTCACCGCAATGTAAGACAAACACGGTAACCTAAATTTTAAGGTGTGATTGGAAACAGTAGAACTTAAAGTCAAATTTCAATTGAATTTTTAAAAAATTCAGTAATTCAGTCAAAATAACAGTAATTATTAATTATTAAGAAAATATATGAAGAATACACCAACAAAACATGATTTAAATAATTGGTTCTTCATACATTTATTTTGAGTATTACCAAATATCCATCATCAATGGACTTTATTATAAGGTATGCCTTTTAAAATAGAACTTAAAAAATCTTTGGTTAAATTACCACATCATATTATCACAGCACATCTACCACAATTACCACATAAAAAGAGATCCTGTGACTGTTTGCATTATAGATCTTAGGAATTTGAGATTAGGATACAGATCCTAAAGGATCGTGAGTTGATTAAGAGTGTCATTATCACAAATATAAAATATAATTTTTTTTTGTTGCTATTTCTAAATTAGCACTAAATTCTGCAGACAAAATTTTTGTATTTGTATTATTAATAATGTATATTATGCATTATAAGTATCAAAAATAAATATATTGAATATAATGAATATCTTAATCAATTTGATTTTCAAAATTTCCGATCAAATGATCACTCAATTCTTCATATAAAAATTTTATTCTATATTATTATTTATAGATTCTGGTTAAATTTTTTCAAATTCATTCCCGTATATTCCATTATTGTAAGGTCATAATATTTTAGAATTTCATTGATTCACCTATAGAGCTTTGTCTCTTGGCTTTTTTGCATCACTTTATTATTATAATTGTGTTAGCGGAATTTGCACTACGACCTAGAGAGATGTTGTTCATTCTTCATGAACTTTGAGTATATCTACAAGTTTAATTTCCTTTACAAATTGTAGTATATAACTTATATCACAGAGTTTTATTTATTAATCTAATACAATATGGAAATTTTTCTTTTATTTACGTATCAGTGCCGCTAAACTCTTAGCACACATGCTTCGAAGTGTCATTATCTTCCATACAATAGCTACAAGTATTATTAGTGAAAAGTCCCAGTTTTATAATGTAATAGTTTAAACTACAGAGTTCTGAAATTCCTGAATCGATTACTAAACTATTTTTTATTTAGTTACATACAATCCTTACACCGCTTCAGGTAGAAAGTCCTTATCAGTCACTTCAATTGTGATAGCCAAGGTAGAGTAGCCCAGCATAGCTACCTTTGTTTCTTCTCTTCTTTCTAAATGGTTGAAAAGAAATAATTTTATCCGTTGCCACAAAAAGGTTCCGGGCCAAAGAGCTGCGAGTCAACTCTTTTCACAGCAAGTTTGTCTATAACATCATTGCTAGAAATTACAAAGTAAATCGGAATCCATACTATCCATATCTGACTGTGTTCATCAAAAAACATTCAACCCTATATCACCAATCTTGATGTTATCTGAAGAGAATTAAGTGTTTTTATCGTTGCTTTACAAGAATACCAAATTTTTTACTTTCAAGATGCTTGAGATTGAATATGACAGAATATGAATATGAAAAGATGTGAGTTCTAAGAGGACTTCGATTGATACTGTCGGACACGTTCGCATGGATCTCGCATTATTCACAAAAACCAGTCTTTGTATACTGTTAACTGTGTTAATCCCTGTTTATCGATTTGTGCAATTCTTCCAGATTACTGACCAGATCGAGAAGAAATTTAATTGACAAACAAAGTTATAGTAAATTATTTTCAGGCTTGTGAATGATTTTTATGAGAATGCAGTAAAATTATTAAAAATAATTTATTTGATTTGATCTAATTTGTTAGAAAAATATATTCTTTTATAGTTAGACACATTCTTTCTCCAGTATCTTGATGAAAGACAAGTTTGTATAATGTCATTGCCAAGGCATAAGGATGTTCTTCAGGTTTCTATACTTAAATTTAATTTTCACCCGTTGCTGCTCGATTAGAGGTATTACTAGATCCACATGAAACAGCCAAGACTATAATCTTTATGTCTTGATTAGATCTGTTTCCAAGCAGTTTTATTTCAATCTACTTATTTTGTTGAGTATATTTGTTTTGAAATGTTTTTGTTGGAAAGAAACCAGAAGAGACAAAAAGTAACTCGTTGTTGATTTTCTTTCGTCTAAAAACATTTCGATATTTTCCATCTTCCTTTAAATCGTAACCATATGCCTTTAGTTCTCATTCATTTGTTAGTTAAGATTCGTGATATATTTTGCCATACACTGAATGAAAGGAAACTTTATTTTTGGAGCAAGTGATAAATCGCGGGTATTTTATTACACAACTTAAAAAATTTTTTTATTCAATTTTTACAGTTAAATTCTGAAGAATAAATGTGGGGCCATATGTATTCACAGTACGAAGAAACACAGTAAGAAGAAAAGAAAATATGAAAGATTAAGTAAAATTTCGGAATTTGTTTAAAGTCATATAAAATTCTAAGAAGTGATCAAGCGCTACAAGCCCGTCGTCATTGTTTTCTTTTGATCAGAAGCAGTATATTATAGACTATATATATATATCTATTAACTATAAATTACTAAAATATATATATATTGATACAATGAATATCTTAATTAATTTTAATGATTTTTTACTTTCAACTTAAACTAAAATATATATAATTTAATGTACTAAATATAAAGGGTTTTCCATTTTGTGGTGGTGATTTGGCCGCACTTATTCAAGACACTATTTGTTTAGTGTAGAGTTAGTCGATCTACAATATATACCACTTAATAAATGCTGACTATGTAAGGGTCTTTACATTGCATTTTCTTCAGAAGTAAAAATTGTCGCATCTGGGGTAGTGCTAATCTACATAACAGGTCGGCAGATAAACTTCCATTGTCCATATTAAGCTATTTTACACAGTTTAACTACCACATGCTTGCAAAGAAAAACCTTAAGCGAAAAGAATAAATTAAATCCATATCTTCGAATTCAATCACTAGAATTTTTGTTATGATTTGGGTTAATATATAAATATTCTGCAGTTTGTATTTCAAAAACTTATATTAACCTAGGCTTTGTGCATAAATCACTTATTATGTTAAGGAACATTATTGGAGCTTTGAAAGTCCCATAATAATTTTAATATTAGGAGAGGGTAATACAAACTGTTGATCCTTTCTTTAGAAGGTGACGCCCCAAATGATCGTGTTTCTGCAGACACTGCTTGAATTTTGACCCTTGAAAAACAAACATTCATCAGGTTACTGCTGAGCTATTATCACATGTGACCTGTGCCAAAAGCTGCAAAAATTACATCAAAATAATCCACTACTCTAAGATGTCTCATAAAGAATAATTGGATAAAGTTTTATATGTCATCTAAAATGTCATGAAGGCTCAAAAAAAAATGATTAAAATAAATTTTTATTGAAATATCATATATAAATCTCTTAAAACTAGAAAATAATTTACCATATATTAGTCGGTAAGTCTTTAATGCGTTGCGGAGATTTTTGGAAGATAAACAAACGGATGATCTAGCCAGGACTGCAGCAAAAACTGCTTTAACAAGCCCTCAATCTTTTTGTAGGTTAAACTGGGGTATTACAAAACAAATAATCAAGGAGATGGAGAATCGTTTGCGGCTGGTGTACTGGGAAGATTTCTCAGGACTTAGACAAAGCAAAGCACTGATTAAACCGTACTCCTATAAAAAATTTTTCTCCAAAAGGTAATTTAAAGTTGCTAACGCTTCATTAGGGTCTGAAATATCATCTACATAAACTTTGATTATCTGCTAATTCGGAATGCAGCTTATACCTAAAGGCTGAGGAAACAACTATGCATATTCTTTCTGACTGTTCAGCTTTAATAACACACAGATGAAATTTATTTCATGTAGAATTTTTGTCATCAGAACAGATTAAGAGCTCTTCTCCAGACTTACTTCTGGATTTTGTTCACAAAGCTTTAAAGGGCTTTGTGTAATTGGAAGTGAATTTGGTACAATAGGACTCTTTTGGCCGCAGTACCGGCTGTTGGGTGATTTCACGACACAATAGTTTTATTAATAATAATAAAAAAATAATACCCTGTATAAAAGAGTGTTTTTTTTTTGATTTTCTCAGTATTGCATATAGATGAATTTTATCTTATATTCTTAGATAAATCAATTTTAATTTAGCATCGTAATAAATATGAAGTTTTAACATTTATTATATTTTCGAAGGTCTTCAGTGAGCTTGACTTGGTTTGACTCTAGTTTCGAGTAGAATAGGAGTGTCGTTTCATATTTTCAGAAAAGTACAAGTTTTTATTTCAGTTTAAGTTAAGTTACTTAAACTTGAAAATCTACTTTTAAAAATAAATAAATCAACTAGCAATTATTTTAAGTTAAATACACAATAATAATTTATGAAAAAAAATTACATTTTTGTTTAATACTTTGTAGTTTATAAAATTTAATAATGAGAAAATATTTATATGTAGCTAATATATGTAGCTAATGAATCACAAATCAAGGTGATTTTGTTCAGTTTTTTTTAAGAACTAAAAATAAAAGCTTATATGTATTTATTTTTCGAGTCATTTTGTATTAAAATTTTATTTATTATTACTTAAAAAAATCATTAAATTTTTAGGAAATGCAATAAAGTAATTAAAATTTTACGTTTTCTTATTTGTTGTAAAATTTATCACAAAAATAAAAATCAATCTGAAGAATTTTAAAAATGACTAATTATTAAATCTCATATGGTTTTGCATAATTATTGACTCAAGTAATTTAAGCAAAACCAAAATAAAAAAATTCTTAAAAATATTCTTTAGCAATATTTAAGAGATATGACAAGAGATAAAATAAAGCATTTTTTTAGCAATACAATTTTTGTAAGTTCATTTAACTTTTTCCCATCAAGCATGACTAAAATCTTAAAAGTATCTGAAAATCGTAAAAACGAAACTGCTCAAAAAAATAAAAAGTATATATATAAGAACTGCAATTCTTTTTATAACTTAGCATTGTGCCCGAATTCCTTTGTTGTCTTCATTATTTGTGCCGTTGTTTTTATAAATACACACATTTATCATGTTAAAACCGAAATATGACCGCCCACCTTTAAAACCTTTCAGATTTTATATACAAAGAAATCGATTTCTGACTTCTTCTGTTCATTTAATGTCATGCATTTCTGTCTGTTGCATTTTACAAGTATTCTTCCTCTTCCACGTATCTGTGCGTTAAGCAAACTTTTAAGCTCACTTAGTCATCCAAATGTAAAATACTGTAACAATAGAGTCATCATAATGATTATCATCAACAAGAGTTTCATCATCACCAAAAGATTCGTCATTCATCATTATTACATTCATATCACCTACAACGTCTTCTTTCAGTTTATTCAATTTTTTCCGCGGTTTTCCCCAACACAACGTCTACACCAGCTAGACTTCGGCAAGATTTATGCATTTATGAGTATATAAGAAGAGCATATATATACTCTTACTTTTTCACTATACACACATATACAAACTTTCTTATGTAGATAAAAGTCGAATATAATACTTATTTATACTCAAACATATTCGAAATCTTGTCAAAGTCTAGCCAGTGTAGACGTCTAGCAAGTTTACAAATACTATATTTTATAACTTCATGATGTTTTATTGTTACTTAGATACTTTGCTTTAGTGTATATACTATTTTAAATACTTTTTTTTCATCATTATTTTTTTTTGGCACTTAATCAACATTAAAAAAATACCACAAAAATGTGAAAAACTCCTGTAGTGTATCTACAACTTCAAACCGCAGAAATGTAATAGAAGTATCTGAAACTGATTCATGTTGTGCCATGCCATGATTTCCAACTATACAGTAAGAGCTACTGATGTAGATTTTTTTTTATATTTCTGTTCATATGTGAACATATATATGCACAAGTATAAATATATATAATATATTTTTTGTATCTTCATAGTTGAAGTACACAAGTATTTTTAAATGTTGGCGTACGTATCTGACAAATTAATGATAAATTATTTTTATTTTATTTAAATATGATTTAAATTTTTCTGTGCGACCTTTAAAATAAAAAAAAAATTTCACCCAAATTCATTTTTTATGGATAAAATATTGTTGCTATTATTTTTTCAAATGAAAGTGAAATAATAATAAACAGTGGCACCTATTAAAAAATTTTAAATTTCCACTAAACTAATGATGTATATTTAATACTGTATGAAAAATGTTTATTAATATTCAAATTTTGACGATTGCACTCCAAAAAATTGTTAATAGACAGTTACAACGATACACTTACTTATATACTTATTTCGTCTAAACAACCCGTTACCGGGTTTCGGCCTGATGCAGCATACTTCTTCAGCCTTGTACATCAAGTCCGGTTAGTGCTCTCTTAACTTGATCACTCTACCGGAGACATGGTCTACCTTTAAGCCTTCTTCCTGCAACTACTACATCAAATACCTTTTTCGCTGGAGCGTTTCCTCACGACATGACCAAATCAATGAATTCGCTGAATGCTCGTGATAAAGCTTGTACAGCTCATGGTTCATTTAGATGTGATAGTTGTCGCTAACTACTAGAACACCAAAGATCTTACGAAGAACTTTTCTAACGAACACTTTCCGTGCTGCTTCATCATTTTGTGATAAAGTCCACACTTCTGTAGTATAGGAAGAATGAGCAACCTACAGAGCGGTTGTTGAGAAAGAGCTCTATACCCCAACTAACTGCTGAGCCTATAATAACACATATTAGCAATGATGATGTCATTGTCATTGTTTGTTAAACAAAGCGATATAATACATATTTCTAAAAAACACTTATAGTGAATATTTAGTGTTATTTAATATATTTTTAAGATCAAATCAATAAATTCAGTTGTTTAAAAATAAAATTTCTGGATGCAAAAACTTTCACTATTATAACACTTTTATTCGAAATTAGTTCCTATGCCAAAGAACATAAAAATTTTAAATAATTAATTTCTAGTATTTTTTTTATTTATTGATAAAAACTAAAAGCACAACAATTTAAAAGAATTTATACCATTTTCACTAGGTGCATATTCAACCAAGCTAAGCTTGTCTTGGAAATCATAAAGTTCGATGACCGACCTATATTATATGAACCTTGTGACAATATCTTGCCTAAATACATTCGATAGTTAATTATTGTTACTTTTAAAAAAGATAGAAAGCTATTATATACATATATTATTTTATAATTGTAAGTTTTTAATGGTATATTTTTTTAACACCCTGTATATAAAATTTATTTTGTTTTTCAATTAAAACCGAACATAATTAAATTATATTATTAAATAGTCTACAGCATAAATAGAATTGCAGATTCCTCTTTATATATTGATTTTTTTTATAATAGTGCTACAATAAAGCTTCGAAAACTGTTAAAAAGTATTTCTTTGTGTTTATTGTAATAAATTGAGTATCATAAGTAACTAGAATTATGTACTAGAGTATCATGTTATTGAGTAGCATGTTCTAGAATAGCAATTATATTGTGCTTATCGCAATTAATATTATAATAGATGTGATATATTGCATTAAAATATGTGTAATATATATTACGATAAGTATAACCTTTAGTTTTAACACAATATTAAGTATTTAACAAAATGTCATCAAATATACATACATATATTATATTGTTTTATAATTTTATTCAATAAATTAGTAGCTTATAATAATATAGATTTAAAATTGTCGTAATAGCTATACGTAAACGTGCTTCATATAAATAGTATTATAATACAATATGTATTTGAATAAAATTAATAAATTATTTTCCATGGCACACGTACTGAGATAATGAGTCAGAAGTTGAAGAAAAAAATAAAAAATAATTACTTAATATAATATGATTAAACATATAATATATGTAAGTATGTATTTACATTTAATGAGTCAATACTGAACAATTTAATAATAAAAATACATAGTAATATATATATTTTTTATATAGACATATGCGTTTGTAATCTGATTTGCTTGGTTTATAAATATTTTACTATTTGCATATGAAGTTGTACTTAGAAAGCTTAATCACACAGAAATTAATAGAATTTAACAGACGTGTTCTAATTCCGAGTTAAAGAAAGATAATATTGAATAATATTGAATATACATATAAGTAATAAATAGAATAGGATAAAAATCAATAGGGTACTGAGTGAAACAGAGAAGAGCACTTTTGTCATAGCATATTCCGAGTTAAAGAAAGAAATAAATAATATTACATATATACAAATATATATTTAAGTCGAATGGAATAGGATTTAAATAAATGGGGTGATGGCACTCAAATAGAAAGAAGCTCTAAGTCTATGACAGATTCCAAGTTAAAAACTATTAAATATACAAATAAAAGAAGAATGTAATAGTATAGAAATCAATGAGGTTTTTATTAACAACGGAGATGAACACTATGACCATGGCAGATCTTTTGTGCTAGAAATCGACCCTTAACGAATAGAAAATTATTTACTCTTTAAACAAAGGTCAGAATGTCACTTCTGAAGAATTTCCTAATATCTTAATAATAATGTTCAATAAAAATAATAATAATCCCTAATGTCCTAATATCCTAATATTAATTTAAAAGAAATGAATTTTCCAGATCCAAATCGAAAAGTAATTAAAAATATAACTATATTCAAAGTATAAAGATAATTATTGCTGTATAATATTAAAAAATGTCTGATTTATCTAGAGAAAATATCACAACTTTGAGGAATGGATTACAAATATTCATTTATAAACGTATATAAATATATCCCGAAAAATATGAACGTACATCGGTTAGACCTTTTAAGAAAACATACTCTACAGTGGATATGATAGAATGATGAGTACCGGGGGATGATAAACTAAATGGGTAATACTTTCCTCATTTTTATCTAACTCTAACAGTTATGATAGAGTAAACACAACCATAATAACTGAAAATTATAATAAGATATCCTCCTTTAGCAGAACAGAGTTGAGGTTGCTAGTGGGATATCTAACGGGTCACCACGGGCTACGTTACCATCTCAACAAAATGGGCCCATCCGAAGAGATAGATTGTAGACTCTGCTTGGAGGCAGAGGAGACAACCAGCCAATTCTATGTGAATGTCCAGCTTTCATCTGGCCCAGGAGGAGATCACTATGTCGGGAATTGCTATCACCTTCCGACATTAGGAGGTCCTCAACAACCGACATTTTGGCCTTCATTCGAAAGGCGGAATGTCTTTTGTTCAGTTAGGATCTGTTGTAGCGCAAAATATCAATCATGATCGCGGTGCTCTGCTCAAATAGGAGCTAGTACCCTGTTCTTTCTTATTTTTATTATTAACTGAAAGATTGATTTCTTTTTGTGGTAAGCCGATCCCTGACTTATAGCTAGTTTCTTTTAGATTAAAGAGCTTTCCACATCTGATGTTGCTTAGATGGTGTTGGACTATTATCACTTTAGAAGATGGCAAATCTTCTAACCTTGTCTTAAAAATTTTTATTTAATCGTTTTTATTTATTTACAATGGATTAAAAATTCATTAATAATTTTAGACAAG
This sequence comes from Teleopsis dalmanni, assembly GCF_002237135.1. Classification (NCBI taxonomy): domain Eukaryota; kingdom Metazoa; phylum Arthropoda; class Insecta; order Diptera; family Diopsidae; genus Teleopsis; species Teleopsis dalmanni. The sequence goes on along the minus strand of NC_051847.1, from coordinate 69,342,990 downwards.
ACAGGGGAATATAAGCGGTGTCACTATATCACTATATTTTATTTAATTTTATTTTATATTATTTTATTTTATTTTATTTTATTTTATTAATATATTATGTCTGCATCTATCTTTTATTATTTCTAAGAAAAATAATCCTAGAGTATAACCTAAACTGCAAAAATTTATATATATAATATATTTTTATTAAATTACTTTTTACCTTTTATATAATAAAAATAAGAAAAAAATTTAATTAAATTAAAACCATATTTTACTGACTAATACACAATGTCTACTTTCGACCTACATACAAAATTAGGTAAAAGTGTTAACTGTCGTATGAAGATTGCCATCTTCGCAAAATCTTAACCTAGAAATTTGAAGTTACGGCTATAAAAATAAAGATATATCTTAAGTTTTTTTTTCTTTTTTATTATCTTGAGAATTCGAAAGCCGTTTAAATTTGAAGTCATCTTATGACATCACTCAAAACAATTAACATATTTATGTGCACTTATAAGTATAACTGACTGAGGTATATTTACTATTTGTGTATAAGTGGTTTTTATGTAAATATATATATCTATATTATAACTTAAAAAAAATAAAAAAAACATATAATAAAAATTGTTTTTTGTTTATATTATCACTTTTTTATTTATTCTCTTATTTTTGTCATTTTATTTATTTTGCAATTATGCCAGAAGTTATTTGTAATGTATAGGATAGTAATCATGAGCACTTTAATGAATTTAATGATGTTGATCATTATCATGTATTTCACACAGTGATATCTATCTATTCTACCGTATCATATAATAACCATGAATTGAAGTTTGTACTCATATATTTACTTCACGATTGTTGCAATACGAAGATACCGCAAATTGTTACAAAATTTCATCGAAAAATGTTATATGAGATGTGATATTGTAATATGTAGAATAATACAATTATTATTATACATTTTTTTTCTGATTTAATTTTATATGACCCACATTTTATTTAAATTGTTGACCACATTTAAATGAACAAAAATCTCAATTTTATCTTATTAAAGTAAAATATTTTATATCTTTCGTGAAAGAAGAGGCAATCATAATTCGTGACCATTAATATCAGCATATGAAGATATGGATATGGATTTTTTTTAATAATTATAAAAATTATAATTATAATTAAAATTAAAAAGGAAATAAAAAATTAGTAATTAAATTAATTAAAATTTTTATAGTATATAAATTTTATTTGACAAATAATTTATTTCGATTAGAAAATGTGGGCTAGGGCCATGAAATATTAAATTTAAATTAAGTAAATTTATGGACTTAGGTACAATACTGTATCAGATTTCGCCGAATATCCATTATCAGTGTTTTCAACAAACGTGATTGGCTTAATTTTCAATATAACTATATGTATATAATTTTCGTATTGTAATTGCTAGGTATCGATAATTCATCGGAATTCTGGTGAAAATTATATTTGTTTTAATAAAAATGAGGACATCAATCGAAGAGTTCATTATTTTTGAGGTTTACATCGCTCGTTATTACTAAATATATACACTAAAATATTTTCTTTCAAAATTTTTCATTTGTAATATATTTAATATCTAAATAAATATTGTTAACATATTATTAAAAAAAATTAAGTCTCACTAGCCAAACGTTGTGAGAAGAAATTTTCATGTTGCCAAAAGATCCATACGGTAGATTTGGACTCACTTTGCCTAAATTGGACACGCATTCAATACTTAATAAGAAAATATAATTTATACGAATATAGATAAAATTTTTGGTATTAATATTTTTTTGATTATTTTTTTTGGTTATATTTTTTTTGTTATATTTTTTTAATTATTTCTTTTGGTTATATATTTTTGATTTTTTTTTGTCATACTTTTTTGATTATATTTAACAATATTTTTTAAATATTTTATTTGAACATATTAATAAATATCTCATAAGTGTGATTCTGCCTACCAAGCATTTTCAAGAATTAGATTGAAATTATTGGGTTAGCATAACCCGAGTATAAAAAATCTCTCCTTACTCAATCGTTTTAAATTTATTAAAGAAATCTAAAAATTCGATATAGTGCTTCTGTGTTTCTTTTATTTTTTATATTTTGCTTTCTGATATGAACATAATAGTCAACTGACTGAATGTGGATTTATTGATTGACTGATAAAGCCAATTGACTTTATCGGTTCTGAAAATGATATAATCAACTGGCTTACTCTTCCTTACATTTATGCAAAACAAGTAAAAGAGAAAATAATTATACGATGACAATATGGATCTGTGGCTATCAAAAAACGGATTGCAGATTTGATTTTAGCAGTTTCAAATTAAATTCAACTCAAAAATCAAAAAAAATTATTTGGTGTCACGCCGTTTATAAAACACCTAAAAGAATTTTACCTGAAGAAGAACAGAAGAACAGAATGAAAAAGAATCGCCTTATAAAAAGGATTATCTTAATATGTTTTAGTTTGTAATTTGTAAAAACAAACTATTTATGAAAACCACAGAGGAACTATCAGAGAGTTTGCTGATGATGTCGATACCAAAATTCATGCTTAGCAAGTTATGGGTGTTCTGAGCATAGAACAAATGACAATAGAGTTTATTCTGAAATAATGAGTTGTTGATCAAAAACAATAAACTTCTATTAAAGATTACTAAATTAAATCAATAATGTAGATTTACGTTTTATAGTGGTCCTAAAATGTAATGAACTATGGGTATATAAGTGAGACATCGAAATCAAAACCCCGTCACCCCAATGGAAGCTATATAATAACAAAAAAAATTTAACAAACTTATTGAAATGTATTATTTTGTTTAATAATTATCATGTACTTCATCAAGAGTTTCAGATATATGAGATATAAGAAATATTATCTAATGTTAAAAATATTAGAAGACAAAAATATTATAGTTAAGCTTAATGTTGGAACTAAAGTTTAGATAGAGTGAGCATGGAAAATAATATTCAATAATAGGTTAATAAATCCATTTTGGCTTCCATTTTTTTTTGACTTCTCATACAGCCCTCGAATGCCAATGTAGCATCTGCTCCTATGTAGGTACATGATGCTGTATTGAAATTAACTTGTCTTCATGATTTTTTTTTCGTAATAATAAAATAATTATCACTTTATTTTACAAAAATATGAAGTAAAGAATAGGAAAATTTCAAAATTACACCTAATTGGGGTCAAATTTAAAAATAATTAAATTACAATTTTTTGTAAAATTTTTTTCTATAAAATTTAACTGCTAACTTCTGTCTGACAGTCACTAGGTTTTTATATCTATGACTAGTACTTTTACAGTGGCTTCTTCAATTGACGAGTTCTTCCTCAACAATTGACAAGTGCAGTATGCACAGTATAATATGTTTTAATTTAGGCATATATAGGTATATATTTGTATCTAACTACATAATATATATGTATATACATATATTACCATTAGATATGGTTTGAAATTTTTTAATAGTTAAAAAAACAAATAATCATAATTACAGAAGGTAATAAGCCATATACGAGTACGTTGGATACAGAGTAAATAGTTGTATGTATTTTAAAATCCAGAGGAAATTACGCGGAAAATCATGACAAGGTACAATTAATTTTAATTTAATATGAAGCACTGTAAAAAATTTAAGAGGAAAAAAACTGGAGTCATCATTATTAAAAATTTAGAACATCACTGTTTTTAAAGTGTTTGCTACTAGTAATAAAACCATAAATAATTATTAATGTAAATAAAGCCAAGAAAGAAGTTAGCGTTTGTTTCGCTTAGTTTAAATTTCAATCTAATTTGTTTATTTATAATTTATTTATCAAAGTTCTACGTATAAAAATCGGAAGTTTGACACGATATGCTTTATTTCTGATATAAACCACAACTCCCAAAAAATAAATTTAAAGAGAATATTCAATACAAATATAAATTCAAGAAAAATTTGTATTTAGTTAATATAGTTATAAGGTAAAGTATTTATGCGTAAACTCCTTAAATATAATATCTCGGAAAATATATAAAAAAAATAAAAATAAGGAATATTATAAACCAAAAACTGGCAGGAGTTTCGTGGACTACATCAACAAATGGCCTATGTACATCTATGTTTTCTCTAGTTTCAGCAAATGTCTTTGTACTTGAATAGTGGTCATGTAAAGGAAATCGAAATCATCGAAACTAATCGATAACAGCAATTTTAGAGATTTTGAAGGCTACCTTGTTGAAAATGTTTCTTCCAGAATCAAAGTGTACAGCATTTGTAGTTGGTTAATTAAGTTATAGGGTAAAGTATTTGGATAAAACTAATAAGAAAAGTAATACAAGACAAATATATCTAACAATAATGCCAAGGAATTTTGTAGTATCCGAATATAATCATCCCGCTGCTATAGTCAATCCACCTTGTCTAAAATAAAAACCTACGTTCGTAAGACAAAAATCTATTCCCGTCTGGTTTTCAAAGAAATTTCCAAAGTTATTTATTTTCTTATTTATTATTATTATGTTGAAGCTGTTTTGAGCTAGTGCACTTAAGCACTTATACTCTTTCTTAACTCGAATTTTCTTCAAAACCCCTCTCTACACCTTGACTAAATTATTGTTTATCACTTCATCAGACTTAGCAATAATTGACCTTAGATCTGCATATCTCCCCGAGGTGGCTGTAACCATTCTGAGATTTGATAACGCGGTGTTGGTAAGTCTGTTAGATTTCGCAAATAATTTCAGGGCTCTATTCTTTATGTACTTTTTGATGGGATCAATCTTGATATCCCTGAGGATATCATTCGTCCTAATGTACCATGGAACTTGGAAAAGTCTTCTCAGAGCCTGGCTTTGTTCAATTTCTAGCTGGTGAATAGAAGTGTTTGAAGCTTTGCTAAACGCTACACAACTATATAGAAGTGACGGACGAATTATTTGGTTATATATCAGTTTCCTGTTTTATATTTATCTATTTTTACTTATCTATAGATATAATTTTATAGTTTTGTTAAGTTTATAGTTTTGTTGTTGTACTTCACTACTTTTCGAAACCTGTCCATTAAATACAAAAGTTCCTAATAAGTAAAATAGTCACTGCCGCCTTTTGCTAGGTTTACTTACAGGTCACTGAAACTAGGGAACCATGCTAAATGATTAAATCTTCATTTCAAATCTTCCTGTCGCAGTTGTGGGAAAGAAATTGACAGTGCCTCTTATCTACTATGTTTTTGCCCAGCTCATGTACGGCGGCGATTTAACACTTTAGGAGACCGCTTTCTTGAGGATCTTGATCAATTATAAGACCTGACATTGAACAGCATTTTACACTTCCCCAAAGGTTCCATGTGGTTTTAAACCAGGAGTTATTCCTATATATACGATTACACAATGGCCTAATAGGCCTATGTGGATCACCTAGGGATCGTCGGTATAGCCTAACCTAACAACCGTCATATTGACGTTAAAATCAAATTTATCAAATTTAATAATAAACTTTTGTATAAAGATATAGTGTCTATTTTTTTTGTCTATAATATTATCTATTCTATTCAATCTATTTTTTCTGTCTTTCCCTTAATGTTAAATTTAAAATTGGTTTTCTATGGCATTAATGTTATCCATTGAAATCAAATCTTGGCTCTATTTAAATTATAATAATAGAAATGAGGTCTGTGTTATTGTTAACTCATAGGCTGCAATCAAAACAATGAAATTAATACTCATAAATTGAAAAATAAATCTCACTATATTAGTTAAAGATACAATCTACATAACTATAATTCTATAATTAAATTATTTATTTATTTTTTCAACAAAATCTACTTGGTATTGTTTTGCATATAATTTTCTGCGATTATTTCTGGTTTATCTTAAACCGTTCAGTGCAATTCAATGAGTTGAGTCACTTGAATATAAGAAAATAATATAATAGATTAATAAATTATTAATATTATGGCACACTTACAACTGGTTTATAGATACTTTTAGTAATCTCAGCTTGTCATGTTATAAATTTTTATCTTAATTCACAGCTCTCTGCTGAGTCTTTGTTCATCAATTGCCATGACTCATGGACGGAGCCATAAGCCATAGACTTGCCTCATTTGTATTTTTATGCGATTGTGTTTTTAATTTATTAACGTTTTACCTTATTTGGACTAACTGAATTTACCGCTTTCGTGAGAACGGATAGATACACATATAAACTTTAGTTAAAGTTCAGATCTTTCCCATTTTTTCTTCACTTTTCATAGATACTCGTACTCGTAGATGTTTCTGTTAACACCAGGCGGCTGTGATTTATCATTTTTTGTCATCTAGTAAAGTTTGTTTTGTATTTTGATTTAATTACATATTAAAGTTTGAGATTTTCTTTTATAATAAATTATCTATAAAAAATGATTAAATGAAGTAGTGAATGCTTTCACCTTTTTTATACGAGATAATCCCATATTTTATATAAATTTGCCAATATTATTTGTTGTGTATAGTTTTGTGGTAAAGAGGGCTTTGCAAAAATGTTAATAGGTTTTCGTTTATAAAATATTTTTAATCGGTTAAATTAATCTATCTTTAATTTATTCGAATTTCTTTTATTTTAATGATTGTTTGAACCTAATCTAATGCTTTCTTCAAAATTAATTTTAATATATTTACATGCATATATAAATATGTATGTATGTATAGGAAAGTCGTAATACAAATAAATTAATTACAGTTAGTTACAGCTGAGTTTCTAGTCATTTCATACATCAAATAAGAATTATATTATTTCATCCTCAGCAAAATGTTGTATTACATCTATATCTAATCAATATTTGTAATTATTGCCAGACTAAGAAACATGATTTGTGTACATGAAACGAAAAAAGATGAGCGATTCAATTTTGATCAGAGTTCTGATCAGAATCAGTTATGGTTTAATCATCAGAACCAAACAAATGATGCCATAATTTATCAGAAACCTATATAATGTCGGAAAAAGATTACAGAACAGTACTCTCTGCGCTGAAAGTCATGTCATTTTTTATTCGATTAATAAATCGATTCCATGATATTCCTTAAAACCAAACTGATGTGAGCGGATTGAATTATTCTCACAAAGAAAGGACTGCAACTTTGACAGAAATAGTTCTTCAAATACATTATGGAGACAAGGAATTATTTTACTAAATTACTTGATTCATAATTCTACAATTTCTTCTAGAATTAAAGTGTTGCGATGTAATTAAATGATTTCCTCACTACGGAAGGACTGCAATTTCGTTATATGTATAATAGCTTTTATAATAGCTTAGGAATATAAAGTAGAGGACTGGTGGGTTAAAGTAGAAAGATAGAAATTAGAGTGTTTATGGACCATTATTATTTTTTTTAAATTTTAATTTTATTATTTTTCTATTTAGTAACTTTAGGAGTTAAAGTATAGAATTGGTAGGTCTACAGAAAGAAGTTAATGTAGAGTCTTTATGTAATATTATGTTTTTTTTTTAATAGCTTAGGTTAAAGCAGAAAGAAAGAAATTACAGTCTTTATGGGCCATTATTGTTTTTTTTTAATTTTTAATTTTATTGTTTTCCTTTTTAGCAGCTATAGAAGTTAAAGTAGAGGATGAAGGGTTAATGTCGAGTCTCTATGGACCATTATGGTTTTTTCTAATTTTTACTTTTATTGTTTTTATTTCAATAGCTTAGGGAGACAAAATAAAGGACTGGTGGGTTAAAGTAGAAATAAAGAATATACAGTAGATTTGGGAGTTAAAGTACAGGACTGGTGGGTCTGTCAAAAGTAGTTAATGTAAGGTCTTTATGGACTATTATGATCTTTTTCAGTTTTATATTTTTTTAAATTATTTTCATTTATTATTATTTATTTGATTCAGTAATAACGAAAGCTAATAAATAATCTACAAATAAACGCTTCATAATTATTTTTCTATACATTGTATTTAGTAAATATGCTCAAGGTTATTGAGATCTATTAAAAATTCCGCTTTTTTCTGCTTATATTCAACATTTATGTTAAAACCAATCATGTTAAAGCATCAAACCCATTAACAATGAATGCAACATAAACAAACACTGTTTGGTTTGTGTAGTTGTTTGTGCTGTTAAATCGCAAATGGCAACAACAAATCAACGCAATCAAAACAAATGAAATCAAGTTTAAAGCAATGAAACGTCACGAATAAAAAATGAAACCAGTATGCAATGCGCGGTGACTCATAACAGATTCTGTTTAAATTTTTATTAAACATTACAGCGTGAGCATACGGAATACCAAGAGAATGTGTGAGTAATGCAGAGTTGAGCAAGAGTTCATATGAGCAATACTTTAAATTGCTTTGGTGCTTGCAATGAATTGATTTGCATTGCCTAGTTTTAAGCGCAAATAAACAAATTTCTAAGTGTTCACTTAGTGGAATTAAGAGTATATTAAAAAGGAACAGAAGAGTAATTAGTGAAGAGCAAATTTTGCTGTAAATGATTGTTTATTTTATATTGAATTACCGGTTTTATGCAATATTCTCAATGAAGAACAAAGGCTAGCAACTGTTCGTTTACGCGTATGTACAAGTCATTATGCCAATATTTTATTGTCAACAGACCTCAAAAAAAAAGAGTTAAGAGAACAGTTAACTCAGTTAAATTGTTTTCGTATTAAAAGTGCGGCAAATGATAACAGAATGAAGTGCTGGTTAATACCCAAAAGCAAAAGACGTGCTCAGTTAAGCTAAGTCGTTAGATCGAAGAAGTCGTACGTTGGGTGTTTAAAGCGAAATAAAATCTTTAGCGCGTATGTACGTTTAGTATTAAAAATTCGAAAAAATGTTATTAAAACTTCGGAAATATGGGAATATGCCAAAAATATCACAGCAGTTGATATACTTTTTGAGTATTGTTTTTATGTTTGCTTATACAGTGAATAGTGTTAATTGTTATAATTTATCACCAAAACCCAATGTGGTCATCAAAGATCCGCAATTGGCCACATCTATGCCAAAAGTACAATCCTCATATTTTGGCTTTAGTATGAACCTTAGGCAATCTGGGTGAGTTTATTAATAAATTTCATAAGTCAACTTCTCAGATAAGTTCTCAGTATTCAGCTATTATATGATAAAAAAATCTCAATGATTCATGCTTAAAATTTAATATTAATAAGAAAATAAAATTATTGTCTTTACAGTCATATTTATATTAATATATATATATATACATTTGTTAACATAATTTATATTAATTCGAAAGTTATATGCTTCTGCGATATTCAATACTTTATTTTGTTTTTTTTTCATTCTGTTTTTTATATTTATAAGAAGATGAAGTCATACTAATATTATTCACCTTATCTACAATTATTTACGATAACTTAACGCAAAGAAACAAGACAGCACCAACAACAAACGTCAAAGGCACGTATTTGTTTTTGCTTCTATGTTTGAACTTTAAGGTGTATTTGATATGTCTTCAACAAATTAATTATATAATAAGAAATATCTATCTATTTTCAATAGTATTTAGATTCTTACACATATATGTATGTGTATGTGTATGATATACATTTATGTTAGTAATTATTATATTTAATAAGAACTGAAAAACTTTACATTGGTGACATATTCTCTTAAATTGGTTTTTATGATTTTTAAAAAAAAAACCTCTTTATAAAAAAAAATTTATAAAAATATTTATCTCATTGTTAAACATAAAATGTATATTTGTAATCTTATATTAATTGAAATGTTAAAAGATTGAACAACAAGAATTTTTCATCTAAAGCTACTACAGATATTTGATTGATTGATTATTATATTGTTTATTACTATCCATACTAAAAATCATCTGTAAATACTTTTTTATGTATGCTTACATTTTATCATTATTGAGATGTCCCGCAAGGACATTGGTCTTCTGGTAGGGTTGACTACAGGGCACTGTAAGCTAGGGAACCATGCTAGAAGACTAGGTCTTCCTTTCAACCAAATCTGTCGTAGCTGTGGGGAGGACGATGAGAGCGCATCTCATCTGTTGTGTTTTTGTCCAGCTCATGCACGTCGGCGATTTAGTACTCTAGGGGCCCCCTTCCTTGAGGACCTGGACCAGTTACAGGATCGGGCTTTAAATAGCATTTTATGCTTCGCAAAAGGTTCTAGGTGGTTTTAAACCCTGAGGTTTCTATTATTTATATACGGCATCACAATGGGCCAATAGGCCTAAGTGGATCCACTAGGGATCACCGGTATAACCTAACCTAACCTACATTTTATCACAATGGACCTAAGTGAATCACCCTCGGATCGCCGGTACAACCTAACCTAACATAACATCTATATTATATGCTTACACTTGCTTTGTTACTGCAATTCAAACATTCACACATTCACTTATTCATTCATAATTCACTTAAATTACAAAGAGTTCAGTTTATTTATTTACATTTTTTTTTTGAAGATTCACTTTTATTATATTCGCTTACGCTTGCTGAGATTTGTTACTGCAATTCATACATTCAAGCATTCACTTATTCATTCATAATTCACTCAATTCTCTTACAAACACTCCACAGTTTATATATTTAGAGTTCCTGTGGCGATTCACTAATAATATATTTGCTTACCCTAGCAAAAATTTGTTGCTACAATTTAAGCATTCAGTCATTCGTAATGTTGTTAGCACACACATACACATGCTTCTGTCAATCAATTCAGTCAATCAAAAAATATACGATTAGAAAATATAACTCCAAATGATTCTTTTTTAAGAAGTGTTCATTTCGTGAGTGTACTAAAAAAGTTTCATAAACTCACATCCATATGTTAAAAGATAGTTATGGATATACCTATCTTTGAAATAGATTAGATCCAGTCAAACAAAAAATGTTGTTTATTATATTTTATATGTGCATAAATAATATTAATATGGATTTTTCATTAGTAGCACTGCCAGTGTGTCATTATACGGACTCATCAGTCGATATATGCCTTAATAAGTATAGGATCATTGTGGGTGTATTGTGACACTCACAATCTATTAAGTAGCCTTTTTTCACTACTTACAGACACATCGTCTAGACTACATATTAATCTAAGCACTACTGTGAGAATTTACTATAGCTGTCTCTAAACTGTCATTTCTGGAATAAGTTGTTGTACATTTAACCGTAATGAGACATTTGCAATTGAGTAGTTCTCATTTTACTAAAATTAGATATTCTCAAAATTAGCCTCTCAAATACTTAAAAAGTAAAAAGTACTTAAAAAGTATTTGAATATCAAGAAAATTTTGGTTTTTTGCAAGTAACTAGAAAGGTATTGGGTTCAAAAGGATCGAATCTTATTGCGACTCATATCATTGTTTAAAAATATATCTCTCTTCTTTCATAATTGACAAGTATCTATTATAGACATCTTAACATGGTATAGATGGATTTTTAATATACAAGTGCATTTTTTTGACAAAATAATTTGTTGGTGATTATTGGGTTAACGTAAGATTGAAGAGAGTTAACATCTATGACTGAAATATATTATTTTATCACAAAACTCAGAATTAACAAATTAAAAATAGAATAAAACAGAATAGAATAGGCATACCATGAAAAAATAGCTTTACTTTATTACCCTTAATAGAGTCTCCTTAGCGTACTTATGCATATTATGGCTAAAGATAAACAAGTTTAACAATATTTCTTGGTTTAAGATCTCAAACCATATTCGATTCAATGAAGGTCACATAGGACATTTGCTAGAACTACGAAACTGGGTAACTTGAGTATCTTCTGCATTTTGTTTAATTAATTGAATAATTAACCGTTATTATTTTTGAAATAATAATATTATTACCTATAGTACATATATCATAATGTACAACTAATCAATTTTTTTTTTTATTACTGGTACTGGCATAATAAAAAAAATATTTTTTGGCTACTATATGAGTAACTATACATGATTATTAGGTATATAAAAAGTGGTTTAAATATAGTAGTACTAGTAAGAATATTCCTTGAATTTATATTTTTGATAGATACTTATAATGTCTGTAAGTATTTTAAAGCAATTAGTTAATGACTATATTCATGAGACATGCTCGCACTAATTTTATCTGAACACTTAAACGGTAAATCGTTGGTCACTAAATTACTCTTAAATTCACTTTTAAAATATTACGAATAAAACAATAAATTGTATTCATTATAAATATAATATCCACACCTAATATTTGGCCACATTGTTACCAATATGGCTAAATATAAATAGCTTATCTATATCGCCTTCGTATTGCTAGATATTAGTTGATAAGATTACAACCGGCAGAACTACACTTCAAATTATTATGAATAAATATTTTTATTCATTGCAGTCCAAAACAACATATAATGCAATAGTTTTTTTTTAATATATATTGCAAATATTGGCAAATATTATTCATAAATGTTTACAGTATAAATATTCCATAATATTGGTACTTTTCAATTTATTCACATAAGTCCATATTGAGATACGTAGGTAAATAGTGTTGTAACATTATTAATTACTTAATCACTTAAATATTTATTAAAAAATAAAGGTGGAAAAACAGAAAACCATGAAAACCATTTTCTGTGGCTTAACCCAGTATCAGGTATTGATATAATATATAGTAAGTCTTTGAAACACTTCTAAATTTTAGGCTTGATGTTTCAGTAGTGTTAATAAAGTCTATAGTCCAACCATGACAACATTAATTTACTTAGGCTTTTTTATATATAATATATATTTTAATTTATTTGGAAAAAATTGAATTTAAGATCACTGAAATAGGAATAAGTTATAAGTCTCTGCCGATTTGCTTCAGATCAAATATAGAATTAATCTAGAATCTTTGCTTAAATGTGTAGAGGGTCATCGAAAAATTTATAAATTTCATATTTTATATAAAAATTATTTTCTCGATAATTAATTTTGTTTTATATATTTTATTCCCCCTTGTCTTTTCAAATAGATTTCAATTTTTACACAAGAGATATAGCAAATAAAAATATTATTTCATAATAAACTTAAAATTAATATATATATATATATTTTTATATACACAATTACATACATATTTTTCAATAAAAATAACATAAATATCATATTTTATATTGACAGTATAATTGTTGGAGCACCACGTGCCCAATCAACGCTTGAGTCTCAGCGAAATATAAACGAAACTGGTGCCATCTATCGGTGTTCACTAACAACTACAACTTGTAGCCCCTATGTATTTGAGAGCGATGGTAATCGTAAGGTACCATTTAATGGTTATACAGATGATTCTGAAAAACGTGATTTTCAATGGTTGGGCGCGTCAATGGATGGCGGTGCCAAAGATACCGATAAGTTGTTAGTATGTGCTCCAAGATTTGTAGCACCAACCTCAGACGATTATCTTATGCATGGTGTATGCTATTGGATAAATGATACAATTAGTCAAAATCCAACAAATGTTCAAAAGATTTCACCTTTACGTTTACGCACTGATCAGATTAGAACAACGGACGAGGGAAAACGCTATTATTTTTATTATTTAGCCGAACAGGGCTTAAGTGCACATATTACCGAAAATAATGAAGAAATACTAATTGGTGCACCAGGAATACATAATTGGAAAGGTTCTGTTATACGTTATCGTAAACATGATGCAACTGAGGATCCATCATTAAGTCGACGTGATACAACAGGTAAACGTGTACCACGTCAAGCGGATATTACATATTTAAGCGATATACCCAATCCAGAAAAGTGGGAACAAGACAATGATTCCTACTTTGGTTACTCAGTGAGTTCAGGTCATTTTGATAGTTCTAATCCAACGAAAGTGACTTATGTAGCAAGTGCACCACAAGCAAAAAGTCAAACTGGCGAGGTAAGTACAATGTTAAACTATAGAATCTTGTTTTTTTTCTAATGTTTTTTAAATAATTTTTAAACCAGGCTTATATATTTGACTTCACCGGTAATACAATAACAAAAAATTTCGTCTTTTTTGGTGAACAATTTGGTGAATATTATGGTTATGCCGTTTTGGCGGAGGATTTAAATGGTGATGGACTCACTGATGTTATTGTTTCTGCACCACAGCACCGCAAATCTGGTTCTTTCGATGATGGCGCTATTTATGTCTATATAAATAAAGCAAATGTAAGTAGTTACCATAAATAAGTAAAATCTTATTTAAAAGTAAAATCTTTATAATAACTTGGAACACACTCTCTTTATAATATATAGTTCAGTTTTGAGAAAAAAATATTGACTTCACCAGTCAGTGGCCAAGCACGCTTTGGCACTACTCTTACGAAATTGGGAGACATTAATGGCGATGGTTTCAATGATATAGCTGTAGGTGCACCATTTGCTGGTAATGGACAAGTTTTCATTTATTTGGGCAGCGAGAAAGGTTTGCGTGAACATCCCAGTCAACACTTGAAGTCACCGACAAGTGTTAGTAGTAAATATGGCGCCCACATGTTCGGTCATGGACTTTCAAAAGGTTCCGATATAGACAATAATGGCTTCAATGATTTTGCAATTGGTGCTCCAAATGCTGAATCCATTTTTGTTTATCGTGCATATCCTGTGGTAAAAGTCATTACCACTATTAACTCAGATACCCGTGAAATTAAACCAGATCAGAAAAGCTTTAAACTTAAATGCTGCTATAAAATATCGACTAAATCAACGAAAGTTAAAAATCAAGATTTAACTTTAAAGGTAGTGGTAGATCCACAAGTAAAACGTGTAAAAATCGCACAAACACAAGCAAATGAAATGAGTTTTAATGTGAGTGCTGGCCTACAAACGAAGTGCAGCTTACTGGACGCCGATATTGTTAGTTACAATGTAGCAGATATCTTCAAGCCAATCGAATTGGAGATTCATTATGATATTATAAAAGGAGTGCCAATGTCAGAAGGTTTGTGTTTATAAAATAATGTGATACTTTAATTAATAATAGATAATTATATATGACTTAAAACATAAATTTTAAGTATAGATTTACACTAAACAAACTAAAACATAAAAAAAAAATTAAATATTGGATTATAAATAAAAATATGTGCTTTTGAACCTCTAACTGTATACCCTAAACACTACAGCTATTTTTAATATATATACATATAAACATTTCAGTTTTTTGTGAAGATTGCGTTGCTGTAGATCCACTTGACCCCAAAGTATTCGTAGAAAAATTGATCTTCAGCACGGGTTGCAAATCGGATATTTGCATAGCAGATCTTAAAGTGAGAAGTCGCATTGGTGCAGAGTAAGTTACTTTAAAATAATATATATTTATTGTTGATATCTAATTCTTTTTCTCTCATTTATATAGTCACTCATATATATTAGGCAGCAGTCGCACTTTATCTATTACTTATGATATAAACAACATGGGTGAGACTGCATATCTACCACAAATCAATTTGACTTCCTCGAATCGTATGCCATTCGCCAGAATACCCTCAAATTGTAGGGTCAATAATGAAGCTGTTGTTATGGTTTGTGATCTAAATCGCGGACAACCCATGGCAAATGGTAATTCGGACTCGATAACAGTTATCTACGATGTTAGTGGTATATCGGGCAAAACAATGATTTTAACTGCTGAAGTGTTTAGTACTGGTGTAGAGCAAACACCAACAGACAATATTGTCAGAGATGTCATAACATTGAAGGAGTACACCGAAATTGAAGCAGTGGGGTAAGCATTTAATTTTTCTAATGTTGATTTTTATTATTATATTTTTCGTTTTCGATATTTATTAGTCCCTCTTTATAAGACTCATTACAATAGCTTTAAGTTGGTAAGGCGTATTACCCTCACGGGCTCTCATGAGACCATAAGACCAATTTTTTTTGTAGGTAGGTTTAGTTTTTTTCTGAAGTAAATGTGTGACTGATGCATTTACATTTCATTTAAGAATGACTTAGAAGTTTGGTCTAAATTCATAAGGGGAGCACAGTAGGCTTTAAAGACACAGTGCTATATATTATCTTTAAATGATTATAAAAATTGTGTGATCGTTTTTAAAAAAAAGATTACCATGCTTTGTTTGTGTTGAATATTATTCTAAAACTATATAATATATATATATTATAAATTCATGAGACTAAGAAAAGTAGATACAATATTAGAATTCATTTAGGCAATTTGATTCAAAGAAAAACTTCAGGTCTCATGAGGTTTAAGAAATATAGCAGTGCAAAATATCTTGACAAAATTATAATTATAATAATATATAAAAAATCTATAATAATAACAAGCTACTGTATTGAGATTATTTATAATATCAGTATATATTATAAATTACAAAGATGTAAAGTATCTTTAAGTAAAAACAAATATTACATATTCTTTTTATTTTTATACTTATTTTTATTTAAACTTTAAAAATAATTTTTACATTAATAAAAAATTTATTCTAGAATACCTAAAACACCATATATTAATTTGGAGAAGGTCTTCAATACTACTGAAATTGTAAACAGTTATGAAGTAAGTTAAGAACAATTTTATAATTTTCAAAAATAATGAGCATAATACATTTTATATTAGATCAAAAGTAATGGTCCAAGTAGAGTTGGTGCTTTGGAAATAGTTTTCAATATACCCATAGCATATAAAGTACAAGGCTCAAGTGCTACTATACCTATAATTAATTCCAATAATATTACTATGCAAGCAGTCTATGATTCTCAACTGGTTGGCATTGATTATTATGATAATAATACGCAGTTACTTATGAACACTTATGAAATCACCAGTAAAACTACAAAAGAGATTACGAAAGTATTTGTAGATAGTATGAATGGCATACATTATGATTCTAGCAAAGTTGGTCATATAGACATGGACTTCGGGCATAGCTCACAAGGCAATGATTTAGAAAGTAAGTATTTAAAAACAATTTTTATAGTTTATTTTTAATATTTTTAATTTAATTATAATAGTAATAACATTTGCTTTTAATTATCATTATCCATTATCACTGATCTTTGGGAATATATCTTGGATTTTTTTATTCATTAATAATTTTTTGAACAGTAGGTAGTATAGATTTAAACTTATATTAGTTCACATCAGCACGCAAAAATGGAGATATACACAGAGAAAACAAAATATCTCTGCAATATGAATACAAGTAGTACTGAAACCTAACAACAAGAATTATACTTTTACTAACTTAGTTCTGATTCGTTGCTGACCAAGTCTAGCAGCTTCCTCCACTCTGCGCGATCGATAGTTTGCTATCGCCAGTTGGCACTCTGGAGTATCTTTCGATTATTGATCACCTGGTGTTTCCACCAAATATTTGAACCTCCTCTTCCATATTTTTCACCACCCGGTACCAAATCAAACACCTTTCTTGTCGGAATATTTTCTTTCATTTGCATCTCAGGATAAAGCCAGCGAGGTCGAAAATTTTTATGCAGTTAACTATGTCAATATTTTAGTATAGCTCATACAGGTTTTCGTTGCATAAAATTTTTTCTATAAAATATTAAATCCTTCTCAATTATCAATTAATCTAATCCTCAATTAATCTATAGAAAAAGCCCGTATTTAAATTTTATTTTATTTTTCAGTCACTTAGTTCTGTCCAAAAAATTAAAAATGAGTATATCTAACCAATTGAAAAAAAAAGAAGAGGGCAGATAGTGTTGTAAAAAGTAATTTATTTAAAATTTTTTGTGGAAACCAACAAAAAAAAGGAAAAATTTGGATGAATAGGGGGTATTACTCTTAGATCCCTCTTTTCATTATGAAATGTCTCTTCATACACATTTTGTTATCTGTTGGCTTTGATCATGAGACTATATCTCAATTTGCTTTGTAGGTAGGTTTAGTTTTATTATGACGTGATTGAATGACTGATGCATAAACGAATAAATTTTCTGGATTTGATGATCAAGATGGCGTCAATCATATAATAAATCAATTATCAAATACAGAATTTCACGATGACTTAAAATATCAGTCCTAGATTATGAGAATAGGTCTTAAAGTTGTAGTATTATATTTTCTTCAGCAGGATAATAATAATCTAGTGATAGTTTTCATTCTAGTATTTTATTCATATTTAATATCATTCCGATAGAAATGTGTAATTGATATTTTTATCCATATTTCTATCGTCATTGATACGTCATTTTCATTCGAGTATTTTATTTATATTTAATATCATTCAGAGAAAAATATCTATAACATATTTCTATCGACATTGAAACTTGTTCATCTTGCTATGAGTTTATTCTATTTCAATCGTCAGTTAACTCTGTCTAATTATAGAATATGGGCAAATAAAACAGAGTGGAGAATGTCAGTGGTCAAAAAAATCTCTAAGTAAAGAATAAAAATTTTTACTACAGATTTAAAAGATTTAAAAACCTCTCAGTATATTTGTATCTTTTCTTACCACTAGAACTTCAGTACTGTAAATATATGTAATACATTGAACAAAATATAATTACACTAAGTTGATATGTGATAAATATTCGCATATTATTGAAAGAAAATTTTATGTCTTATAAGTCCATCTAAATATAGTAATAGGAATGCTATTATTTTGAAGTACTAAGTATTATTACAAATAAAATTTAATATAATTTCAATATTTTTATCACTTATAGATACTGTAATGGTTGCATCAATGACACGTAAACGACGTGAGCTCGCTACAAAAACTGCAACGAAGGATCAATATGCACGTTTACAACATGTGAGGGCATATGATTTACTAGGTGATGATTTGAAGGATAGATGTCCCGTCAATCGTACAATTGTTTTCAATTGTCAGGATCCAACCACCACAAGTTGTATACGTGCTGTGATGCATGTGTACAATTATAAACCCGATAAGCCTATTACAATCACAATGAAGTATAATGTCGATCTCAAAGAAGTTAATCAAATTTTAATTGAACCTTGGGATTATTTTGTTATACACATTGGACTGGATATCGCAAGAGTGGGAGACAGCGATGGAAAATCAATATCAGTTGTTAAAAAAATTGAATACAACGTTATATCGAAATATCAACTTTATAGCACACCTATTTGGGTGATAATCTTGGCAGTAATCGGTGGATTACTGTTATTAGCTCTCATGACATATCTTATGTATAGAGTGAGTAGAATAGACTAATCGATATTTAAAGCAGAGAATATGTGAAATTACTTTTGTTTTATTTTGTCAATTTTTAGTATGGTTTCTTCAAACGATCCACGAGAGATGAAATGGATAAATTGGTTAATCAAAACCAAGCTGGTGCTGATGTTGAACCAGAAGCAGAAAATCTTAACACTGAAAGAAACTAATGTGGCCGGACCCATTGGCAAGACGTTTCTGTTTTGCTGCTGTGTGTGTCTTTATTCTGTAAATAATTTCTGACGCGCTGTTAACTGCATCCAAGGGACTTGCAGTATTAAAGTTTAATTTTAAAACAAAACCATCACAAACTTTTAAAGTTGATGTATTTTAAGCGAGTATTTATAATTTTTTATTTTATTTTATTTTAATTTTTAGAAGTATTTTGAAGTGTTTTTAGTCTTATTTAAGCAATTTAAGCAATGATACCAAATGTAACTACTTTGCAGTTAAGTTGTTCTCTATTTCTATTATTTATTTTTGAATAGTCTTCGATTTCCATTAAATGTGTTAATTAAAAAATTAGTTTTAAGCAAAGCTGCCATGAATATATTATATATAGAAATCAGTATATATATGAGTATATAAATATAATACATATATATAAATATTCAATGATTTTTGTAAGAAAAGACTTGTTTGTTCACTATTTGGCTTAGCGTAAGTTTACAATTAAATTTTAAGAACTTAAAAACTTTGTAAAATTTTATACATAAAAATAGAAAACGAGTATTAAAATATATTTAATAAATTTAAATATTTTTTATAATTAAGTAAATTTTGTTTATTTATTGATAACATTTTCGTTAGGTAAGGTCAAAGCGATCTACTTACATTTATTAGCATATTGTGTTCCATATGAAACTTGAAGAGTTTGTAAATATCTACAACCTTTCATAAAGCTCTTTTCGGAGAGGTCTTGAGCTGACACTTTTAAAGATAACTTTTTAGAATGTTTTGTTTTCATATAATATGAATTTAAAAAGTTAAGCAATTAGTTCAGATTCAAAAATATTTTGCAGCTCATTAGTAAGAAGAATATATTTGTATTACTAAGTGAAAGATGTAAACTAGATTTATAAACATATAAAAGATTTTAACACTTTAAACGATAACACTGAACATTATGTACATAACTAAACACATAGTTTTAGAATCTATATTTTTTTTATAGATTCTATTTAATTATTTATTCAAATCTGCCGAAACACGACTTTATAATACGAGTCTACTTTTATAATTGCAAGCTTCGAGCACTCACTCTACAAAGAATAGGTGTTCTTTCATCTGTGTAGAAATAGTTTGCTTCGCGTTGCCACATTATGCTACTCCTGTTATTCATGATACTTATATATAGCATATTATGTAACAATATATTAAAATTTTGCTAAAGAATTTTAAAAAGTAAGATATTCTCAAAATATAATACAAATAATATAATTTACTAATGATAATGAATATAATTTAAAATTTAGGGTTACACTGGGTTGGCTATATTAGTTCGATCCATTTAATTAACAAAAAATGGAAGTGAAAAAAAAACTTTATTTGTTTTTCCATTTAAATATCATTTGACTAAACTTTTAAGAGACATGACTTTTTGAAGACCCTTTTTGAAGACACCCTCTTAGATCGATTGTCGTAAAGTGCATGATTTTGAGCATTGTCAATCATATTTTCTAATGTTTTGGTTGCTAAAATATAATGGCTATTTTTTGGTGGATGTTGGTCTTGCATTATTGGTATAAACCTCTCACTTCAATAAGCCCCTCAGAAAAAAATCTGGCTGTATCCACTCGGGTGATTGCAGTGGCCCGATAACGCACTTGATTGACAGTTTTATTGCAATTTTTCTAGTTTAAATTTAATTTTATTAAAAAAATAAAAAAAATTACTAGAATTTGATTGTTTTGGCAACCACAGAGAGTAATTGGACACGATTAACACAAATCATTCATTTATCGAGTGATCGGAATGTAGTGATGTATCTCAGTCTTTCACGATTAGTGCAAGGATTGTGATATAGTGCAGAATTTTATAACCATCTTTACTTTTAATTTTTCTTAATAAAATGTTTGGTTTTCTACAACTTTCGAGCACCTTCTAAAACTTATTCGTCGTAGACATTTATATTAGCGGCCGTGGTGATAATCGACGATCATTCCAATCTCAGTTTCTTTTTTTTTTATTCGTATATACTTTGTGAATTTGAATTTAATTATTTGTGAATAAATATATATAACGTTTTTAGAATCAGAGAATACGGTGTTCATCAATTTATTTTAATCTGTCTTATATATATTCAATCTATTTTATATGGTGACATAGGTTTAGATAACTTATCAGGTTACTTGCCAGTAGCTTTAGCTGTATTTTATCAAGAAGGAGTGTCATTTTATAGTCAAAGGACGGAACAGCTTTTTAGCGTGCAGAATTATGGAGGCTCACAGGTCAAATTAATATAAATGATGATACAAAAAAGCGAATATATGGGTCGATAGAACATATATTACGTATATATATGATGGTACACATACACCGCGCTAACCAGAAACCCTTAAGGAACACGATGCAGAAGTAGACCTAGAATGACCTAGAGGAAAACAGTACACCACGAAACTGGTAAATCGTGAATTAAAAAACTTTTGTTGAATCCTTAATCTCCTAATGTAGTATGAAATAATAATATATGTACATGGTTATGTGTATTTCAAGAACAATTTATTTTTAAATATAAAAATAACTGGTATCTTAGCCGATATACATTGATAAGAAGGAATAAGTATACTTGATTTAAAACAGGGCAGTCCAAAGCACGGCTCGCTGGACACATGCGGCTCGCGGCAATGTTTGTGTGGCCCCCGACATATTTTTCATCTACTGCAATTACGAGAACTTTTGGTGTAGTCGTAAAACCACATTATTTTATTTTTATGGTATACCAAGTAAATAAATTTAAATTGATGAATTAATAAAATTTATGTATGTCTTTGTTTCTGTGGCCCCCTAATCTGTACAGTGATTGGTATTGGCTCGTCGTCACATCTGGTCTGGACAGCCCTGATCTAAAATCAATGCACTATAGATGGCGCCGCTTTAAAAAACTTATCTTATCATTTCAATGCACCAACCAAAATAAAATGTTTGTAAAAATTTAGCAACTAATTTGCCAGTTTGCAAAATTTATTTAAAATATAATAAGTTCTTCAATAATGATTTAAAAAATTTCATAGAAATCTTCTCCAAATGACAATAAATGCCATAGTCTGCAAGTTAGGTTTTCACTCGCAAAAAAAAGGTTTATAAAGTTGATTTGAACGACCATAAATTGAAGTTGTAAGAAAAAAAAAAATTTATAGCCTATAGATTTTTATTGGGTAGAATTTCTTTAGACACACTGTATCTCGAAATATATTGAAAATAGACTCTTCACTAACACGATTTTTTTTAATTTTGGACCGAAAATTCTCTTTTCTTTAATAAGAAACATCTTGTATATTATATAGGCTTATTTGATATAATAAATTAATATGAATAAAAACCGATTCATATAATTTTTTTTTATTTTTTGTGAAAAGAAAACTTCATCAATTTTATTATTAAAATTAGTCACGCATTAAACCTTTTCTTTACGCAATTCTTTACTACTAGTATGTAGCGAGTATATTATTTGGTGATAAGAAGTGAATATATATACATTATTATGCAGAAAATGATTTAATATTTAAAAATAAGATTTTTTTAAGCATCGCCCTAAGAGTAAAATAACAAAAAGAAATTTTATTTTTGACTACGACTTCAAGATATCTTACACTGGATATAAAAATTTTATTAGTTTTTCAATATTGTTTGACTATAAAAAATATACAGATATCTGATAAAACTAATTAATTTTAATGTCTAAATATATCAAATAAAATATTTATATCTTTTTTTTTTCTCCATATCTACGTATATTTTTATTTTATTAATTATCTACTCCAATGAAGTGAACATTTTACCATATTATGCAGTTCAAATTTTATATAAAGTTCAAACATTGAAAATAATTAGTAAGAAAATTTAAATATAAAATTTTTACTAATAAATTAAGTATTTATTTTCTTCTATTTTTTCTTTATATAAAGAATATTCTTTACATGTTTTAAAATAAGAACAAAATTTAAAGCAATCTAAAGCCGATAGTCTCAAATGAATATCAGTTCAAATATTTTCTATATTGACAATAAAGATATATAATATTTTGCGATTTATTTAGATATATTATTTTGAATATAATTCGCATTACGATACTCTTAATGTAAATATATGCATTCAATTAGTATGTAGGGTGCTAACAATTTAAAGAGCAATTAACTATTTCAAGTTCAGTGTGTTTTAAAAGATCGACTTAAACAATTGCGTTATGTTTCACAAAACTAATTTATTTTCTTCATTTTACATCATTCATTTGGTCAGTATTTGGACATGTGCCTTTAACTTATCTCCAATTCCAAGCTTAAAAATTGAGGATCCGCGACTTACAACAATAATCGAGCAAACGAGAAGTTCATATTTTGGATATACAATAGTTTTGAGGGAACAAAGGTAAATATTCTTATTCTGTTCAACGACTTTTTCAACATCAGTAGTCATTTTCATTCTAACACATTTTTTTTGCTTAAAATCTTTGAAGAAACTCGGTTATTAAATATATAAATCTTTATTAGTCTTTTTTCTTTATTTACTATATAAATTTCTATATAAAATACTTCAAAACCATTCTCTCATATAACACTTGAATTCAAATACCTCATGGAACGAAATCCCTCCCCATCGAATATATTTTTAAAGTGTACTTTCATCAAATTTTTAAAATGATCTTGTGTATTTTAGTATATTAATTGGAGCGCCACGTGCTCAGTCTACTATAATTACACAATCCTTAATCGATGAAACTGGTGCTATATATAAATGTGCTAATAGCGGCAAAGATCCTAATTGTAGACCATTTATATTTGATAGTAAAGGAAATGAAATTACACCCAATGGTTTAAGTAAATATAATAAAACTCATCAATGGTTGGGTGCTTCAATGGCTGGTGGACCAAAGGAAACCGATCAATTAATTGTTTGTGCTCCAGGATACGCGGGCAAAGTCGATATAATGGGACTTGAGCCGTACATGCATGGCATTTGTTATTGGACTCCAGACACATTGTCGAATAAACCAAAGAACGTTAAAGAATTTGCATTTCTAAGGGACAACAGTAATAATATTAAATATTTAAAATATTTAATCATACCAAAAATAGCTTATTTTTTTTATTTATAAATATATAGAAAATT
Organism: Teleopsis dalmanni; assembly: GCF_002237135.1. Lineage (NCBI taxonomy): Eukaryota > Metazoa > Arthropoda > Insecta > Diptera > Diopsidae > Teleopsis > Teleopsis dalmanni. Next base: position 69,318,484 of record NC_051847.1, on the reverse strand, counting down.
TGCAAGTAAAACAGGTTAATGCAACTGGTGTATATTTCTATCAATTGGGACAACAAGGGTTCAGTATTAATATAACACCAAACAATAAAGAGTTTTTATTTGGCGCACCAGGCACTAATGAGTGGAGAGGTAAGTAAAATCTCAATTCAATGTAATTCTCTCAATAATGTTTAATGTGTAATAATATTAAAGGATCTGTAATACGTTACAATAAAATTAATGGGATAGTTACAATTTCTGAAATAAATAGCGACGCAAATGCTAATGGCGGTTATGCTGTGGCTTCCGGCTACTTCGATAAAGACGACCACTTAAATAAAAAACTTTTATATGTTATTACCTTACCACATGGAGATGTATATTCCAGAGATGCACATTCACAACTGGGTGCGGTAAGTGCATTATTGTTATTGGAAGTCATGTCTTATAATAACTGCTTGGCAGGCTTTTTTATTCGATTACATTGAGCCAAATAGTATTAACAAAACTGCAGAATTTTCGGGCATGCAATATGGAGAATTTTTCGGTTATACTGTTCTTGCTGTGGATATAACAGGTGATGGATTAGATGACATTTTGATATCAGCTCCTTTGCATTCACTTAACGATTTAACAGATGTTGGTGGAGTTTATGTTTTCTTAAATAAAGGCAGGGTAAGTAGCTACTATTTACTATCTTATTACTGCTACTTTTAAATAATTACATTCTCAAAAATTTTCTGAATACAATTTATAAATTTTAAATATTAAACACTCTATGCATTAGTTTCGAAAACCTATGAAACCAATAAATTATTTAACAGTGGGGATACCTAAATTTGGTTAAAGATGTTAAACATGAGGCCAGAAATGATAAACGTGCTTTCAAAAAGAATTTCGCTTCTAAAGCTGATGTAGTGATTTGAAAACTGCTTTTGATTAGTTAGGCGAGCTCCTAACAACAGAAGAAGGAAAAAAAATTTCGTGCTAGCACGAACATTTTCAAGAATCCTTGAACCAACTATTAGATAATATCTCAGACGATGTCGCATTGGTTATCTTTCCACCAAGTCGGCACCCTAACATCGGAGAAATTATACAAGCTATAACGCAACTGAAAAATGAAAAGTCTAACGGATCGGATAATATACCAGCGGAGTTCTTTAAAGCAGGTGTGAATGCTGTGACTAATAATTTGTTGAATTTGTTTAAAGAGATCTGGCGCATTGAAAATATACATTAAGAGTGCAAGCAAAGCTTCATAATTAGGTTTCCAATAAATGGCGACAAGGACTACAATAATTGGATAGGAATATCTCTAATGCCTGTTAAATCGTGTCCTCCTGCCACTAGATCAAAAATTGTGGAAAGAACAAGCTATATTCGCCTTGATCACATCAATGAGATTAATAATAGAACAATGCAACTAACTTAATAGCTCGCTCCTTTTTGTATTTATAGATTTTGAAAAAGTTTTCGATTCACTCGACAGGAAATCTATGTGCGCAGCGTTGCGATACATAGGAACGCCTAAGAAAATAGTAAATTTAATTCGCGCTTCATATCATGAGACCAGTGCTCGGATCCTACACAACGGCAACGTAAGTAACAGTTTCTTCACGCGCACTGGTATAAAGCAAGGGTGCCAACTTTTGCTATTAATATTTGTAATTATTCTTAATGCTGTTCTCAAAAAAGTAACGTATAAAAAACGGGAGGATGGTTTGGAAAGTTAACCAACACCTTGAAGTTCTGGACTACGCTGACGACATAGTGCTCTTCTCTTCGAAAAGAGAACATCTACAAGCAAAAATTAATGATCTAGTAAATATCGTACATAAAGTTGGACTACGTGTTAATGTTGCTAAAACCAAATAATGCATCGTCAAGAGTACATCAACATCTCCTTCTACAATTAAGGACAGATCCATTGGATACGTCGATGAGTTCTGTTATTTAAGTAACTAAGTTAATACATGTGGAGATGCAGTAAGAGATGTGAATAGCAGTATACTAAAAGTCAGAATAGCGTGCAGTAATCTTCGTAGTATATGGAATTCAAATGAAATATCTCCTCAAATAAAAACTCGTGTCTATAAAGCCGGTGTAAAATTCGGTTTTATAGACCTGGATCTGAAACTTTGTTGATCAACAATGAAATACAAAGAAAATGTCTAAGCTTTATTAACAGGTGCTTGCGTAATAATTTGATAATTTGAAGGCCACGTAGGATATCAAATATGGAACTACTTAAACGAATAAATCAAGAAGATATCAACAAACAAGTTAAGCGTTGGAAATATAGTTAGCTTGGCCATTTTTTTCGAAAGCCGTATGATGAAATATGCTACGCAACACTTTAATGGAACCCCAAAGGCAACAGACGCAGAGAAAACCACGTAACACATGAAGAAGAACGGTAACAAATGAAACCGGCATAAGTTTTAATGAATTACGTTTTATTGTTAGAGATAGAAATATTTGGAGATTATATGTAACAAATCTAAGCTCCTGTTGGAGTACGGCTAATAATAATATGGAAACAAAAGTTATTACTCGAACATCAGTAGTTAAAAAACATTTTAATTTATCTGAGTAGTGGTAATGTTAATGGTAAACATGGGAATTATTTACTACGAACACATATATTGAACTTTGATATTTTTCAACCCAAATGACATGATAACACATATATAAATATGGTTTTTTTTCTTAGATTCTTAATTCTATAGAATAAATATACTTTGTGAATTTATACTTGCGAATTTTGTGAACTTTTACTAATTATAACTTTCTGTAGTTTGAGAGCAAAATCTCGCAGAGGTTCCGATTTTTAAAGCAACTTCAGATAATTGCATATTATAACCACAATATTTGCATTGAATCGTGCGTTGAATATACTTAATATAATTTGCTATATATTAATTATAACAACATCTTGACTGAATTCATAAATATTTTTAGATGCTTATTCAAGTTCATATAAAATATAAAAATATTATAAGTACAGTGCTCGCTTCAAAACACCGACTTACGGGAATACTTTGTGATGTGAACACTTTTTTCTTTACATTTATTACTTTACAATGTGTACAAATTATGAGTAAATTATGAGTAATATTAAAATTAATATATTGGAGAGAGTTGTCATAATGGTTTCCTTAATATAAAAAAATAATTTCGAGAGTATAGAAGACAAAAACAAAATTTATAAAAAATTTGACTTACCCAATTTTTCCTATACTTGCTGCTGCTGCTTCGATCGTCGTGTTAATTTTCTGTTATTTTTTACGGTGTAAGCTACTAAAATATTATTTATTTCGAAAATTCTGTTGTATAAAAAACATTTAAATATAATTGAATTAATACCCATTTATATGTAATTCATTAAAGATATATAAATAAATACTTTGGTTAATAAGTATAGCACTTTTAATATAGATTTTGTATATACACACACGTATATTATTTTTATTGTAATTAAAAAATCATTTATTATAATAATTTTATAGTTGTGGATAATGTATTTTATGTACGGTATTATTTATGTATATATAACTTACATTTTTTTATTTAAATCAATACTATTTTATTATTTTACTAGTGATCCTTGTAGATTTTGTAATTAACTGAAACTTTCGCATTATATTATATTATTTTTATTATCTTTATATTATCTTTATATTATAGTTTATTCAAAACACTTTTTTAAAAAAAATTGTAATTTGTAATTTGAACTCGAGAAAAATTGATTGATTAACGCTTCAATGCAACCAAACACCAGCCATCAACGCGAATAACTAAATTATTAATAAAATTATAACAGTTATTTTCTTTAACTGCAAACCAGCAAATAATCTTTAACATAAAAATAGTTATTGTAATTGTTTTCTTTTTATTTTTTGTTATTATTCCATGTTAAACATAGTACAGTTCATTCATTATTTTTTTGATATAATATATAAATAACAAAACCCAAATGTATACCTAAAAACAAAAGCACACAATCAATGCATACTTATATGCAATGTTATTGAATATTATGTTTAACAGTATGCTGAGAAAACAATTAACAGAATATATTTAAATATTGCAGTGGACAAGCTTATTCTTTAACAGAGCCAAATTATAGGTATTAACATTTTTATGTTGTTGGTATATGTTTAATGTTATTTCCCTGTTGATTGAATGAAAAGTGTACATTCTTTAACAAAAATGTAAAGCAACATTTACAAAATATCATATTAGCATGGTGGGCTTTTCTGAAAGTCTTTTTACAAATAATATGTGACAAAAAAAAACTCCCATTATACAAGATTGAAATTAATCTTGTATTAACAACTAATTAACTAATCCAAACTGATATGATTACATTAAATTAATATTAATAAAATATTTATTTTTATTATAATTTATAATACCATGAACAAAAAATAATATAAAATGGTTTATAGGTTTTAAAATCTTTATTTATACTTCTAAGTCCACAACGTTAAAGTACTTTTCTTTTTTGTTACTATGCTTATACTTATACCAACGTAAGTGGGTATAATCCAGGAAATTCCAGTTTTCTAATCCTGGAAGTTATTATTATTGAAGTCGATTTTCAATGTTTTATTTATAATATATATAAAATATCAATAACTGAATATTCATTTTGTATTCGATTGAAATTTATTATTTCCAAGACAATGATAAGGTTCTAATTTCCGTCGACTTTTCACACACGATTAGCTAGTGGGTGATGAGTACATAAACGTTTGTAGTCGACAACGTTATTTCAACAATTTAGGAGATGTACACTACCTTTTTGGAAGCTTAAAACAGGTCTTGATTAAATTCTTATTTGGCAAAAATAACGACAGATGAGATTAAAAATATTATTATTGGACACAAGACTTCGATATATACATACGGTCTAGAAATAATCAACATTTCAGAAATTTAAGAGTTGCGCAACACCTTTCTTGAAACAGGGCTTGAATAAATTTTTAGTTGGCAAAAAAAACGACACATGAGATTAAAAATATAATAATTGGTAACACGACTTCGATATACATATACGGTTTAGAAATAATGGACTAATCAACCAAATACCCTGGAAAAGATGATCAACCCCGAAAAGATTGCACCAAAATTATATGAAAATCAAGGTAATGGAACTTTTCTTCGATTATCATACTATGGTCCATCATGAATTTCGTTTACCGAAGACTTAATAAATATTTAGAAAATTATAAATGGGTTTAACTTAAATTTTAATCATCTTAACAAAGTTAATATATTTAAATAAATTCTTGTAACGAGAGTTTCAAAAAACAAATATATATAAATATAGACAATATAGCAACTTCTCCAGAATGACTATATAATCGTATAATTGAAATTTAAATAATAATAAGTGTAAATTGCAGTAATAATTTTTTTTTTAATATATAATATTTAACATTAAAAAAAATAAACAAAAATATTTCTTTTTGTTTCTAGTTTAAGTTCTCTCGTACATTTTTCACATCCCCATTTTCAACGGAGGGAAGGTTTGGCACAACAATGTCCAGTATTGGAGATATAAATTTAGATGGCTATAATGGTAATAATATTATTTACATATATAACTTTAAGTATTATATAAAAATTTATAATTACATGTAAATTTAAGATGTTGCAATAAGTGCACCATTTGCAAATAAATATGGAGCGGTTGCAATATATTTAGGTGGACCAACAGGATTAAGAAATAAACCTAGTCAGATAATAAAATTAAATCAAGAAATGTATATAAATGGAATGTTTGGACATGGCTTATCGAATGGAGCTGATATAGATGATAATGGTTACAATGATCTTGCAATAGGTGCTCCAAATGCCGAAGCAGTTTTTGTATATAAATCATTTCCGGTTGTTAAAATTATGGCTGAAATACGTAATGAAAGAGTAAGGATAAATGTTGAAGATAAAAATCTTATAATTCAAATATGTTACGCCTTCAAAACGAAATCAAAAACTCTTAACAAAGTGTTATTGGAAATTGATTTGGTAGTTGATCAAAAATTTAAACGTGTTAATATTTTGGATGGAGAGAACTACAAGTGGTCAGCGAATAAAACTGTTTATTTAACTAAACGTTGTACCAGCATTAACGCCTCTCTTTGGTTTTCATCTAAAGATGTTTTTGAGGCTATACCAATTGTCTTGACATATCGTTTAGTTAACGATGGTATAAAACATGATGGTTTAGGTCAGTGTAAATTAATACTATTTTTTTAGCTACTTCAATAATATTTTATTTAAATACACACGTAAAAGTTTTAAGTTTTCATATAATCTTCTCGTTTCTTGTTTATAGAATTCTGTGATGATTGCGTAGTTCTTGATCCCTTAGAAGTAACTATGAGAAGGCAATTTGTTCGATATATACACGGATGTATTAATACTATTTGTAATGTTGATCTAAACGTCATTTCAGAAAATATACCGTAAGTTTGAAGAATTTTCAAATATGAAATATATACATATTTATAAAATATATAACTCAGACGTTATGTTATGGAAAGTACTAGTTCATCTAACTTTATGGAAAGTTAGATGAACTAGTAGCTATTAATTGTTGTTTCAAAAACAGAATATTAATATAAAGAGAATATTATGCGATTTTATTTAGGTGACTTTTTGTGCTAACTCGGATTTTTTTGACCAATCAATAATTAATTAAGCATCAATAAGATGCTTTTGTTTAATTAATGCATGCTTATAATAATAATGATGGTTTAATTTTGTTCCATTTCTTGTATGGAGAAAAGAGTCCGTCCTCAAAATGAAAAACTCTGCTCATCATTAGACATGCATAAAAAATATATTGAGACATTTTTACATCCATTTCCATCAACCAATAAATGACTATTCAAAATCCTTATAAAAATTATGATATTCTCTTTTTAATACACTGAGTCTATTTGAACCTGACTGGATAAGTTAGTAAATCTTTACTTTGGCTTATGTTAATATAGTATATCAAGTAGTTCTATAATTCCATCGAGTGGCTGAGTTTTTCAGAAATGTTTCCACTGGTCAAACCACAGAATTTTCAAATATTATTAACAAGACTACCAAAATGACATTAATATATGTATTAGAAAACAGTACTATAAAATAAGTCTTCTTTTAAGTCTTCTCTTGTTTTTTTCATAAACATAGTTTAAAATTATTTTTTTAAATTATTTTAGAAAAAATGTTATACTTCAAAATGGAAAAAATACTCTTTTCACAAAGTATATAATCCGCAATGAGGGTGAGAAGGCGTTTGATGCTACTGTTATCGTTTCTACTATACCATATTTACCTTTTGCAAAAGTTCCATCATTTTGTGTTGAAAATGTGGAAAACCAAGAAAATCTAATATGCTATTTATCCACACAACAAGCATTTACAGGTCAAATAACATTAGAATTAACATTTGATCTGGAAACTTTGGATTACACCGTGAATAAATTAAATATAAGAGTGGAGGCACGTAGCACAGGACGTGAAATAAGTCCCAATAATAATTTAATTGAGAATAATATCAAACTGCAGCGATATGTAGAAATTGATATAAAAGGGTAAGATATAATTTGTTCACAAAAGGGTAAGATATAATTTGTTCTTATTTAATTTTGAATTAATTTCGATTTTATACTAAATTCATTTTAATTTTAGAAATTCAAACGAAACAACAATTGATTGTGATAAATTTAAGAAAGTGGCTAAAATATTTTACGAAATAACGGTAATATCAAGTAATAAAAAAAATTAAATAGAACTACATTTTTAACTAGATAATCAATTTATATTATACAAATCTAGCTACAAAACAATGGTCCTAATACTATAAACGATTTCCAGTTGTGGCTTAAGATGCCCTTTATATATCGAAATGAAGAACTACAGAATTTATCATTTGCTCAAAATTTTAGCGTTGCTATGATTTCAAAGGACAACATTCGCACTATATTGTTAACTGAGTTTGAGGTGTCTTTGTCCAATTTCACAGAAGGCACTGAACTTGAGCAAACGCTACAAGAAGACGATAATAAAACTATTACTTTAAGTTGCAGAGACACAGTTTCAAATATATGTACTGAATCGCAAATAGTTTTACCGCTCCTCTTACCCGACGATGTGTTTAAAATCGAACTCTCCTATGATTTGAACATCACAGCTGCTAAGGAAATAATGAACGACAATTTCAAATACATAAAATTATTAACCGAAACCGAACTTAAACCAAAAATCCCACAAAACTGGTAAGTTGAAGCGTATCCTTGATTTGCATTTCATTTCATTTAATTAAGTTTTTAAGTTTAAGTTTAAGAAAAATTTTAGAAACTGATATTTTCTTAAAATTTCAGTCAACTGGTTTCTATATTTTATAAACAAACATTGAATATGAGAAATTTGAATTAAATTTAAATAAAAATTAATTTATGAATATTATAAACAAATTCATAACACCAAAGTGTGTGAAAATAGCTGTTATATAGTGACAATATGAGCAGAATATAATAAAAAAAAAATAGCTAAATTTTAAGAGTCTTTCCTTAAGACCACTGTCACTGACAAAATCGTCAAAATAATATTAACACATCACTCAATAAGTCGTGTGACTGATACACAGATGGTGTTGCCATTGTCAAATCCATATGACGTTTATGAGGTACCATCCTTCAAAAGACTACATGTAAAATTTCATGACATTTCATGTTATAAACTCACTTTCTACTACAACATATGCCATAATAAGATTGAAACCGGCAGTCTAAATCATACAAAATAATCAAAGTTTCAGAAAAAGCAATCACATGATTTAAAGAAAGATATATAAAAAAAATATAATTAACCAGCTGCCATAAACTAGCTGTAGAACAATTGAATTAATTAATTATATTTTTATTTTTTAATTGTGAAATTTCAATACTATTCTGTTTGTAGAGGCATTATTTATTGCATAATTTGTTCTTTATAATGTATAGAACCTAATTTAGGCAGGTAATGCTGAGAAAGTCATGCTAATGTTACTCCATTCGTCAAACGGGCGAGTAAAATAAAAATAAATAAAACAGAAACAAAAAAAATATATATAAATAAAATAAAAATAAAGAAATAATAATAAATAATATAAAAGTCAAATAAAACATGTAAAGCAACAATGAGATAAAAATAGAATGAAAACAAAATAAGATAAAAATAATGTAATAAAGATAAAAAATTAAAAATAAAAGTAAATAATATTAAAATGAAATAAAAACCCAAAATAAAATAATAAACTATAATTATTTTATATATAAAATTAAATAAAAATAAAGTAAAGTAAAAATTAATAGCTGCAAAAATCAACTTCATTACAAAATAATATTAAGTGAAACCATAATAAAATAAAAAAAAAATATTATAAATAATTATAAATAATATTATAAATAAATAAAATAAAAACAAAACTAAATAAAATATAAATAACAGCAAAAAATTAAAATAAAACGAACGCAATACAAATTAAAAATAAAGCGATAAAGATTAAAAATTAAATTAAAATGAAATAAAAACACAAAATAAAATAATTATTAAAATAAACAAAATTTTATGAAATTTAATAATTAATTTTAATAATAATTAAAATTAAATTAAAATTAATTTGTACTTAAATTCTGGTAACAGCCGCAGCTGCCAAAGTTGGTTCTGCTCTGGAAAGAGAGACAGACCGTGCTAAAAAATTAATAAATTAATTAATAGATTTTTTTAAAAAATTATATGAATATATATATTATTATATATAATATAATAATAATATAATATATAATTAATATAATATTATATATAATTACATTCTGAACAAATTTCTAGTACGAATATAATAATATACATAATATAATATATATTAATTATATATGTAGGGCTGTAATAGTTCGTCTACTAGTGCATACTTTTTATATTGTTGACATCATTTAAAAAGGGTTTATATTATTAACATTTTAGGATACTTAACATTAATTCAGCAATGGAATCAACAGTAATTGTTTATAGGCCAATAAAGAAGACACCGCTTTGGATTTACATTATCTCTGCAGTTGGCGGTTTATTACTTTTAGTTATTTTAAGCAGAATATTGTCTAAGGTAAAAAAATTATAATTTATTCATTAATAATAAATTTATAATAATAAATTATTATATAGATGGGTTTCTTTAAACGTCAAACGAAAGAAGAAATGGAAGAACGTCTGTTAAAAAAAACTGAAGTGGCTAGAATGAAAGCTGAAATCGATGAATGTGATTCTAATATTGAGAATAGTCAAGCTACTTTAGATTAACAACAAAAAAAACCATTTATACATTTAAAAACAATTATTTGAAGTTAATTTTATTATCCAAAATGCTATTTTCAAAAATGTATACATCATATTTTTTTTTTATATATTTGCTCTTTTAGTTAGAATTTCCTTAACAAAACTTAGCTTATAACTTTTTTAAGTACTTAAACAAATCTTAACTAAACATTATCTTTGACGATATTTACAGAACATCACATTTAAGAAAATTATTTGAAATACTTAAATCGTAAATTTTAAGAAGTTTATATTAATAAAATAATTTTTTTTTATAGATATTTAACATTAAATATATTCTTTTCTTTCTATTTGTTAAATGATACATACATACATAATACATACAATTTGATATATTGAAGTTCTAGAGAATTTTATAGTCCTAACAAACCTAGTGAACTTTACTTGAATTATACATAAATGTTTATATATACAAGATATGTATATATGTACAGCTAGCAGAGTGCAGAGCATTTGTACATACAATGCTTTACTAAAACTAGTATATAGTGTTTAGATTTTTATTTGATTTTAGTTTAGTTTAGTTTAATTTAGTTTAATTCAGTTAAAGATATGTACTGGTAAGTAATGCTTTCAAGTGTTTATTTAGTATTTTTTACTCGTATGATAGAATTTTGAGACAATTTTGAGACAAACAATTAAAGTCAATTCTCTGATGTATGAAATTTTTTAATAACTCTTTTTATATACATACATATATATATGTATGTATAGCATTGAAATAAAATAAGTAATTTTATATATAAAACGATTCTAATTTATTTTACAACATTTCGGAGCAGAGGTGCTTATTTTTAATTAATTAACGTATTTAAAATTTATTAATGATTTAACATGCGATATACAAATTCTAACACATATTTTATTGTTATTTGTAATATAATAATTAATTATTTTGCGTTTTCTTTTTTTGGGTACATGTTTTTTATAAATATTTTTATAAAAAATAATTTTTTGTATTGTCAAAAATTATCATCATTTTAATGCTCAACTTTACTAAATTTTAATCGCATGCAAAAAAGTTCGCAATTTGCTTTTAAATATATATATATATATATATTCTTTTAATCTGTTAAAATGATTTGATATTGATATGATGATTTGAGTTCATGATTAACATTGAATATACATTTATATTTAATAAAGTAACTAGCTTTCTTTAAATATTTTTATAATTTAAGTTTCAAATTTATAAATTTAAAATTTAAATATTTATTTATTTGATTTTTAGTCAGTATTTTTGAATTTAAAAATCTCTTATAAAATAAAAAACTCATTTTTTTTAAACTACAAAAACAAATTTTTGTTTTAAACCGAAAATATTATTCGTTACTGTTATATATTTATTTTTAAAGTCATTAAATGAGAAAGTTATTAGGAATTCAATTCTTGTAAAAATTTTTAAAAACTGTTTCTTATAATTCACTATTTTTATGACCAAATTTTATTTATATATTTTTGAATGGGCCACCCTGACTATAGACTATAATCAAATTATTGTTGTTAATAAAATATATTTTTTGAAATATATTTAAACAGTTGATTATTATTTAAACAATTGTTTAATTAACCTGTTCCAAAATATATAAAACTATTTTTTAAAAAAACAATTAAAACTCTAAAATAAGTAAAACAAAAACTATAGAAAAATAGATGTAGATATACCAAGCAACCACTCTTGCAAACAAGCCGGCTCAGCTGGGTCCGGAAAGTGTACCTATTATGATTTGATTTAAAGTTTGGCTAAAATAGGGAATTTTAAATAAAGCAGAAAGCAAATATCAGCATTTCAGGCTCACATTAACATCTAATTAAACAAGAATAGAATATAACACATCACTATATCATAAGCCTCCAACTTAGCTAAGAAAATAAATTTTATGTTATAAATTGGACTCTTCTTCAAGAGTGATATATGTATTTTAACGCTACTTTTGATGCCATTAAACAGAACGATAGACCACAGTGTCGGCAAACACCCTTTTGAAAGTGGTTTTCTATGAGCATCCTTCTGATGTCTAGTATCAAGTAGACGTATCACGTCTGGTAACAAGGAGCTAGTACTCGATGACAATCAATTTAGAGATTGCAGCGGATGAAGCAGCAATTAGAAGCGAAATTCGTTCAAATTAGCTATCGTTTTATCGATTTGTAACTTGTTGTTTATAGTGCGATGTAAGCTATGTAACATTTTTAGTATAAAATTGTTAGACTATCTTCTTATGACATCAGAAGCTATCCTTTAGAGTTTTCCAAAACTACTCTGTGGATTTTTTTTATAATTTTTTAAAGCATTTGCCCATTTTGAGTGAGCAGAGCTATCAACATCATCAATTTTTGTATGATCGCATACCAATCAATAATACTGGATTTCTCTAGAACAGACTCATTTTAACGCTCATCAAGCCGCTGTTTGGATGCTCACACGACACTAATTCAAGTATGCACTCTCTTAAAACAAATGTAATATATATTTTAACAGAAAGATATGTTTAAACAGCTGTCACAGTAGATCAACCAAATGACACCATTGAGTAACTGTGCTTTACACTCTAACACTTGCTTCAACAATTAAAGCGGAAGTGGAATGTCATTAAATTATATGTGTCACTTAACGGATGCTATTCTCCATATATCATATGGGTTTCTCTAAAGTGTTGCAATTGCAATATATATGACAGATCGGAGACTTATTGAGTGATATGATATATAAAGATCTAAATGGGGAACAATAACTAATATATAGCACTAAACTTTAAACTTTTTTTTGTACAAATGAAGTTGTAACACCTTGTTAAAGTACAGCGGGTCATTATTTAGTCTAAAGTAGAGTGTATGTATAAGACTATTACTCAAAACTAACATGTGGATACAGCCCAATTTAGGTATATACGAATATTTAATCATAGATGGTACTAAAATAATTAGATGCGTAATGTTCTCGTACGCAATCCAGTTGCTTTCTGTAGTATAACCAATTATGGTTATCTTTCTTATGACAAGTTATTATTGTCTTATTCTCATCCGTCATCCTGGCTTTGTCATCAAATTCCAAAGGAAAATTATATAATTATATTTAGAATAGTAGTAACTCTGCTATTTTTTAGGTATATATGAATATAGATTGCTTTTTCAAATATAATTTAAATATTGCATTATTTAAAGTTTCACATATATAACAGTATCAAATAAACAAAAAAATCACATTAATCACATATTTTTTGTTAAGTAAATAAATTTATGAATAAATACTAAAATTTATAATTAAAATTTTTATAACATATGACAAAAAATCTGTATCAAATAAAAGAGTTGAATAAATTTTAAAAATTCTGTATCGAAATTAATTAATTAATTAATTAAGTTCTGTTAACAAATTCAAATTAAGTCGTTATGTTAAATTTACATTAGAAATAAAATATTTTTACATTTTTTATCTAAACAAATAGTAAAAAGAACTAGGTTAGTTCTGTATTAAAAGATTATAGTTAAAACTCTCCTATGTGGTGAACATTTTTTTAAGACCAATTTTTTTTTCAATTTTTCAAACAACTTAACTCTATTTGTCCGGGTACTCTGTTTGAATGGACTCTTGCTTAATAAGAGAGTTTTTACTCTATTATAATTTTTTTTTTTTTATGACATATTCAATTCAAATTTCATTAATTTGTTTCGTGATAACAGAGAAAGTATTGCGGTGGCTTGAATATTTTAAATTAATTAATAAAATATTAATTTTTTCTTCTATTTAAAAAAATATATATATTTTAAGCATATTTAAATTATACTATATTTTTCAATATATATTTATAATAAAATGTTTTATATTCTTTGCTAAACAATCAAGAGTTCTAAACTACGATGAAAGATTATTAAAAAAAAGCCGATGGATTTTAATGAATGAAATTTTTTTTTAATTTTCTAATCGCAATACTAAAAAAATTCATTTATAAAAGTATCTAAACATTATATAAAAAAACTATGCTTAAACTACACACTAATTTTAAAAAAAATGGCATTAAAATCGAAAAAAATTTTATATAGCAACAAACACACACACACGCATTAACATTTATTTACATTTCAAAACATTTATAAAAACAAAAATTCTATTGAGCTCTAGTATTTCATCTAAGTTTGCCACGGCAATGCTATTTAGCACATTGTCTCATTGTACGGTGGATCCTTCTCGGATTCAGTGCTACTCTTTATATTTAATGATAATTTGGCTATTTCATCTTGTACATTATGCGTACTTATCTGTGGTATAGTCAACAAACCACCAGCTGCACCAGTCAGGTCACCATCTTTTGATTCTTCTGTGCTGGAACTGCTTTCGTTAAGCACATTAAGACCCAATTTACCAGCCGGTGGTGGTGGTTTGAGTGAGGAACTTAGTTTGGCTGGTGTAGGCTTTGTTATAGCAGCACTTGAACTACTCGTATCTGCATGTGTAGCAGTTGGTGTTTGTTGCTGCTTACCTTGATCCAAGCTAAACTGTTTCTTCAATTGCAGTGCACGTGGTGGTGGTGGCTGCACTTGTGACATTATCGCCGAAGTCCCGATATCTAAGGAACTTGTACATTCACCGCGTCGGCGTCTGAGATCAGCAGCACCAACGGATGATGTACGTATCGGTTGATAACGTCCTGAAGTGCTAACGACACCACTAGCATAACCACTACTGCTAGTGCCACCAGCTGCACGCGTTGTACTGACAGCGATAGTTTCCACAACAGTTGGTACTGTTGTTTGACTTTGCATTTGTGATGGTGAATCGCCAGCATCTAAAGAAAGTTCAGGTGCCAGCGATATATTATCGATATTATAGGAACCAGTCATCGATGTTGTTGTATCATTTGAGCTTTGTTTGATGAAACGATATGGATGTGCAGAATAATCAGTTTCTGTGCTTGAATTCTTTTGTAAGCTTTCACTTGATTTTTTAAATAGCCGATGTGAACTTTCGTATGGTGCATTAAGGAATTCACTTGTGGCACGTGTTGGTACCACTGGTGATTGATATGATTGTTGCTGTTCCATTGATGAGTTTCGATGCCAGGGTCTTTCGTTTCGTATTTCGAAACCACTTTGACCCGTAGTTATTGTGGCTGCCGTACAGGTATATCCAGCGCTACCTGCCCCGCTTGTGTCGCTACTACCTGAACAACCTATAACATCACCCTCTGCCGATGGCTTAGAGGGTGATAGCTCAATAGCGGTCTCGCGGCGCAACGGATAACGGTGGCTGTAGTCAATGGATATACCGGTCTGAAAATCAAGAAAATAGAAGTCATAATTAGACAAATGTACATGTAATTAAGTTACAATACTAAGAGAAGGAACAAATGAAGAAAGATTTTAACTAAATATCTTAATGATGGCGAAATTAGCAATATGATTTTGAAATAAAAAATAGGTTTGGAGATTATGCCAAAAATATGTATATAAGTAAAATATTTACAATTATGCAAAATAAAAATGAAGGAAGAGAAATGTAATATCATGGAGTGTTAATAGCAAAAACGTTTGTATAATGTATATAAATTAGTATTCTCATAGAAAATAAAAATATTTTTTTCCTATTTAAAAACTTAACAAGACAATATTGAAAAAACTTTCAAATCCAATAAAATTTCTATAGTATGAATTATTGGTATGCGGATATAGCTTTATCGCCAAATATTCATCGACAATCGTCTTTGGAACTTTCTATTGGTTTAGTCATCCAAATGATTCAAGTAACTAACAGTTAATTATTAGTAAGTATTTGAATTTTTAATTGGATAAATAAGAGAAAAATTTAGCGGGTTAGCATATTCTTTTGCGTTACCTTCATGCAGACGGCTTTATAAGTAATGCTTTGCCTAGTAATAAGAGTATAATGTACCTTCGTTTCGTTTTGTGTTCTTTTTAGGATTTAAACAACTAATCCTGAATAGAATACTTAGAATACTTTTTAATAGAAGGTTACAGTTTACCAAGTTCCTTCAAAAAGGAGGATCCTAGATTTGAAAGACGACATCGCACATGTGCCGAGCAAGAACAAAACAGATGAAATACACACTTATCGTCCTCTCTACAACTGCGGCAGATATAATTGCAAGGGAGATTTAATCTTTTAGTCTGGATTTCTAATCTACAATGAACTGTGAGTAAACCTATCACAAGACTGATATCTCTACGGCGCATCTCAATGAGAGTATTGAATTTATTTTTAACAGAATGTAGTCAAATTGTATACCGATACCTACTTATCGTTAAGTTTTTCCATCTTTAATTAAAAAGTTCAGCACAGTAAGAAATCAGTAATAAAGTGAATAATGTCAGAAATATGTCCAGATTATTAAGATGATCCGAGTGATTTCTTAAAACACCTGGTCTAGGTAGTTCGTACACTTAGCATTTGCCCAAAATAACCCTGTAATCGGGAATGTAGATTAGAGAAATTTTAACTGCGTCGACATTTCGTTCAGAGATGTGTAGCAGTCAAAACTTGTTCTGGATTAAATTGGACTGAACTCCAGGATTTTAAAGTATATGATAGTATGAATATATATCTATAAAACACATTATCCACTATTAGATAAGTTATAGCTTTCCTAATAGCGATTATCTCCGCCTGAAAAACACAATAATGACTATAGTAAAAAGATTTGTTCAATTTGAAAAAAAAAAACTAATTGAAAAACTTGATTTACCATTAGACAAATTATATTATTTGAATGGTTTGAAGAAATAGAGGAACTGTTAATATATAAAAATCAATCAATCGGGAGTATTGTGTTTTAACTATGGTTTTCGAACTGCTTATTGACAATTTTTTTCATATATTACTGTCTACTATAACAAGATTAAATAAACTATATTATAGGAATAATATTTGTCTAATGAAAAAAATATAAGTGTATAGGGTATTGAATTTGAAAGATATATCTGAGACGCAAAAAAAAAAAAGAATTTGAATAATAAAAAATTCAGTAAAATTCAGTAAAATTTGGACACTTATTTCAATAAACTTTTTCAAGAAAATTTAATGTTTAAATCGATTCATAGCAACTTTTCACCAAATGCAACTAACTGCAGACTATAAACTGTTTTTCAGGTATCTTTTTTATATTAAACATAAATCTTATGAAAATGTTTAGTCTAGTGTAAGTTTTTTAAATCAATTTAAAAAATTGCATCTCAACTTTTAGTGAAACCAGTTTGTTTTTATTGAAAATTATTTCAAGACTTCCTTCCGTTGAATATCATGAAATTAGAATTGATTGCACTTTTATCAGAGAATCGTAAAGGTAGAAACTTTTCAAATGTTTTCTTTTTGCAACTACTCGTACTCGTATAAAATATCAGACCGTGAATGCAGTTATTGACTTTGAATAGACGTCGGTGAATGTATGTAAATTTGATCAAAATCACAATAACGAATTTTGATAGTTGATATTCGTTCCGAATATTAAAAAATAACACAAAATGAAAATAAGCTTTACGAATATTATTTTGTTATTCAATACTTTTGTGAAAACATCTACTATTATTTTTCCAAAAACTGTTTTTCCTGCAAGTGCTTGAAGATGGAAATGAATTTAAGTGGCATTTTTTAAACCAATATTTACAGGCGTTCATGATAGCATTCAGTTTGCAAAAACAAACAAAATATTTTTTCATCCATCGGAAAATGTGGTGGCTTGACATAAAATGATTACACCGCAGTGACCACAAACGGCGGTGATAGCTCGGCGACCAAAATTTTATTGTTCAATTACCTGAGGTTAATGAAAGCAATTAGTGAAGTTTTGCGGTTACTATTTACCCACAGAAGTAGTACTGGTGCTAATGAGTAATTTCTATTTGAAGTCATTATTGTTGATTTATATTTTTCAATAAAACTCGATTTGAGATAATGTACTTATTAAATCGAAAAATTAATGATAATTATTAACCTAATAAGTGAAAGTGCGCTGGAATGTGATATACTTAAACCAACTGGCCTATTTTAATATAACTTCTGCTCAAAAAGTACCCGGATTTTGTTGTTTGTTAACTACTCTTTAAGTAATAGACTTTTTTCAAATTTTTTTTTTTTGTTATGTTGGTACACCTTTTCTTGACATATAGTACAAATTAGAACGCCATCTGTCAATTAGTTTGTTTACAGCAGCTGTTAATGTGAAACTATCTAAAGTGGATTTAGTGATTTTTGTTATGGAAAATTCTTGGTGTACGCGATTTTTTGACCAAACACGGCATCACTGTCATCGCTCAGGCACCATATTCGCCACATCTGGCGCCGTGTGACTTTTTCCTGTTCCCGAAAATGAAATTGTCCCTTCGTGGTAAGCGTTTTGAGTCGATTGAATTGGTAAAAGAGAATTCGCTGAAGGAACTAAAAGCCATATCTTCACGGGCCTACGAAAAGTGTATGGAAGATTGGATTAAGCGTCGCTTCAGAAGGAGCACATTTTGAAGGAGATAAAATAAATTTGGAATAAAATTTAAATTTGTGTTTTATTTACAAAATCCGAGTACTTTTTTAGCAGAAGGTATATGTTTCATCGATGCATGTGACACTTTGTAATTACTGAGCACAAATTGAAATTAAGTATTTTTTATATATTTATTTTCCAAAGACTTATTTATATAACAATTATTATATATGGTTCCTTTCTAGTTTTAATTTTCTTTTAGTTTTACAAAAATTAATATTATAGCTGGCTTGGAGAAAAAGTCTGGCAGATAGCTGGCAGTTGGAGAAAAAAGTCGTCTTAGTAATCCGATAACAGAAGAAGGCAACAGTTGTCGCAAAAAAGCATTAAGTCAACTCGAAAATCAAAAATGAGTTGTAAGTCAAATGGGTGGGTCAAATAAGTAAAAAAGTAAGATGTCAGATATTCTATTAATTTTTTGTTAGTTGTTGGAAACTTTTTGTAAATAAATTAAGAATTCTATACTTTATTTGAAGAAGTAAAGACTTTTAGTGCCCATTTTACAGCAGTAAGTTAAGTCTTAAAACTGACTTAATTCTAATTTAAATCGGTAAAGTTTATGATTTAAGTATGGCTTGAGGTAGACTTGAAACGACTGTAAAATCAACCTTAGTTATTGTATTTTTTATAGTTTAAAAGGTACTTTTTTTTATTAATTATGAAATTAAAATGTTAAAATTTTGTTTTAAGGTCAATTATGGCAAAGAAACTAATTGCTAAATGAAAAATGACTGGTATATTAGTATTTATAATATTCACAAAAAATATATTTTTTGTTATGTATAATGAAAACTTATTGGTTATTTTAAAATATTTTAACAATAACGATTAAAATCCTTTATCTTATTTGCAGTGGTATTTGCAGTGTCATATTATATTTATATGAACAATTAAACCAATAAATATTTGCAAGGTTCAATGATTATAGATATTTGTTAATATTCGAAACCAGGGACCGTAACAGTCATCATAAACCAAAAAATCACCTTTTAACTGTTATCATTCGCATTTTTAAATAAAACTAAAAAAAATAATAATTAAATTTGCTTTATATTATATTTATATTATAGTTACAAAAACAACTAACCTGTATGAAAAATGCATTTTGTATTTTCGTTTTAAATATATTCGGCAGCCAGTGCCAGTTATTCATGATTTTTATATTTATAACGCAAAAGTAACAGTTATTTGTGCGTTTTAAAATAAAAAGCAGTATTTTAAAAGTTACTTCTGCGCAAATAAATAAAAGGCACATAAAATAATTATTTTTGAGGAATATAATATAAAGCAAATTTAATTATTATTTTTTGAGTTTTATTTTAAAATGTTCATATATATAAAAAGCATGCATAATATTAAGGATAAAAGTTGTTAGAATGATAACTATATACTTATATATGAGTTTAGACAACTTTTTGTTGTTGCTTTTTTTTATAAAAAATTTTGAAATAACTTATTTTCGGTCCCTGTTTGAAGTTTTAAATAGTTAGCCAAAAATGGGAATAAATTAAAATAATATATTGTAAATTTTTAATTTTCAAACTTAATCAAAAATTAAATTATTAATAATATAAAAAATAAAGTTTATTCATACAGTCATATTTATTCACCATATTTTTTTTTTGATATATGTAAAAAATACATTCAAATTTTTTTTTTTCATTTTATTATAATATTAAAATAATTTTCCAGATGAAATAATTGATGTATTCTTATGAGTATATAAAATATACAAATACTTAAACGTCAAAAATAGTTTTAAAATTTCAACCATATTTAATTTTTTTGATACCAAAAAGCTTTTCAATATTATCATATAAGTTATATCTGCTGTTCTTTAACTAAGTAAACTTCAATTGTTAATTATCAAAGCAAAAATAAATCTTTCCAAGTATCTTATCTCAATATCGGGTTGCCTTTAAAATTACTAATTATGTCACTGACATATCTTCTGAAAGACTTTTGACTTCATGCAATTTTTATAGTTAATTAACTATTTTGACACATTTTTTGTGGTTCATTAACGGTAACTGAGATATTCACATGTCAGTAGAAAAGAAATTATGTGTGATCTATCACGACAAAAATTTTAGACATTGTTTTTTTTTTCTATTTTGCTATATGATTTTGTTATGTTTTTTGCTATTATGTTTGTTTTAAGATACTTATTTGATGAGATACTGATTCATGTCTGTTTCAGCATCAGGTGACAAGCTCACGGACAGTTTTGGTAATTTTATTAGTAGTTATTTATTATGTTGTGTTTGTGGGTGTATATATTATAAGCAAATATTTTGGAACAACTTTCTTATTAGTTACAAAACATAAGTATAAATTTGCACTTACCTCAAATGAGCCATTAGTGTTGTCAATGGAAGCACGCGCTTGAAAAAGTCCTTCTAACATCATGTAATCATTTTCTTCGCATTCCTTAAGGTGTTGTTTTTCCAACATAGCAGCAAACTCTGCTTTGGACATTTCAGTTTTGGGCCGATCCAATGAAGCTACAATTTATATAAAAGAAAAAAATACAATAAATTTTCAAATGAGTAAATAAACAAATAAAGGACAAAAATAAAAAAAAATTATGTAGTGTTGTCAGTCAATATGTCAAGACGTGGGTTTATGTTCTTGTATTCAAAAGCTATGGCTTATCTGTCGGTGTAGTTCACGTTTCTGCCTGGATGTTTGTTGTGTGAAAACAACACTGAAACGTGATTGAAATATGAGCCCATCTATTTTTCATGCCCGCTCAGGGATGCGGAAGGCGTTCTTGCAACGAAAAAATAATACCTCGGTTGTCATTGTTACACTTTAATAAATTTAAGCCCATTGGTTTTATGAATCTGATTTGGTTACATCAAACTGAATTGTTTAATGTTCTTAAATTGTAACAATAAAAAATTTGCAATAAAAAAAAAAATTCATATGTTATGTACATTTTAATTTGTAAGTTTGAATCTACATTATTGTAAATATTTTCAAATTTATATACAATTTTATCTGTTAGTTTATGGATTACAGCTTAATTGATAGTTTATGAAAAAAATAGCAATTGTAAACAATTGAAATGAAAAAATATTTACTCAACAAGTTTTCAGGGTCTAAGTTGCATGCAAAATTAAATCAAATGAAATTAAATGCATATTAAATACTAATTTTTTTTTTATTGGAATTTAATTGATTGATTGGTTTTTTATATTGTAAACGATTATTAAGAGCAATTCAAAGAAAACTTTGTGCAATAATATCTCTTCGACCTTTACATTGATCAAAAATCAATTGCAGACATTGATACTTAGTATCTGCAGTGATTGAAATATTTATGAAATATTAGCATGATTTTCTTAAAAGTAAATATTATAACTAGCAACTGTTATAATATGCTTAATAAAATATTAATTAAAATTGATAAATATATATATATATATATATATATTAAAATATTAAGTTTTAAATTATTACATAAAATTAAAATAAGTTTATTAAGATAATATTTTACCGTTTAGAACCATCGGTTATAAAATGAATTTTATACGTTATCGCTTAAAAAATATGGTTAGAAGTTGAACACTTCTATACTTTAAAATTTAAAAAGAATTGTGTTAATAAAACATTGTTTATGTTATGTGGATTTGAGCAACGACCACCAAATACTGTAGAGATAGAGCATAAAAATATTTTATGGACTAACGAAATTAACCATAAGAGTCAAAATTTTTAAATTAAATAGAATTTTAAATGCGAAAACATAGTGTTTCTTAACATTATTTGTAGTACACTGCACTTAAAACTTTAAAAAATTTAAGACACTTTTCTAAGTACCATTAATAAAAAGCCTTTCGAGAGGTAAGCAAATCAGTCGATTATTCGTCCCTTTTCAAATGATAAGAGAAGAACTATATCCTTCACCTTTCCTATAAACAATCTTCTTTTTTTTGCATTAAGACTACTATATAAGCACAAAGGAGATCAATCATTTGAATGAACAACTCTAAATTCAATTGAAATTATGACCCTGACCAGAATAACTTGGAATAATGAAACAGAAATGCTTCAACACATCGACTTTCTAAGACTTGAAAAAATTTTAAAGTCTCTCTCACCAAACATTCATAAGTGTTAAAAAAATTAAGTAGATGTATAGAGTGAGTATCCCCTCTCAAACAAATAAATAATAACTGTTTTCTTTACCTTTCCCATAAACAACCCCTTTTACACATATATCCCTATCTATATTACGTCGTCAAGTATGTAAATGGCTTTTTAGTCGCCATTGTTCCAAAGTTAACAATGTCAATTAAAGTATAAGTTCAAACTGTCATTCAAGACAATTGTTTCTGTATCCTGTGGGGGCTAACGTCCAACATAAAGAAATACTGTTCTTATAGTATTTAATAGGAACAAAAACTAATCTACAACTTTCCAAAAAAAACTTAATACGTATCTATTAATATTTGAAGCATGAAGTTAGTTTAAAATATTTATTCTTGTTCTCGATATTTTCAAAATATAGGGATCTATAATATATTATATTAATTAGTATATTATATATTAATATATATCATATTAATACCTTAATTTTGTATTTTATATAGTGGTGCTATCGCATAACAAAGCAGAATTTTTCTATATTTTTTATAAAGTTTGATGACGAATGCAAGTAAAATAATCAGTGATCAACTAACCTTAACGTTAATAAAGAAATCACTAAGGTATAATATATCTTAGCTTAAATCTGCAATCTCTTTTTCTTAAAAAAACCTAGGTGACTAGGCAATATCGGACTAAAACTTAAGTTTTAGGAAGTTAAAATTTCTTTATTTTAATAAAGATACTAATATCGTGCCTTCCACAAATTTGCTAGATATAAATAGATAAGCATTTTTATATTAGACATTATTTCATAAATTCTTCTTCTCCTCGTTCAAAATGAGAGTTTTTATTAATAATATAATAATATTGAATGATTCTAGCAAATATTTTATGTATCTCTTCTTTGAAGAGAATATGAAAGAATTTAGAAAAGGGTGTCTAAGATTAAAGTATTTATCTATTTATTATTAGTAGTTTTGTTAAAGACACAAAAATCGTGACCTATTTATTAACTCAATAAAGCTCCAATCTTCGATCTTTAATTTGTTTTTCCCAAAAATCTACGAGTCTGCAAATAACATTGCATTTTTGAGGTAAGTAGACCTAAATTAACTTAAATTTGTAGCGGTTGTTGTTTATATTCATATATTTTCGGTTTAATAAATTTTTTATATTTCAAGAATCGATCTGCAAAATGTTCTCAAATGCTTAAGAAATAGCATCAAAACATTTCAGTATACAATTATATTATCAAACAGTCACTTTTCAAGTCTCATAGTAGTACAGATCTCATTAATGGTGAAAAGTATTATAATTATATTATGATAATGGTGTCTTTGATGAAATATATATTATACTATACATAATTATTTCACCAAAATATGATCCTTAATTTCAGAGATAGGAATGAAGCTTTATTCGGTTTTATTTATTGGAGTTATTATAGAAGTAATTAATAAAAATATTTTTATATTTTATATTAAATATTTTGGGTAAGATAAAGTACTGAAATCACTGTTCGTGATGCGTTTTCCGATCACTAGTGCGGTGCAAGATGATTCCGAATCGGGAAAGGCTGAAGGTGCCACTATTGACCGAACGATATATTTAGTTTTGTTCGTCGCTGCCTTACACCATTGCATACGAAGGATATTCTACAATAGTTTTCCGACTTTCCTCCACTACCTTATATTCTCACAAGTTTGGCTATATAATTTCTTGCGGTATAGCTAAGATAGTAGCTGAAGTATGAAGTAAGTTAACGGGAATACCCCAGCAAGGTGAAAGTTTTATGCTTTTATCAATAACGGTAATGCTATCTAATTCAGCTATATAGTAAATTGACTACATAATAATTAAAATAGTACTAAGCGCGCTACACGATTATTATTATTATTGTGAAAAGGGGTAGTGCACTGCGACCCAAAAGATCTATTGTGCCCCTTAGTCGGATTAGAGTGTTTCTCCAAGTTCCATTTCTTTAATGAAAGACAGTATAGACCCTACTTTTCCTAGTCTGGAATCCTTATGATTCATGAATTACCCTCCCAGGTGTTTCTTCCACTTGTGCATCAGTGACGGACACTCTCCAAGCACATAGTACGCAGTTTTTCTCTCTTCTCTACAGTATCTGCAGTCTGAGTTGGATTGAATTCTTAATTTCGTTATTGATTGTGCTATGCAATCTTTGAAGCGTTTTAGGATATAAGTGCCTAAAAGCATTTTCGAGTTCTCTTTCTTTTTCCTTTGCGTCGTTCATAAGAATGGAGACAGTTTCTTTGCCTAGTCCACAGAAAGATTCTAGACATATCATTATTGAAGCCGCAACTCTTCTTGCAAGTTTGTGTGCCATCGCTACACGATGTAAAACTATATATACAAAAAACCACCCAATAGAGTGAAGTTTAAAAAAATCGTTCCGGGTTTATGCCACACTAGGGAAAATAAAAACTAATAAGAACAAGAAATAATACAATTTTTTACTTATTTACAAGTTAGCTTTGACTTTCTGTATTAGTTTAAGCAACAACATGATGAATTGAACATTATGACCTCCATATACTATAAGTGTTAGTTTAAAGGTTACGATTATTTGTAATAAAATATATACAAATTTGTGTGTATATACAAGATAGTGTAGTGTATAAGTTATTTGTGTATATTTTTCGTTGAAATTTATTTTCTAAAACTGTATGTACAATTGTTTAATATTCAAAATAAAAATAGCTCCAAGCTGCACTTACCTTTATTGCTCTGAAGTGATGCTGTTGGCGATGCTATCATATGACACACACTCTCCAGTTCATCCGTAATGGACGTGTATTCTGTGTGAAGCCTCAGTAGTATATTTCTGGAAGGTTTCGCATGCAGTACTGTTTTGCCTATGTGCATTTCAGACACCGATAAACGCCAAGTGGAGCATAGTTTTGTTAAAGGAGCGAAAAAAAAAACCAAACGAAAAAAATAATATATTTTTTTTACAAAAAACAAAACAGGAGAAAATATTATGAAAAAAAATTGTTAAAAATAACCCGAGTGCATATGAAAGTTAAGTAAAAAATATAAAAAAAATTAAACATATACAAAAAAGGAGCACATGTTGCATAGCAATTTACAATACAACACAAAGGAAATGTTACACAACACAGAGGGGAAAAGAGGACGTGAGGATGAGTGGATGGATGTACAAGTTCATGGACGAGAAATTTATGAAAGAAAATTCAATTAATTTTCATTAGGACTAGAGTGACACAACAACAAAAAATCCTTTTTCATTTTTAATTACAAAATTACGAATGTGGATGGATTAGAATGAAGTTGGGCCTTAGGAGCACAAGGAAAAAGACTTCTCATGTTACTTTGGAATTTGTAGGACCATTGCCAATGTTGGTACGAGGTATAAGGTGACATATATATGTGATGAAATGTTAACATACCAGTTGCTTGCTCCTTATCGCTTTCAGGCTCAGATTGTGTCAAACTCATTTGTCGACGTGTGAGTGGCAATTGATTAAGGCTTATGTGAGAGCGTGCAATATCTGCAGTAATTGAACAAGTTTCCGAATTGCGACGACAAAGTGAAACTGTACGTTGACGCATAGCACGGTGTTTGGCAGCTGGTAAAGAAAAACAAAAATAACCAGAAGTTTAAACAAATCAGTAACAGCAAATAGGTATTTAAATAGCATACCTTCAAAATTGATGTCAGGTGCTGTTTCATCAGAGTTCTCACCTACTAAAGTTTGTTCATCATCATTACCTAATGGTGTCAACGTATCTTTACTTTCGGTACTAGCGCCTGTATCCTGTCGCACAGTAACATATGGTGTACGTTTAATAGTCTCACAGGTGGAGGGACGTTGAGATAGAGGTAGAAACATATCGGAGTCAGATTCAGATTGCATAGAAATTTTACGCACAACCGGTTCATTTAATGCTTCACGTGATTTTACCATTTCATCTGTTTCCTCTGGCACTGGCACCACCTCAAAATGTGTTCCCTCATCGAAGATGTACGCATCAGGACGTACCTCAGTTAATGAACGGTTAAAACGCCGACGATTAGTTACCTGTATATGATGTAAAACATAAAAATTAAATACAAATTATAAGAAAAAAAATATAAAAATGTGAATTTTATGCAAATTCTGAAAACAAAATCTTCCACAAAAATAATGAACCTAAGAAAATTCACAAGGATGATTGCATATAATGACAGAAAGAAAACAAAAGTAAAAAGACGCTTCACCTGCAAATTATGTGTTGCATTAGTTTCGTTATCTGATACGGAAATCGTGCGCACACGTTGCAAATCGACTGGAATATTCATGTTGGATAGGTGCACATCATCCTGGCCAGTGATATGCATTGCCATAAATCTATGTATGACGGCCAAGTGTGATAGTATCTGTTCTGACGATTCTTCCATCTTACGCAAGCGAAATTCGATGCTCTATAAGAAAAAAGAAAATACGTATATTCAAAATGGAATATAAAATAAAATATAATTCCTCATTTTAATGAGGAAAAAATAATGCTACAAATGCAACTAAAGCAATTGAGTAATATAAAGTGAAAAGTTCTTAATTATATAAATAAAATGATACGGTAGTTTTTAAGAAATAAAATAGGAATATGCAAAATATATGCAATAATGATGTCTCAAGAGTTATAAATCTGTGTAAAAATCAGCCAGTACTGCGGCCAGAAGAGTCTTATTGTACCAATTTCACTATTGATTACACAAAGCTCTTTAAAGCTTTGTGAACAAAATCTAGAACTGAATCTAGAGAAGAGCTCTTAATCTGCTCTGGTGAAAGGAATTTCATATGAAAGAGGTTTCTTCTGAGTGTTATTAAAGCTTGACAGTCACAAAAAATGTGCATGGTCGTTTTCTCATCTTCGAGGCATAGTCTGCATTCCGAGTTAGCAGACAATGGTAGTTTATGAAGGTGATATTATCAGTGCTTTGCTTTGTCTGAGTCCTAGAAAGTTTACCCAGTATTCCAGCCGCATTTGATTTTCCTTTTCCTTGATAATCTGTTTTGTACTGGCCCAGTTTATTGCACAAAAGGGTTGAGGGCCTATAAAAGCAGTTTTTGATGCAGTTTTGGCTAGCTCATCAGCTTTTTCATTTCCCAAAACTCCCCTGTGGCCCGGAACCCAGTAAAGGCTTACCTTATTTCGAGCTGCAAATGATTGCAAGAGCTCGTAACACTTTAGGACCTGTTTTGAATCTTAAATCTTAAAATCTTAAAATAGTTAGTGCATATTAATATATGCTTTCTTGTAAAATAAAATATAGATATAAGGTAAAATTATTAATTTAAATTTGATTAAAAAATACAACTGGGATAATCATAAAGTATCAGTATTTAGTACTAATTTTTTTGGATCAAACCACACGCATTTCATTCGCCATGAATATCACAGTTACCCAATTCGTGACATAAAAAAAAATTGCATTTCCTATTTTATTTTAAATGATTAATATATTTTTTTCGTTTGTTAAGAAATGCTTTTTTCTGGTATCCATTGATTACTTGAACATCAGCACACTCAAGTGGATTTACTGTCATCCAGTAACAGATTGAACAAGTTGAATGAAATGTCAATAGTATAAGTACTTCTCAACTAGCAGGATTACATTTTTACTTATTTGGAAAAAAAAGTGTACAGTATAAGTAAGAAATTGTCTCTATTGCTGCTCGAGGAGCTTTGTTATATCCAAGGATTGGTAACTGAAACGCATCTTATGAAGGAATAAAGAAAATTTAAAGTAATTTGTTGGAAACTGAATTTTGGTTTGCTCTTCTGAATTGTAACCTAAAAGTATAATAAGCTTAACAAAAGTAAATATAAGACGACTTCAAATACGAGTACATATATATTTACATATACATACATGTATATACATATGCTATTCAATTTGAATGAATGCGAGGTCGTATATAATCACATTTTCTAAAAAGGAAATAGAATAGCAGTAAATTCTGGTATTCGTAATAAATGTATCGAAAAAGCAAAAATTTGCTTCAAAAGTTTAGTGAAATCGATGATATAGATTGAATTTTATAACTTCCGTAACTGAGTAGCTGACTTTAAGAATCTGTAAGAAAACCGAAGTATAATCAAACAAAATCTGCTTTGTTGATTATTTAATTATAATTCCTAGTTCTTTCAAAATATGCATAACTATAATAAGCATATCCGTGTTTATAACGTTTGAGTATTAAATAAGTTTGGTAATTACATCAAGCAGTATAATTTTTATATTAACATATATATAGTGTATTCTTAGATCATTAAATAGGATCAACGGCACAGAAGCTTGAATATGAAAAGCCTGAATTAAAAATAAAAATGCTTTCTTAAAAACACTTCAATTATTATTATCGTTAACTTTATGAAGATCAAATCTTAGGGAAGGAAATTCTAATTTTAAGGTTAAAAATATATTATCTTCCAGGATTTCATTTTTAAAGTAATTTTGACCTTCTAAATTAGTTAATACTTTTCTATGTTGAAAGAATGGTCTACAATTTTGATGACAATACGAAAATAGGTGAATCAAATTTTATTTCCATTTAGGTTAGGTATCGGCAAAACGTTTCACGTAAAACATCTACAGGTCTATTGCATTACTCTAGTGCATTTAATTTACGATATCCTCCGTAGTATTAATTTTATTTTCTATGAAGTTAATATTATATATGTATTATTAATGAAGGCGTTACTTACATCATATTCTATATTTTATTTCAAGAATATCTTTTCAGTTCTATGTGGTACTCTAAAAAGGCTAGTATTATAGTCTTTCATTTTTCTATTGACACATATCACAATATCGCAGATATCACAAATTTGAACTGTAAGTCTCTGTGGTTTACCTATAGGCTAATAACTGGTTACAAAGGATATATATTGCTGATATTACTCAATTTTATTAGTTTGTTAGTTCTAAATGGGTTTCTAGATGGTTAGATTAGCTTAGTCTTAATACAAAAATAAAATTTTTTTGTACCTAATTTGTAGTTTTCACAGGTACTGATTGGTATAGTTGAATAATTGATATAGTGGAACACTGTGGTTTGTATTTTATGCAGATGTCGTAATAGTCACTATTCAAGCGAAAGTTATAACTGTTGTCTATTACTTATTCTGACTTTCCTATTTAGTATTAAACCAAGATAGTTCCCTGTTTTGGGAAATTTAAGTGCCTATTCTTTGACATATATAAATGGTATAGAGGGATAGAGGGTGAAGAGTGAATGGTTGAATAAATGGTTGAACAGCACCATTTTCGTTTTTGCTGCATTCACATTTAAGTCACAAAAGTCCAGAATTACATGATTACCTGACGTGAAGGCTCAACACCATGGTGTGCGTATCGGCATATTACGCCAATAAACACTTCATTAGAATTCTGAGGAAATCCAGAGGTACTAATTGAAACTATACGTTTGGATATAGTTTTTTTTCTTGGTGAGGAGCGAAGCCTACCTAACATCTTTGCTGATCTTTGGGTCACAGCACCCGGTTGGAAAATGCAACTCGACATCAAATGAAAGTAAATAAATATATTCGTTCTACCTATATTTAAGTCACAATGGGAGTTGTGTTTATATGGGGCATTAATGGGTTGTTACGTCAGTTCTAACAGTATAATATTATGTTCCTTCTGAGCTATAAAGAGGAATGACGTTCGAATAGATTAAATACTTGTTAACTTTTTTTAATTTTTTATCTTTTTCTGTTAACTTTTTTCACTTTACTGCCTGGCACTTGCAGTCCAAACAAATTATATACGGACTATAAACTAATTAAATAAAATTCGATTATTTCCAAAGACCACTGATGAAGAGTACTTGGCAATACTCGAAACAGCGTTTTTTCACTTTAGTTAGAATTGTTTTTTAAATATTTTTCACATTTTATCATATTTGAATATAAAACTAAAATTCTTGTTTCGAAAAAAAAAAGAAGAAAGACAAACTTACCTGAACTGTAGCTGTTTGTGCATTCTCTTTTTGATTTATATCTTCTATTTTTTGTGTCATAACTTCAACACGTTCAGTTGTATTTTTAACACGTTCATCTGTCGATTGATTTAATATAATTTCCTGTTCGTGAAAGAATCCTTCAACGCATTCCTCCTCGAAATCATATAAACGCTCCAGGTCATCCTTTTCGAGAAACAATTTAAGTCCATTATCGCGTTGTACCTCCAATCCTGTGCGCATTTATTTGTTTTTATTCATAAATATTGCATTGCGTTGCAAGGGAATATGTTAATTACAATTGATTGAAAGGATAACAGCAACAGAAATTCAAGCGACAACAGCAGCAGCAGCAACAGCAACAGCAACAACAATTGCAGCAACAGTTTACATCAATAGCAATATAAATTGCATAAAGTATTGCATTGTTTACAGCATTGCCCAGGAAGTTGTTTGTTTTCATAAAGGAAGGCAGTCAAGGAATCAGCACACAAAATATATAATTATAAATAAAAAATGAATTTTTATGAAAACAAAATATTTCAATAAAAAATATTAATTCACATTCAATAGCAAAAATCACAATATATACATATATTTTATATATGCGTATATATATATATTATTGTAATATTTTACAAAATTCATATATCACATTGATCGTTGCATTTTTGTTGTTTTTATATACGGGAGTACGTTGTACATTCATTATTATTATATGCATTTTTTTTGTTTATATGAAAAAATATATAAATATAAATCCATAAATATATTATTATTATTATTTATTTATATTAAATAATTGTATTATTATTTTGTAATTATAGTTTGGTATGTTATAACGAAAATAAGCAAAGTAAGCACAAAGAAAAAGAAAATTTTATTGGGTTATTATTTACGAGTGTTAAAATTAAAACTCACAGGGAATAAAATTTAACTTTCTCATCCTTCTCTCACCTTTGGCTTTGCGAACACAGTACTTAAGCAGTGAATAAAAATGACAAAATGCTATGAATGGCGGCGGTAATACTGGCTTTTGTTGATACTCCATGACAACCGTGAAACGCTGAAACATCCAAACCTACAAACCAAAAAAAAAAATCAAATATGTTGGTTTCATTTAATTAAATTGAAAAAATAAAATAGAAAAGATATATTTTTTTATGAATTACAATCAAATTTTGAAGTTAATTAATTGAAATATCATAAGTTAGCAAGTGGCTCTAACCTTCAGATTTAAGAGGGTTCAATTCCACCCACTTGTAGTCTTAAAACTTTATGTAATTAATTAAAACAATATATATTTATACAGACCACTGGTGATAGATATATAACGGTATTCAAAATAGCCGCAATATATGATATATGAGTGATATGCCAAGATCACTTGCATTGACGAGTACCTTTTGATACTCGCTCATATGTACCTCACCCGGCTCCATGACCTCCCCCTGACGTCTCTATTCCTATAACCCTTCCTGAAGATATTGTTCTAGCCTTGAGCTTTAAACCTCCCCAATAGCTGTGCCACTACCTCAATGAGTGAGACCGTAACCTTCACTCCATTCCTCTATATCCGCGGGTTTCGTGCCCCAGTAAACTACCGCTAACCTCGCACCGCTCATCTGCTCTAAAACCACCCCCTTTTCTATAACCCAATTTCTCTAATGTACGCCCTTGCTTTCTGCCTTAGATAAATCTAGTTCGCTAGGTACTAAGTCTATTTCTTGTCCTCTTTCCCCTGATTACTGGAATGAAGTTTTCACAATGCTGTGGAAATCTTCTCCATTCATTCCTAAGAGGTGGTTTAGTGGGTTCAAGTCTCACAAGGTGGCTTCCGATGCTGATTAAACATTTAATACTTATATGCAAATATTTTCGCACTATAACTTACTAACTTCTTTCAAAGTAGAATTTATTCTCAGAGGAAAATGAATTTTTAAACAATTAAAAATTAAAATTTTTTAATAATTAAAGAATAAGATATTTAATTAACTAAAAAATAAAATTTTTTTGCTATAATTCATTATTATCAGTGGCGCATACGATGGGCATTTTGGGGTTCAAAAGAAGTCATTTGACCCCTAGAAGACTTCAAATTATTTCACACTTGATGTAATGTATTTTTTTTAATAATATGTTTTCATAGGAATTTCGAAGTAAATTTCAGAAATACGTACTGTAATGATTCTCTGTACCATCATAGGTACAATTCTCTTTTTTTATATTTAAATAAATTCAAATACAGAATACAATTTATTTTAATTGTTTCATTTACCTGATGTGAAACCGAGTTGACTTCGTTGAAAATATTATTGAAAACAGCAATTAACAGATTTATGAGTAAAATGTTAGCAATCAACAGATACATTGACATTGTTATAGGTGTAACCCAATGACCTAAAAATATTTATTAATTAAAAGTTAGTAAAATTGTCATTTGCAGTTGCAAAAGTTGTCACTTCGCTTACCAGTGACACATGGTGGTTGCCTTGGATCTTCTCCGCAGGGTGGATCTATGTCATCAGCAAAAACTTCACCATACAACATAAAATATGGTTGATAATAAACCTGAAAAAATCATTAAAAATTTTTTTATATAATTTTCGTAAATATGTATTTTAACAACACTTGATAAAAATTACACAGTCATTCACATAAAGTACTGACAAACACTAAAGGACACATAGCAATACAATTACAAGGTAATAAAATGTGTGACAGCTTTTTAAATAATATTGCAAATAATGAATGGAAGTTAAAAATAATGAGATTTCATATAAAATTTTATTTTCGTTCAGAGATTTATTTTTTAATTACATTTAAAACTGTTAATTGCTCAAAGGAGAACCTCATTAGCCATTATAAGAGAATATCACTCGTTGCAGGGATAAAAGGATAAAAAGTAAGTAAAAGTGATACAAAAAAAAAAAAACTAGAAAAAATTATCACTTTTTCGAGAAGAGTATTTAAATCTATTTTAAAACCACCTCTTATTGTAAGGATTATGGTTTTGTAAGGATCAAATTGTTATCTATCATCAAAGCAATATAGATATGTCCTAAGACACAAATAACAAGGAGGCAATTTTTAGTACGAAGGAGGCATTATGCGGTTTAAGTATATTATTTATACTAAAACTTTCGTGAGAATAAAAAGAAGGTTACTTGAAGTGTATGTTTTCAAGTATTTTTTAAGCATTTTTAGTTTTTTGTAAATCCAAAAATTTCTTAAAAACAAAGGAAAAGAACATCATATTACAAGTTTTTATTTACTAAGGAGCATAGCAATTGTTCACCGAAACTCCTAGAATGGCATTATAAATATATTCAATAAATTATTTATGTTTAACATATTAACTTACTAACATGTTTATTTGTAAGGACATCTCAAATATAAACCTTAAAAGGACATATGGCTTCATCTACCGAGCTAATAGGTTTTAAAAATTTATTGTAAATCTTATCTCTAGCTTTGATAAAATAGCTTTTATGCGCTACCTTTAGCGATCTAAAGCAGACGAGATAAATATGTTTAATTCCAAAACAGGTATTTTAGTATTAAAACTACTATTTAAACATATTAAAAAGAATTTATTTGTTAGTATGCGGAAAAACACGTTACTAAACATGTTTTATTTAAAACACAACTAGGTTACATCTTATTAATCCTTATCAAATATAACGTTTTATTATATCTAAAAATTCAGACATATGTTAGTGCAAAATAGGGTAATTATTAAATTTAATTTTTTACAATTTAACCTGATACATAAATTTCTAAATAGTATACAGAATTAAAGAGATTCTTGAAAATTCGAGAAAAGGTCTAGAAAGGTTAATTTTAACATATAACGTTTAAACTTAAAATAAAGTTATTTAATAAACTTATTTAATATTTAACGTTTAAATAAAACAAAAACTCAAATAAAATAACATTATATATTTAAGTTAAGAAAAATATGTTTAGAAAAAATATGTCTAGACAGCTTGCATTTTAAATAGCTATTAGACCATATATTCCTAATGCATTCAGTATACTCCTATAATATAAATAACAAGGATTTATTTTTCATCCGCAATTTTTTAACCTTTAAATAGTTAAACAAGAAATCAGTTTATTTGTTGTTAAATTTTCGTATACCCTATATAACAAAAAGTGTTTAAAAAAAAGGAACCCTTTGGATAAATAAACCATGTAGCTATCTAAACGACATTAAAAGTCAATGCTATAAATAAATAAATATTCCGAGATTTATATTCTAAAACCTGTTTAAGAATAATTTTTAGAATTATTAATTTCGAAAAGTTTGACAGCTGTCAGTGGTTGTAGTAATCAATAGGACTGATGGTCATTGAAGGCGAATTGAAGAAGAAATTACACAAAAGCTACAAAATATTTCGTGACGACCTGTTTTTGCCCTACAATGCCAGGACGAAATGTCCTCAAATTTACCAATGGAACAATTTGTCGTAAACCATATATAGAAGAGTTTAGATGAAAGAACTGCATTACTGTGATGATCACACATACATTCTTAATTTCAATAACGTAACCATCCTATATCATCAACATGTCAGGTTTTAAACTTTAACCAAGAAATCTAGAGATGTTCTTTAGTATATAGCAATTTAATTGACAATAACAAAAAACAAATGATTAAATAATTTTTATTATTAATCATATCAAGTAGTTGTTTCAAAACAAAGGCAGCAATTAAAATTGTGTTTTTTTAAATAAAAATTAACAATTGATAATTAAAATTATTTGTCCATAAAAACAAAAAAATAAAAGATTTTATGATCAATATATAATATCACTAGTGGACTCTGAATTTATCATCGTTTTACATATGCTTTTGTCTAATACAAATAACTCTTGTTATCAAAAATAATTAATATAACTATATATAACATTTTTCAATGGATTTAGAGAAACACTACAGCATAATAATATTTTAATTAAAAAATCGAATCAAGAAGAACTTAAGCTCAACCTTTTATGATGATTTGCACAAACTCAGAAGTCAATAGTTTCTTTTCGGGATTGGTCGCGATTAATATGAAGATAATGGAGCAGTTTACCACAACGAAATTTTGGAGAATCCTATTAGGTCATTGGCAAAAATGATCAAATTTTTAAAAATTTAATGTCTATAACAGCTCGTTACGGGTTTAGGTCTGACATAGCATGTCTCCTTAGGTGCCTTTGCTGCGTGCGCGTTTTCTACAGTCTCTTATATTAAGTGCAGTTAGTGCTCTCTCAACGTGATCACTCCACTGAAGACACAGTCAACCTCTACACTTTCTTTCTAAAACTATTACTTCAAATACTTTTTTCGCTGGAGTAACTTTATTCATTATTACGACATGACTAAGTCAGCTTCGCTATGTATGTCAATTCCCTGAATTATATCAATTTCGTGACTTGCTCGTACAGCTCTTGCTTTATTTGGTTTTGATAATCGTCGTCAACACGAAGTGGACTAAAGATCTTACGAAGAGTTCTGTTCAGTATGATATATGTATACAGATATAAAAGTTAAAAAAAGTAACTTAGAATACGCGACTCTATTAAAATCCGTTGTCAAATTAGCAAGCTCGTAAAAATAAAATACCGTCGATGAATGTAATATTTTCAATAAGTTTTTTTGGTTGGTTCAGAAAAATTATTTTCAATTATAAAAATACCTCATTTTGAATAAAATATTTGAATATTTAATGTGGATACTTTGCATTTTATTAAAAATATTAAGCCATGAGTGATTTTTTTGATGTTCTGCAATTGATTGATTTATAAAAATACATTTTAAAAAAATTTTCTTGAAAAAATGAGACGCAAATATAAGTTCAATACCATTTCGAGTGACTATTTATATATTTCAGAAATATTCTATAATATTCCATTAGAATATTCTATATTAGATTCGATTTCTACTATTAATAAGTTTCTCAGTTTTTATTTATCTTTCTGTACTTTAATATTTTGCATGAAGCGCAATTTTCAGCACTTAATCCATAATATCTGAGAACGTGTAAAAATTATTATCCTACGTGGCATCTGTCTTTTTTAAAAACTATTTGACACTGCGAAAAGATTTTATGATGTTTGCGAATATTAATGAGGACATTTCATAATGCAGTCTTACGTTGAGTTATGAGAAGATTTAAAGAAAAATTAAAATAAACTACAGCATAAAACGCGATTTTACAATTTGCATATCTTGTAAAATATGCAGAGAAAACGCTGATAAAAAAATACAAATAAATTATAGGGGGAATGAACAAACATTTACAACAAACATGCAAAACACCGATACTCATACACCTTGGAAGGAAAAAATCTTTGTTGGGGAATAAACTAACAAACGGGAGATTCAAGAGTGGAAAGAAAATAGAACTTGACATCCGGTAAGAAAGGAGATGAAGAGTTTATGAAGAGATAGTGGTAAATGTTGCTTTATTGTTTTAAATTTTAATGCAAGCAAATTCTTTATAATAGAGTACACACACATTGACTTAATCCAATAATTTTAGAAAGAACGGAAAGAGTTAAGAGAACTTAAATGTATATAGACAACAGCATGCAACACTTGTACCTTGACATTGAAAATACGATTAGATTATTTAAATTAAAATAAATATATTTTTTAAGGATTTCAGGATTTAATTTTCAGAAAACACATATATGACAGAGAAATCGCGGCTTAGGAGAACTAAAAAAGAATATAGTGGTTATGCTGTTAATTATTATTCATTTTCATAGGGTTTATATAAAATTTGTATTGTATGTAATATTATTATTAATACACACATACATATATATATATATATATATATATATATTATTATGTTTCTTTTTTTTGTAATTTACATATAAATATATACGCACAACATCAACGAGTTGTCTTAGAAATTGACATTTGTTTTGTGTTGTTATATCAAACCAGTCTTTACATTTGACAGATTTCCGCTTGCTACACTTATATTTTCAGATTTTTCTAAGATTGGTTCTGTTGCATTGGCTACCGCTGTTGGTGGACGATACCGTTTCGACAGAAGTGCAGCACAAGCTCGACTATTGTGTGAACGACTGTTATGGCTGAGTGCGCTCATAAATCCAGGTGCTACAATGGAACCAGCGATGACCTGCAAATGCGTTTAAAAGGTATGCGTATGTTTGGGTGTGAGGGGCGCAGTGTTGGAATTGTGCGAAATTTATTTATTATTGATGATAAATGCATAAAGTGTTTAATGATAGTTAAAAAAATATAAATAAAAATTAATATAGGCGCACGATTGGTAATGAATGAATAAGAGAATAGAAAAAAAACGAGAATAGCAAAAATATTTCCGGGAAGGAAATACAAAGTGATAAATATTATTTATTTTAATTATTATAATTTAAATTTAGTACTTCTACTAAAATTAATATAAATGTATGTACTCTATTATTAATAAATATAAAAGCCTATATAATATTTGATTTTTTTATAAAATTATTACATAAAAAAGTAATTAACAAATTCATTGTGTAACAATCAAATATATAAAAATTTTAAAAAGAATTCTTAAGCAAGCACAACACACAGACAATTTTCTAACGCTCACAACTTCAAAATTACAGAAAGAATTAAACAAAGCACTCTGAAATCAGTATAAGAACAGTGGTTGAAATATACCATTATCTTTAATACTTATAAAGAAAATATAAGAGATATATTAAAATTATTTAAAGATATTTAATATTACTTTAAAAATCAAATCTTTGCTTTAAAGTAAAAATTATGACGAAAGAAATTATTTTGAATAGAGAAGTTCAGGAAGTATTTAAAGCTATCATAAGAAACAAATGAAATAAACTTTAATCAGTTAATCAGTTATATCAGTTACATCACAATCAATTTTTATTTCAATTTGATATATCTAATTTTTTTCTAATTATATTGTTATTATTATTTATAAAAAAACATTGTAAGTCCATTATATATATATGTTTTTTTAACATCAAGAATAATAATTATTAATTGTTTTTATAAATCATCCAAAAAATTATAATCGAACTGAACATTTTTTTGCAGCATTAAAAAATAATTGTAACATAATTATTTATTAAATAAACAATAAATAATAAAGCATTTTTATTATAAGAATTTCTCAATTAAACGTTACGCATTTAATTTTATTATTCTTGTAATAAAACTGATCATTCTATTGAAATTTTTTTGGATCAAACAGTAAAAGTAATAATAATAGTAAAAAATGTAATTTAAATATTTGGTAAAGTATGAGAAGTATTCAAAATATTTATATAAAAAACCAATTTTTATATAAAAATATTATTTTCAATCATAGAGAAATACTATAATTATAAAATTAGAAATACTATAATAAATTCAAAACATGCAATAGCTATATTAGAAAACAAGAGAGTGTATGGGTATATAGGGTGATCAAACCAGTACTATATATTTTTTAAATGTCAGATTCTCCCCAAATTATAAATATCATTATAAATTTAAATATGTGTATTGTAATTTTTTTGACAAATTTCCGTCACTTCCCAAGGACGACTATTTAACAATTTATTTTAGTTAAGCCAGTAAACTATATATCAGTATGTCATAATTATAACACGATTACTAGTTTTTTGTGTAATTAAACAATTAAACAAAAAAGTATATATATGAACAATATAACATATGTCCTTTGAAAAAATCAACTTATTTAGAGAACTGAACTTACAGAACTTAGAGAGAGCTTAGAGAAATGAATATATATAGCTGTTACTTGAACAGCCTTTCTATAATTATTATGAAAAAAATATGTTATTAAACTATAATCAACAATTAGAAAACCTTAAGCAAAAAAGAAGATAAAAATTAATAAAAAATTTAATTTAATGTTTTTCAGCAGTATTTTTTATTAAGCAATATCATTTAGAACCCACAAAAAATATATTTAAGAAAAATACTGAATTTTTTAATATTTTGATGTGATTTTTTTAGCGCCATGAATAGTTACAAAGCATGTTTGTAAGCCAATTATTAAGTCATTTAATTTTTTATACAACATAATGTATATTTATACATTTAAATTGAATTGAAGACTAGTTGTGTGGAGTGGCAGAATACAACATGAAACTAAGTACAAATGTAAATGCAAAAATTATGTGCAAAAAATAACACGAATTTGCAACAATAACGATGCTTATTCTGACAATGTAGAGGTTTGTGTGCATGCACAAAATTGGGTAGTGCTTTATGTCGATTATAGATATGATGACCAGATTTCTGTTTGTTTGCATGCGTGTCAATTTTAAAACCAAAGCTATTATTCTTATTGTATATAACCATCTCTTGTTCATTTATTTATTTTTTTTGAATGCACCAATTTCACATTTCGAAACTAATATTTTACGAGAATTTAAACACTAGCTGACATTTTTAATTAAATATAAATTTGTTAAGTTTATTTTATAATTTTTATATCATAAAATCTATAAGTATGTAAACTAATAAGTAACACATTTCATATACTATTTCATTACCTATTTCAACAAAACTATAAAATTGGTGCTGGGTGTGTGAGTCAGTACGAAGTATGTGATAATCTAAAAAATATTATAAATTCAGTAATAAAAAAAATGTGCACATTACGGTTATATACAACAAACTACATATGATAAAAATTGTATAAAATATTATAGTCAATAAACGA
Organism: Teleopsis dalmanni; assembly: GCF_002237135.1. NCBI lineage: Eukaryota > Metazoa > Arthropoda > Insecta > Diptera > Diopsidae > Teleopsis > Teleopsis dalmanni. The sequence continues at coordinate 69,277,825 of NC_051847.1, read as the reverse complement.
GTGCATAGGTTGGCTTTACTATAAATATCATAAAATATCTCAATAAGAAAAATGTAACAAATTTTTTTTACATTTAATTTGCACAGTCGTAAAATAGTACGTAAACCAGAGATTTTAAAGTTATGAAAAATTTGAAATGGAAATATGAAATTATATTATTTTAAAGCCAGCATTAATACCAAAGCAAATAACATTGCTGTTCCTACAAGATACATAAAAAAAATGCAAATATACCTGTAAAACATTTTTTATTTTATGTATGTTTAGATAAAACAAAATTTAACATATTTTGTTAAAAAATTGGAAAAAATATTGTATTTGATTATTAAAATAAAAATCCTGTATGTATTTGTGATTGGATATACTCTCTTTTTACGAAGTTTACAGAATACAGTCCGTTTTGGGAAATAAAAATATCAAATTTAATTAAAAATGGTTTATCTGAATTTCAACTAAATACTCAGTATACTAAATACTCAGCGTATACATTGTGTCTGTATTAAAATTATAATTAAATCATGAAAAATATACTCGTCATATAATAGTTTAACAACAAGGTTTTCAGAACTGAATTCTGTTTCTTTATACTTTTAATATGGATTATCTTACTTATTAATATATCTTACTAATAAAATGTTCAGTTGTTACCAAGTTAATTACTAAAAAAGCAATAGGAACATTCACGATGTTGCCTGTGGAGTTCGCTAACAGAGTAATGAGGCAAACACAAAATACATTACGACTACATGTTGTTAATACATTATAGGATTCTTATGTTATCTAGTTACCGAGAATGATTGTCGAGAATAATCATAATATATTTTTTGTTATTTTTGCAATAACATATTTTATTTATTAGTATATGTTCTTCTAACAATAATAGAGTCATTCCAATGCTTTTCAAACCGTTCTTTACATAATTACGAGATAGAATGCCACCACGAATTTATGATAGATTCTAAGCTTTATATATATTTCTTGTAGAAGTATATAAATTATAATAATAAAACAAGCGATAAAATAGTGGCCACGAGTTGAAAAATCTGGCTAATATAGAAGTGAATGAGGAAGCATTTGAAAGTATAACTCTATTAAATTTATACACTACATTTAACGATTCGTTGACTGTCAACATTATTATGACAAAAAAACTACTTTACTCTACGCCAATTTAAATTTTTTCGATTCTTTTAACCTTATTTTCTTTCTAAACTTATTGACGTCACAAATGCTTCACACTTTTGAAATTGTGAACATCATTTTAAGATATTCAATAAATATGTTTGTAACCATGCTAGGAGACTAAATCTCCCTTTCAATTATATCTGCCGCATTTGTGGTGAGTACAATGAAAGTGCCTCCCACCTGCTTTGCTTCTGTCAGGTACATGCACGGCGCCACATTAACATTTTAGGGGCTTTCTTTTTTGAGTATGAATAGCATCATAAGCTTTGTTAAAGGTACCAGATGGTTTTAACCCATGGGTTTTTAATAATACGGTAGCACAATGGACTAAGAGGCCTAAGTGGATCCCCTAACCTAACTTATGGGTGTAGTCTTGATATCGTTAAAGTAATGAAGATTGCCATCTATACTATATTATAGTTACTATTTTTATTGAATAAAGTTGGTTATCAAAAAAATTTCGATGTGCAAACAAAAAAATTTAATGAACTTAGTTCCCATTTACAAATCGCTATAAAAACGAAAAAATTTAAATCATTGCGAAGAGTATAGAAACAGTATGGAAGAGTGTGGGTGAAAAACGGATTAAATATGATAATGAATCACGATTGAGTAAAAACAGATTAAGTCATCAGTGATTCTGTTATACGCTGCCATATTTAAAATGCACCGAATGCAAGTTGTCGAAAATCTCAATTAACGACTCAATTACTTTTTAATACGGATAAAAAGTTATAATAAAAATCTTCTGTTTTAAAGTTACTTACAAGTTTAATAGAAAGTAACAAAATTATAAATTAATAACAAAATTACAAGAAATACTTCTTATACAAGTTCTAGTCAAGACTGCTTATTAATTTTAAGTACTTTACTTATATTTCCAAAAGGATTTTTTTCACTATCTAAAGCGATCACATGATGGCTACATTTTAACAATTGAAGGGTCATTTGTGATGTCACGTTTGTCGTTAATTTCTTTTTTTTTATTAAATCATGGCAACGAAAATAGTTTAGATTGCAACTTTCTGTGTTTGGAGTATATCACTATACGTTTTTAACTATCATCATCTAGTCAAACGATGGATTTGAATGTTACCTGTGATCAATTAAAACAGTGGAAATAAGAAATTATAAAAAATGAAGTCTGAACACATCAAGAGAGAAAGTATTATGCTTAAACATGGTTCATCTTTCATGAGCCGACGAAAAAATTTAAGACCTCGTTTTGAAAGTATTAACATCTATTGCATAGTTCCTATACTGTTTTATCAAATTACACTGTGTGATATTAAATCCCTTTTTTTAATTTTCAAATGTTGTTAGCATAATTTGAGGCTGCTAAGATCAAATCTGAAACCCATATTTCTCATAAGTTTTTGGATCTTTAGCAATAATGTGTTAAACTTTAAAAAATGAAGTTAATTCAAATTTCTCATTTTGATAACTCGAAGGCAAAGTGCCGCCGATATGTGTGGTGTCAAATTCCTTGTGTGGAATTATGCATTTGTTTGTAAACAATGCAATGCGCTTGGAAACAATTAGTGTATTTTTATATACACTGCGCATTTAAATATAGAACCACTTATTATTATATTAATTGCCAATATAACTAACGCATATACATTACAAGATATCAATTGCTAAGATATAAAGGATATAAAGAAAATTATCGTTCATTACTGTCAGTACGTTTAATTAAAAAAAAAGCACGTCGAGAAAGAAAATTCACCTTAGGAAGCGAAGGGAAAACTGCTTAAGATAAAAATATTATTTATATTATTTTTTATTCAGGTGGTAAAATTTTAAAACCTATGTTTTTGAATTTTAAACCGTCAATGACAGAGACTCAAAAGTCTTCCCGAAAAACAGGTTATAATAGTGAGCTCAGCAGATTCGAATCAGCTCCAAACTTTTGAATAATCAAAAAAGAAGAAAAATGTATAAATTTTAATCCGCAGTATTACAAATAGTTTTGATTTCTACAAAATTCTATTGCTGGAATATTGTATCTCTAAAGAAACTGTGATACTTTTTGGATGCATTTTTTTAAATATAACAGAAATTCTACAAAAAAATATATAATGATTTAAGTCGAAGAAGTAAGAAGTAAAACAAAAAAAGAAAAAAAAAATACAGCCAGTATTTGAATATAAGAAATTACTTTTGGGATCGTATATCGTTTTAAACTTATGGATAATAAACGATGACCCAACCTGTTATGTAGTTATTAACGCAAGAGATTTTATACACTGCTTAGTATATTATTAAGAGGTGGTAAAGTTTGTTTTTAATCTTTTGTTTTAAGCTATAAAGTGATAGAAGAAAAAGATTTGAATCGGTTTAATAAGAGGATTAAAAGTAGCTTAAAAAGTTAAGTGTAATTTTTATATCAAACCTTCTTTTTCGGCTTATAAGTCATTTAAAAGATATTAGACACTTTTACATGATAAGTAAGAAA